>NW_027509883.1:0-368448 GCF_051311805.1 Agelaius phoeniceus | reverse complement strand
CATGCTGTTCTCAGATTGCTAAAGTCCATACCTCCTCGGTGTGTTCTTATGGCTGCAGATCTTCACAGCACAGACGCTTTCTTCTGCATGCTGTTCTTTCCCAGTTCAGGGCTCCTTCAAGGCTCTCCCTGAATGGCTACGCCGCCCCCTTTTATCCCAGTTCTCTTCAATGCTCACAGCTGCAGCCCATCAAGGACAACCAGGACCTGTGGGGCAAAGCCTCTAGACAGATATTCAAATAGAATCCATTTCCTCTACTCTAGCCAGTAAGTACTACCCTACAAGTCCTCAGAACCCCAAAGGCCACCTTTCATCTGACACCCAGACCCTGGGGAAAGGACTTCTTTTTCCCATGGCAAATGGCCTCCCTTGGCAGCCACTCACCCTGGCAGAAAGTGGGAGCCTAGCTAGAATGATGCAATCGTTGCTGGATTTTTCCAAAAGAAAAGCTGCAGCAACTAGGGCCCTGGAAGTACTTAGAGCCTCAAACGCCACCTTGAACATATTCCTGAGACCCTGGGGAAAGGACTTCGTTTTTCCCATGGAAAATGGCCTTCATTTGTGGCCACTTGGCCTGGCAGGCAGGGCAGTGCCAAGCCAGGAATCTACAAACTCTGCTGGATCCTTCCAGAACGAAAGCTGCCAGCAACTAGGACCCTGCAAGTCCTTAGAGCCCCAGATGCCACCAGTCATCTGACACCCAGAGCCTGGGCCAATGACTTCGTTTTCCCCATGGAAAATGGCCTCCATTTCTGGCCACTCGCCCTGACCAAGAGGGTGGTGCCCAGCAAGAAATTTGCAAGCTTTGCTGGATTGCTCCAAATCTAAAGCTACCACTTGTTGTTGTTCTATTTCTCTAGAGTCCCATCATGCTGTTCTCAGATTGCTAAAGTCCATACCTCCTCGGTGTGTTCTTATCTTATGCTGCAGATCTTCACAGCACAGACGCTTTCTTCTGCATGCTGTTCTTTCCCAGTTCAGGGCTCCTTCAAGGCTCTCCCTGAATGGCTACGCCGCCCCTTTTATCCCAGTTCTCTTCAATGCTCACAGCTGCAGCCCATCAAGGACAACCAGGACCTGTGGGACAGATATTCAAATAGAATCCATTTCCTCTACTCTAGCAGTAAGTACTACCCTACAAGTCCTCAGAACCCCAAAGGCCACCTTTCATCTGACACCCAGACCCTGGGGAAAGGACTTCTTTTTCCCATGGCAAATGGCCTCCCTTGGCAGCCACTCACCCTTGCAGAAAGTGGGAGCCTAGCTAGAATGATGCAATCGTTGCTGGATTTTTCCAAAAGAAAAGCTGGCAGCAACTAGGGCCCTGGAAGTACTTAGAGCCTCAAACGCCACCTTGAACATATTCCTGAGACCCTGGGGAAAGGACTTCGTTTTTCCCATGGAAAATGGCCTTCATTTGTGGCCACTTGGCCTGGCAGGCAGGGCAGTGCCAAGCCAGGAATCTACAAACTCTGCTGGATCCTTCCAGAACGAAAGCTGCCAGCAACTAGGACCCTGCAAGTCCTTAGAGCCCAGATGCCACCAGTCATCTGACACCCAGAGCCTGGGCCAATGACTTTGTTTTCCCCATGGAAAATTGCCTCCATTTCTGGCCACTCGCCCTGACCAAGAGGGTGGTGCCCAGCAAGAAATTTGCAAGCTTTGCTGGATTGCTCCAAATCGAAAGCTGCCACTTGTTGTTGTTCTATTTCTCTAGAGTCCCATCATGCTGTTCTCAGATTGCTAAAGTCCATACCTCCTCGGTGTGTTCTTATGGCTGCAGATCTTCACAGCACAGACGCTTTCTTCTGCATGCTGTTCTTTCCCAGTTCAGGGCTCCTTCAAGGCTCTCCCTGAATGGCTACGCCGCCCCCTTTTATCCCAGTTCTCTTCAATGCTCACAGCTGCAGCCCATCAAGGACAACCAGGACCTGTGGGACAGATATTCAAATAGAATCCATTTCCTCTACTCTAGCCAGTAAGTACTACCCTACAAGTCCTCAGAACCCCAAAGGCCACCTTTCATCTGACACCCAGACCCTGGGGAAAGGACTTCTTTTTCCCATGGCAAATGGCCTCCCTTGGCAGCCACTCACCCTGGCAGAAAGTGGGAGCCTAGCTAGAATGATGCAATCGTTGCTGGATTTTTCCAAAAGAAAAGCTGCAGCAACTAGGGCCCTGGAAGTACTTAGAGCCTCAAACGCCACCTTGAACATATTACTGAGACCCTGGGGAAAGGACTTCGTTTTTCCCATGGAAAATGGCCTTCATTTCTGGCCACTTGGCCTGGCAGGCAGGGCAGTGCCAAGCCAGGAATCTACAAACTGTGCTGGATCCTTCCAGAACGAAAGCTGCCAGCAACTAGGACCCTGCAAGTCCTTAGAGCCCCAGATGCCACCAGTCATCTGACACCAGAGCCTGGGCCAATGACTTCGTTTTCCCCATGGAAAATGGCCTCCATTTCTGGCCACTCGCCCTGACCAAGAGGGTGGTGCCAGCAAGAAATTTGCAAGCTTTGCTGGATTGCTCCAAATCGAAAGCTGCCACTTCTTGTTGTTTTATTTCTCTAGAGTCCATCATGCTGTTCTCAGATTGCTAAAGTCCATACCTCCTCGGTGTGTTCTTATGGCTGCAGATCTTCACAGCACAGACGCTTTCTTCTGCATGCTGTTCTTTCCCAGTTCAGGGCTCCTTCAAGGCTCTCCCTGAATGGCTACGCCGCCCCCTTTTATCCCAGTTCTCTTCAATGCTCACAGCTGCAGCCCATCAAGGACAACCAGGACCTGTGGGGCAAAGCCTCTAGACAGATATTCAAATAGAATCCATTTCCTCTACTCTAGCCAGTAAGTACTACCCTACAAGTCCTCAGAACCCCAAAGGCCACCTTTCATCTGACACCCAGACCCTGGGGAAAGGACTTCTTTTTCCCATGGCAAATGGCCTCCCTTGGCAGCCACTCACCCTGGCAGAAAGTGGGAGCCTAGCTAGAATGATGCAATCGTTGCTGGATTTTTCCAAAAGAAAAGCTGCCAGCAACTAGGGCCCTGGAAGTACTTAGAGCCTCAAACGCCACCTTGAACATATTCCTGAGACCCTGGGGAAAGGACTTCGTTTTTCCCATGGAAAATGGCCTTCATTTGTGGCCACTTGGCCTGGCAGGCAGGGCAGTGCCAAGCCAGGAATCTACAAACTCTGCTGGATCCTTCCAGAACGAAAGCTGCCAGCAACTAGGACCCTGCAAGTCCTTAGAGCCCCAGATGCCACCAGTCATCTGACACCCAGAGCCTGGGCCAATGACTTCGTTTTCCCCATGGAAAATGGCCTCCATTTCTGGCCACTCGCCCTGACCAAGAGGGTGGTGCCCAGCAAGAAATTTGCAAGCTTTGCTGGATTGCTCCAAATCTAAAGCTGCCACTTGTTGTTGTTCTATTTCTCTAGAGTCCCATCATGCTGTTCTCAGATTGCTAAAGTCCATACCTCCTCGGTGTGTTCTTATGGCTGCAGATCTTCACAGCACAGACGCTTTCTTCTGCATGCTGTTCTTTCCCAGTTCAGGGCTCCTTCAAGGCTCTCCCTGAATGGCTACGCCGCCCCCTTTTATCCCAGTTCTCTTCAATGCTCACAGCTGCAGCCCATCAAGGACAACCAGGACCTGTGGGACAGATATTCAAATAGAATCCATTTCCTCTACTCTAGCCAGTAAGTACTACCCTACAAGTCCTCAGAACCCCAAAGGCCACCTTTCATCTGACACCCAGACCCTGGGGAAAGGACTTCTTTTTCCCATGGCAAATGGCCTCCCTTGGCAGCCACTCACCCTGGCAGAAAGTGGGAGCCTAGCTAGAATGATGCAATCGTTGCTGGATTTTTCCAAAAGAAAAGCTGCCAGCAACTAGGGCCCTGGAAGTACTTAGAGCCTCAAACGCCACCTTGAACATATTCCTGAGACCCTGGGGAAAGGACTTCGTTTTTCCCATGGAAAATGGCCTTCATTTGTGGCCACTTGGCCTGGCAGGCAGGGCAGTGCCAAGCCAGGAATCTACAAACTCTGCTGGATCCTTCCAGAACGAAAGCTGCCAGCAACTAGGACCCTGCAAGTCCTTAGAGCCCCAGATGCCACCAGTCATCTGACACCCAGAGCCTGGGCCAATGACTTCGTTTTCCCCATGGAAAATGGCCTCCATTTCTGGCCACTCGCCCTGACCAAGAGGGTGGTGCCCAGCAAGAAATTTGCAAGCTTTGCTGGATTGCTCCAAATCTAAAGCTACCACTTGTTGTTGTTCTATTTCTCTAGAGTCCCATCATGCTGTTCTCAGATTGCTAAAGTCCATACCTCCTCGGTGTGTTCTTATGGCTGCAGATCTTCACAGCACAGACGCTTTCTTCTGCATGCTGTTCTTTCCCAGTTCAGGGCTCCTTCAAGGCTCTCCCTGAATGGCTACGCCGCCCCCTTTTATCCCAGTTCTCTTCAATGCTCACAGCTGCAGCCCATCAAGGACAACCAGGACCTGTGGGACAGATATTCAAATAGAATCCATTTCCTCTACTCTAGCCAGTAAGTACTACCCTACAAGTCCTCAGAACCCCAAAGGCCACCTTTCATCTGACACCCAGACCCTGGGGAAAGGACTTCTTTTTCCCATGGCAAATGGCCTCCCTTGGCAGCCACTCACCCTGGCAGAAAGTGGGAGCCTAGCTAGAATGATGCAATCGTTGCTGGATTTTTCCAAAAGAAAAGCTGGCAGCAACTAGGGCCCTGGAAGTACTTAGAGCCTCAAACGCCACCTTGAACATATTCCTGAGACCCTGGGGAAAGGACTTCGTTTTTCCCATGGAAAATGGCCTTCATTTCTGGCCACTTGGCCTGGCAGGCAGGGCAGTGCCAAGCCAGGAATCTACAAACTGTGCTGGATCCTTCCAGAACGAAAGCTGCCAGCAACTAGGACCCTGCAAGTCCTTACAGCCCCAGATGCCACCAGTCATCTGACACCCAGAGCCTGGGCCAATGACTTCGTTTTCCCCATGGAAAATGGCCTCCATTTCTGGCCACTCGCCCTGACCAAGAGGGTGGTGCCCAGCAAGAAATTTGCAAGCTTTGCTGGATTGCTCCAAATCTAAAGCTACCACTTGTTGTTGTTCTATTTCTCTAGAGTCCCATCATGCTGTTCTCAGATTGCTAAAGTCCATACCTCCTCGGTGTGTTCTTATGGCTGCAGATCTTCACAGCACAGACGCTTTCTTCTGCATGCTGTTCTTTCCCAGTTCAGGGCTCCTTCAAGGCTCTCCCTGAATGGCTAAGCCGCCCCCTTTTATCCCAGTTCTCTTCAATGCTCACAGCTGCAGCCCATCAAGGACAACCAGGACCTGTGGGGCAAAGCCTCTAGACAGATATTCAAATAGAATCCATTTCCTCTACTCTAGCCAGTAAGTACTACCCTACAAGTCCTCAGAACCCCAAAGGCCACCTTTCATCTGACACCCAGACCCTGGGGAAAGGACTTCTTTTTCCCATGGCAAATGGCCTCCCTTGGCAGCCACTCACCCTGGCAGAAAGTGGGAGCCTAGCTAGAATGATGCAATCGTTGCTGGATTTTTCCAAAAGAAAAGCTGGCAGCAACTAGGGCCCTGGAAGTACTTAGAGCCTCAAACGCCACCTTGAACATATTCCTGAGACCCTGGGGAAAGGACTTCGTTTTTCCCATGGAAAATGGCCTTCATTTGTGGCCACTTGGCCTGGCAGGCAGGGCAGTGCCAAGCCAGGAATCTACAAACTCTGCTGGATCCTTCCAGAACGAAAGCTGCCAGCAACTAGGACCCTGCAAGTCCTTAGAGCCCCAGATGCCACCTGTCATCTGACACCCAGAGCCTGGGCCAATGACTTCGTTTTCCCCATGGAAAATGGCCTCCATTTCTGGCCACTCGCCCTGACCAAGAGGGTGGTGCCCAGCAAGAAATTTGCAAGCTTTGCTGGATTGCTCCAAATCGAAAGCTGCCACTTGTTGTTGTTCTATTTCTCTAGAGTCCCATCATGCTGTTCTCAGATTGCTAAAGTCCATACCTCCTCGGTGTGTTCTTATGGCTGCAGATCTTCACAGCACAGACGCTTTCTTCTGCATGCTGTTCTTTCCCAGTTCAGGGCTCCTTCAAGGCTCTCCCTGAATGGCTACGCCGCCCCCTTTTATCCCAGTTCTCTTCAATGCTCACAGCTGCAGCCCATCAAGGACAACCAGGACCTGTGGGGCAAAGCCTCTAGACAGATATTCAAATAGAATCCATTTCCTCTACTCTAGCCAGTAAGTACTACCCTACAAGTCCTCAGAACCCCAAAGGCCACCTTTCATCTGACACCCAGACCCTGGGGAAAGGACTTCTTTTTCCCATGGCAAATGGCCTCCCTTGGCAGCCACTCACCCTGGCAGAAAGTGGGAGCCTAGCTAGAATGATGCAATCGTTGCTGGATTTTTCCAAAAGAAAAGCTGGCAGCAACTAGGGCCCTGGAAGTACTTAGAGCCTCAAACGCCACCTTGAACATATTCCTGAGACCCTGGGGAAAGGACTTCGTTTTTCCCATGGAAAATGGCCTTCATTTCTGGCCACTTGGCCTGGCAGGCAGGGCAGTGCCAAGCCAGGAATCTACAAACTGTGCTGGATCCTTCCAGAACGAAAGCTGCCAGCAACTAGGACCCTGCAAGTCCTTACAGCCCCAGATGCCACCAGTCATCTGACACCCAGAGCCTGGGCCAATGACTTCGTTTTCCCCATGGAAAATTGCCTCCATTTCTGGCCACTCGCCCTGACCAAGAGGGTGGTGCCCAGCAAGAAATTTGCAAGCTTTGCTGGATTGCTCCAAATCTAAAGCTGCCACTTGTTGTTGTTCTATTTCTCTAGAGTCCCATCATGCTGTTCTCAGATTGCTAAAGTCCATACCTCCTCGGTGTGTTCTTATGGCTGCAGATCTTCACAGCACAGACGCTTTCTTCTGCATGCTGTTCTTTCCCAGTTCAGGGCTCCTTCAAGGCTCTCCCTGAATGGCTACGCCGCCCCCTTTTATCCCAGTTCTCTTCAATGCTCACAGCTGCAGCCCATCAAGGACAACCAGGACCTGTGGGACAGATATTCAAATAGAATCCATTTCCTCTACTCTAGCCAGTAAGTACTACCCTACAAGTCCTCAGAACCCCAAAGGCCACCTTTCATCTGACACCCAGACCCTGGGGAAAGGACTTCTTTTTCCCATGGCAAATGGCCTCCCTTGGCAGCCACTCACCCTGGCAGAAAGTGGGAGCCTAGCTAGAATGATGCAATCGTTGCTGGATTTTTCCAAAAGAAAAGCTGGCAGCAACTAGGGCCCTGGAAGTACTTAGAGCCTCAAACGCCACCTTGAACATATTCCTGAGACCCTGGGGAAAGGACTTCGTTTTTCCCATGGAAAATGGCCTTCATTTGTGGCCACTTGGCCTGGCAGGCAGGGCGGTGCCAAGCCAGGAATCTACAAACTCTGCTGGATCCTTCCAGAACGAAAGCTGCCAGCAACTAGGACCCTGCAAGTCCTTAGAGCCCCAGATGCCACCAGTCATCTGACACCCAGAGCCTGGGCCAATGACTTTGTTTTCCCCATGGAAAATGGCCTCCATTTCTGGCCACTCGCCCTGACCAAGAGGGTGGTGCCCAGCAAGAAATTTGCAAGCTTTGCTGGATTGCTCCAAATCGAAAGCTGCCACTTGTTGTTGTTTTATTTCTCTAGAGTCCCATCATGCTGTTCTCAGATTGCTAAAGTCCATACCTCCTCGGTGTGTTCTTATGGCTGCAGATCTTCACAGCACAGACGCTTTCTTCTGCATGCTGTTCTTTCCCAGTTCAGGGCTCCTTCAAGGCTCTCCCTGAATGGCTACGCCGCCCCCTTTTATCCCAGTTCTCTTCAATGCTCACAGCTGCAGCCCATCAAGGACAACCAGGACCTGTGGGGCAAAGCCTCTAGACAGATATTCAAATAGAATCCATTTCCTCTACTCTAGCCAGTAAGTACTACCCTACAAGTCCTCAGAACCCCAAAGGCCACCTTTCATCTGACACCCAGACCCTGGGGAAAGGACTTCTTTTTCCCATGGCAAATGGCCTCCCTTGGCAGCCACTCACCCTGGCAGAAAGTGGGAGCCTAGCTAGAATGATGCAATCGTTGCTGGATTTTTCCAAAAGAAAAGCTGGCAGCAACTAGGGCCCTGGAAGTACTTAGAGCCTCAAACGCCACCTTGAACATATTCCTGAGACCCTGGGGAAAGGACTTCGTTTTTCCCATGGAAAATGGCCTTCATTTCTGGCCACTTGGCCTGGCAGGCAGGGCAGTGCCAAGCCAGGAATCTACAAACTCTGCTGGATCCTTCCAGAACGAAAGCTGCCAGCAACTAGGACCCTGCAAGTCCTTAGAGCCCCAGATGCCACCAGTCATCTGACACCCAGAGCCTGGGCCAATGACTTCGTTTTCCCCATGGAAAATTGCCTCCATTTCTGGCCACTCGCCCTGACCAAGAGGGTGGTGCCCAGCAAGAAATTTGCAAGCTTTGCTGGATTGCTCCAAATCTAAAGCTGCCACTTGTTGTTGTTCTATTTCTCTAGAGTCCCATCATGCTGTTCTCAGATTGCTAAAGTCCATACCTCCTCGGTGTGTTCTTATGGCTGCAGATCTTCACAGCACAGACGCTTTCTTCTGCATGCTGTTCTTTCCCAGTTCAGGGCTCCTTCAAGGCTCTCCCTGAATGGCTACGCCGCCCCCTTTTATCCCAGTTCTCTTCAATGCTCACAGCTGCAGCCCATCAAGGACAACCAGGACCTGTGGGACAGATATTCAAATAGAATCCATTTCCTCTACTCTAGCCAGTAAGTACTACCCTACAAGTCCTCAGAACCCCAAAGGCCACCTTTCATCTGACACCCAGACCCTGGGGAAAGGACTTCTTTTTCCCATGGCAAATGGCCTCCCTTGGCAGCCACTCACCCTGGCAGAAAGTGGGAGCCTAGCTAGAATGATGCAATCGTTGCTGGATTTTTCCAAAAGAAAAGCTGGCAGCAACTAGGGCCCTGGAAGTACTTAGAGCCTCAAACGCCACCTTGAACATATTACTGAGACCCTGGGGAAAGGACTTCGTTTTTCCCATGGAAAATGGCCTTCATTTCTGGCCACTTGGCCTGGCAGGCAGGGCAGTGCCAAGCCAGGAATCTACAAACTCTGCTGGATCCTTCCAGAACGAAAGCTGCCAGCAACTAGGACCCTGCAAGTCCTTACAGCCCCAGATGCCACCAGTCATCTGACACCCAGAGCCTGGGCCAATGACTTCGTTTTCCCCATGGAAAATGGCCTCCATTTCTGGCCACTCGCCCTGACCAAGAGGGTGGTGCCCAGCAAGAAATTTGCAAGCTTTGCTGGATTGCTCCAAATCGAAAGCTGCCACTTCTTGTTGTTTTATTTCTCTAGAGTCCCATCATGCTGTTCTCAGATTGCTAAAGTCCATACCTCCTCGGTGTGTTCTTATGGCTGCAGATCTTCACAGCACAGACGCTTTCTTCTGCATGCTGTTCTTTCCCAGTTCAGGGCTCCTTCAAGGCTCTCCCTGAATGGCTACGCCGCCCCCTTTTATCCCAGTTCTCTTCAATGCTCACAGCTGCAGCCCATCAAGGACAACCAGGACCTGTGGGGCAAAGCCTCTAGACAGATATTCAAATAGAATCCATTTCCTCTACTCTAGCCAGTAAGTACTACCCTACAAGTCCTCAGAACCCCAAAGGCCACCTTTCATCTGACACCCAGACCCTGGGGAAAGGACTTCTTTTTCCCATGGCAAATGGCCTCCCTTGGCAGCCACTCACCCTGGCAGAAAGTGGGAGCCTAGCTAGAATGATGCAATCGTTGCTGGATTTTTCCAAAAGAAAAGCTGGCAGCAACTAGGGCCCTGGAAGTACTTAGAGCCTCAAACGCCACCTTGAACATATTCCTGAGACCCTGGGGAAAGGACTTCGTTTTTCCCATGGAAAATGGCCTTCATTTGTGGCCACTTGGCCTGGCAGGCAGGGCAGTGCCAAGCCAGGAATCTACAAACTCTGCTGGATCCTTCCAGAACGAAAGCTGCCAGCAACTAGGACCCTGCAAGTCCTTAGAGCCCCAGATGCCACCAGTCATCTGACACCCAGAGCCTGGGCCAATGACTTTGTTTTCCCCATGGAAAATTGCCTCCATTTCTGGCCACTCGCCCTGACCAAGAGGGTGGTGCCCAGCAAGAAATTTGCAAGCTTTGCTGGATTGCTCCAAATCTAAAGCTGCCACTTGTTGTTGTTCTATTTCTCTAGAGTCCCATCATGCTGTTCTCAGATTGCTAAAGTCCATACCTCCTCGGTGTGTTCTTATGGCTGCAGATCTTCACAGCACAGACGCTTTCTTCTGCATGCTGTTCTTTCCCAGTTCAGGGCTCCTTCAAGGCTCTCCCTGAATGGCTACGCCGCCCCCTTTTATCCCAGTTCTCTTCAATGCTCACAGCTGCAGCCCATCAAGGACAACCAGGACCTGTGGGACAGATATTCAAATAGAATCCATTTCCTCTACTCTAGCCAGTAAGTACTACCCTACAAGTCCTCAGAACCCCAAAGGCCACCTTTCATCTGACACCCAGACCCTGGGGAAAGGACTTCTTTTTCCCATGGCAAATGGCCTCCCTTGGCAGCCACTCACCCTGGCAGAAAGTGGGAGCCTAGCTAGAATGATGCAATCGTTGCTGGATTTTTCCAAAAGAAAAGCTGGCAGCAACTAGGGCCCTGGAAGTACTTAGAGCCTCAAACGCCACCTTGAACATATTCCTGAGACCCTGGGGAAAGGACTTCGTTTTTCCCATGGAAAATGGCCTTCATTTGTGGCCACTTGGCCTGGCAGGCAGGGCAGTGCCAAGCCAGGAATCTACAAACTCTGCTGGATCCTTCCAGAACGAAAGCTGCCAGCAACTAGGACCCTGCAAGTCCTTAGAGCCCCAGATGCCACCAGTCATCTGACACCCAGAGCCTGGGCCAATGACTTCGTTTTCCCCATGGAAAATGGCCTCCATTTCTGGCCACTCGCCCTGACCAAGAGGGTGGTGCCCAGCAAGAAATTTGCAAGCTTTGCTGGATTGCTCCAAATCTAAAGCTACCACTTGTTGTTGTTCTATTTCTCTAGAGTCCCATCATGCTGTTCTCAGATTGCTAAAGTCCATACCTCCTCGGTGTGTTCTTATGGCTGCAGATCTTCACAGCACAGACGCTTTCTTCTGCATGCTGTTCTTTCCCAGTTCAGGGCTCCTTCAAGGCTCTCCCTGAATGGCTACGCCGCCCCCTTTTATCCCAGTTCTCTTCAATGCTCACAGCTGCAGCCCATCAAGGACAACCAGGACCTGTGGGACAGATATTCAAATAGAATCCATTTCCTCTACTCTAGCCAGTAAGTACTACCCTACAAGTCCTCAGAACCCCAAAGGCCACCTTTCATCTGACACCCAGACCCTGGGGAAAGGACTTCTTTTTCCCATGGCAAATGGCCTCCCTTGGCAGCCACTCACCCTGGCAGAAAGTGGGAGCCTAGCTAGAATGATGCAATCGTTGCTGGATTTTTCCAAAAGAAAAGCTGCCAGCAACTAGGGCCCTGGAAGTACTTAGAGCCTCAAACGCCACCTTGAACATATTCCTGAGACCCTGGGGAAAGGACTTCGTTTTTCCCATGGGAAATGGCCTTCATTTGTGGCCACTTGGCCTGGCAGGCAGGGCAGTGCCAAGCCAGGAATCTACAAACTCTGCTGGATCCTTCCAGAACGAAAGCTGCCAGCAACTAGGACCCTGCAAGTCCTTACAGCCCCAGATGCCACCAGTCATCTGACACCCAGAGCCTGGGCCAATGACTTCGTTTTCCCCATGGAAAATGGCCTCCATTTCTGGCCACTCGCCCTGACCAAGAGGGTGGTGCCCAGCAAGAAATTTGCAAGCTTTGCTGGATTGCTCCAAATCGAAAGCTACCACTTGTTGTTGTTCTATTTCTCTAGAGTCCCATCATGCTGTTCTCAGATTGCTAAAGTCCATACCTCCTCGGTGTGTTCTTATGGCTGCAGATCTTCACAGCACAGACGCTTTCTTCTGCATGCTGTTCTTTCCCAGTTCAGGGCTCCTTCAAGGCTCTCCCTGAATGGCTACGCCGCCCCCTTTTATCCCAGTTCTCTTCAATGCTCACAGCTGCAGCCCATCAAGGACAACCAGGACCTGTGGGGCAAAGCCTCTAGACAGATATTCAAATAGAATCCATTTCCTCTACTCTAGCCAGTAAGTACTACCCTACAAGTCCTCAGAACCCCAAAGGCCACCTTTCATCTGACACCCAGACCCTGGGGAAAGGACTTCTTTTTCCCATGGCAAATGGCCTCCCTTGGCAGCCACTCACCCTGGCAGAAAGTGGGAGCCTAGCTAGAATGATGCAATCGTTGCTGGATTTTTCCAAAAGAAAAGCTGCCAGCAACTAGGGCCCTGGAAGTACTTAGAGCCTCAAACGCCACCTTGAACATATTCCTGAGACCCTGGGGAAAGGACTTCGTTTTTCCCATGGAAAATGGCCTTCATTTGTGGCCACTTGGCCTGGCAGGCAGGGCAGTGCCAAGCCAGGAATCTACAAACTCTGCTGGATCCTTCCAGAACGAAAGCTGCCAGCAACTAGGACCCTGCAAGTCCTTAGAGCCCCAGATGCCACCAGTCATCTGACACCCAGAGCCTGGGCCAATGACTTCGTTTTCCCCATGGAAAATGGCCTCCATTTCTGGCCACTCGCCCTGACCAAGAGGGTGGTGCCCAGCAAGAAATTTGCAAGCTTTGCTGGATTGCTCCAAATCTAAAGCTACCACTTGTTGTTGTTCTATTTCTCTAGAGTCCCATCATGCTGTTCTCAGATTGCTAAAGTCCATACCTCCTCGGTGTGTTCTTATGGCTGCAGATCTTCACAGCACAGACGCTTTCTTCTGCATGCTGTTCTTTCCCAGTTCAGGGCTCCTTCAAGGCTCTCCCTGAATGGCTACGCCGCCCCCTTTTATCCCAGTTCTCTTCAATGCTCACAGCTGCAGCCCATCAAGGACAACCAGGACCTGTGGGACAGATATTCAAATAGAATCCATTTCCTCTACTCTAGCCAGTAAGTACTACCCTACAAGTCCTCAGAACCCCAAAGGCCACCTTTCATCTGACACCCAGACCCTGGGGAAAGGACTTCTTTTTCCCATGGCAAATGGCCTCCCTTGGCAGCCACTCACCCTGGCAGAAAGTGGGAGCCTAGCTAGAATGATGCAATCGTTGCTGGATTTTTCCAAAAGAAAAGCTGCCAGCAACTAGGGCCCTGGAAGTACTTAGAGCCTCAAACGCCACCTTGAACATATTCCTGAGACCCTGGGGAAAGGACTTCGTTTTTCCCATGGGAAATGGCCTTCATTTGTGGCCACTTGGCCTGGCAGGCAGGGCAGTGCCAAGCCAGGAATCTACAAACTCTGCTGGATCCTTCCAGAACGAAAGCTGCCAGCAACTAGGACCCTGCAAGTCCTTACAGCCCCAGATGCCACCAGTCATCTGACACCCAGAGCCTGGGCCAATGACTTCGTTTTCCCCATGGAAAATGGCCTCCATTTCTGGCCACTCGCCCTGACCAAGAGGGTGGTGCCCAGCAAGAAATTTGCAAGCTTTGCTGGATTGCTCCAAATCGAAAGCTACCACTTGTTGTTGTTCTATTTCTCTAGAGTCCCATCATGCTGTTCTCAGATTGCTAAAGTCCATACCTCCTCGGTGTGTTCTTATGGCTGCAGATCTTCACAGCACAGACGCTTTCTTCTGCATGCTGTTCTTTCCCAGTTCAGGGCTCCTTCAAGGCTCTCCCTGAATGGCTACGCCGCCCCCTTTTATCCCAGTTCTCTTCAATGCTCACAGCTGCAGCCCATCAAGGACAACCAGGACCTGTGGGGCAAAGCCTCTAGACAGATATTCAAATAGAATCCATTTCCTCTACTCTAGCCAGTAAGTACTACCCTACAAGTCCTCAGAACCCCAAAGGCCACCTTTCATCTGACACCCAGACCCTGGGGAAAGGACTTCTTTTTCCCATGGCAAATGGCCTCCCTTGGCAGCCACTCACCCTGGCAGAAAGTGGGAGCCTAGCTAGAATGATGCAATCGTTGCTGGATTTTTCCAAAAGAAAAGCTGCCAGCAACTAGGGCCCTGGAAGTACTTAGAGCCTCAAACGCCACCTTGAACATATTCCTGAGACCCTGGGGAAAGGACTTCGTTTTTCCCATGGAAAATGGCCTTCATTTGTGGCCACTTGGCCTGGCAGGCAGGGCAGTGCCAAGCCAGGAATCTACAAACTCTGCTGGATCCTTCCAGAACGAAAGCTGCCAGCAACTAGGACCCTGCAAGTCCTTAGAGCCCCAGATGCCACCAGTCATCTGACACCCAGAGCCTGGGCCAATGACTTCGTTTTCCCCATGGAAAATGGCCTCCATTTCTGGCCACTCGCCCTGACCAAGAGGGTGGTGCCCAGCAAGAAATTTGCAAGCTTTGCTGGATTGCTCCAAATCTAAAGCTACCACTTGTTGTTGTTCTATTTCTCTAGAGTCCCATCATGCTGTTCTCAGATTGCTAAAGTCCATACCTCCTCGGTGTGTTCTTATGGCTGCAGATCTTCACAGCACAGACGCTTTCTTCTGCATGCTGTTCTTTCCCAGTTCAGGGCTCCTTCAAGGCTCTCCCTGAATGGCTACGCCGCCCCCTTTTATCCCAGTTCTCTTCAATGCTCACAGCTGCAGCCCATCAAGGACAACCAGGACCTGTGGGACAGATATTCAAATAGAATCCATTTCCTCTACTCTAGCCAGTAAGTACTACCCTACAAGTCCTCAGAACCCCAAAGGCCACCTTTCATCTGACACCCAGACCCTGGGGAAAGGACTTCTTTTTCCCATGGCAAATGGCCTCCCTTGGCAGCCACTCACCCTGGCAGAAAGTGGGAGCCTAGCTAGAATGATGCAATCGTTGCTGGATTTTTCCAAAAGAAAAGCTGGCAGCAACTAGGGCCCTGGAAGTACTTAGAGCCTCAAACGCCACCTTGAACATATTCCTGAGACCCTGGGGAAAGGACTTCGTTTTTCCCATGGAAAATGGCCTTCATTTGTGGCCACTTGGCCTGGCAGGCAGGGCAGTGCCAAGCCAGGAATCTACAAACTCTGCTGGATCCTTCCAGAACGAAAGCTGCCAGCAACTAGGACCCTGCAAGTCCTTAGAGCCCCAGATGCCACCAGTCATCTGACACCCAGAGCCTGGGCCAATGACTTTGTTTTCCCCATGGAAAATTGCCTCCATTTCTGGCCACTCGCCCTGACCAAGAGGGTGGTGCCCAGCAAGAAATTTGCAAGCTTTGCTGGATTGCTCCAAATCGAAAGCTGCCACTTGTTGTTGTTCTATTTCTCTAGAGTCCCATCATGCTGTTCTCAGATTGCTAAAGTCCATACCTCCTCGGTGTGTTCTTATGGCTGCAGATCTTCACAGCACAGACGCTTTCTTCTGCATGCTGTTCTTTCCCAGTTCAGGGCTCCTTCAAGGCTCTCCCTGAATGGCTACGCCGCCCCCTTTTATCCCAGTTCTCTTCAATGCTCACAGCTGCAGCCCATCAAGGACAACCAGGACCTGTGGGACAGATATTCAAATAGAATCCATTTCCTCTACTCTAGCCAGTAAGTACTACCCTACAAGTCCTCAGAACCCCAAAGGCCACCTTTCATCTGACACCCAGACCCTGGGGAAAGGACTTCTTTTTCCCATGGCAAATGGCCTCCCTTGGCAGCCACTCACCCTGGCAGAAAGTGGGAGCCTAGCTAGAATGATGCAATCGTTGCTGGATTTTTCCAAAAGAAAAGCTGGCAGCAACTAGGGCCCTGGAAGTACTTAGAGCCTCAAACGCCACCTTGAACATATTACTGAGACCCTGGGGAAAGGACTTCGTTTTTCCCATGGAAAATGGCCTTCATTTCTGGCCACTTGGCCTGGCAGGCAGGGCAGTGCCAAGCCAGGAATCTACAAACTGTGCTGGATCCTTCCAGAACGAAAGCTGCCAGCAACTAGGACCCTGCAAGTCCTTAGAGCCCCAGATGCCACCAGTCATCTGACACCCAGAGCCTGGGCCAATGACTTCGTTTTCCCCATGGAAAATGGCCTCCATTTCTGGCCACTCGCCCTGACCAAGAGGGTGGTGCCCAGCAAGAAATTTGCAAGCTTTGCTGGATTGCTCCAAATCGAAAGCTGCCACTTCTTGTTGTTTTATTTCTCTAGAGTCCCATCATGCTGTTCTCAGATTGCTAAAGTCCATACCTCCTCGGTGTGTTCTTATGGCTGCAGATCTTCACAGCACAGACGCTTTCTTCTGCATGCTGTTCTTTCCCAGTTCAGGGCTCCTTCAAGGCTCTCCCTGAATGGCTACGCCGCCCCCTTTTATCCCAGTTCTCTTCAATGCTCACAGCTGCAGCCCATCAAGGACAACCAGGACCTGTGGGGCAAAGCCTCTAGACAGATATTCAAATAGAATCCATTTCCTCTACTCTAGCCAGTAAGTACTACCCTACAAGTCCTCAGAACCCCAAAGGCCACCTTTCATCTGACACCCAGACCCTGGGGAAAGGACTTCTTTTTCCCATGGCAAATGGCCTCCCTTGGCAGCCACTCACCCTGGCAGAAAGTGGGAGCCTAGCTAGAATGATGCAATCGTTGCTGGATTTTTCCAAAAGAAAAGCTGCCAGCAACTAGGGCCCTGGAAGTACTTAGAGCCTCAAACGCCACCTTGAACATATTCCTGAGACCCTGGGGAAAGGACTTCGTTTTTCCCATGGAAAATGGCCTTCATTTGTGGCCACTTGGCCTGGCAGGCAGGGCAGTGCCAAGCCAGGAATCTACAAACTCTGCTGGATCCTTCCAGAACGAAAGCTGCCAGCAACTAGGACCCTGCAAGTCCTTAGAGCCCCAGATGCCACCAGTCATCTGACACCCAGAGCCTGGGCCAATGACTTCGTTTTCCCCATGGAAAATGGCCTCCATTTCTGGCCACTCGCCCTGACCAAGAGGGTGGTGCCCAGCAAGAAATTTGCAAGCTTTGCTGGATTGCTCCAAATCTAAAGCTGCCACTTGTTGTTGTTCTATTTCTCTAGAGTCCCATCATGCTGTTCTCAGATTGCTAAAGTCCATACCTCCTCGGTGTGTTCTTATGGCTGCAGATCTTCACAGCACAGACGCTTTCTTCTGCATGCTGTTCTTTCCCAGTTCAGGGCTCCTTCAAGGCTCTCCCTGAATGGCTACGCCGCCCCCTTTTATCCCAGTTCTCTTCAATGCTCACAGCTGCAGCCCATCAAGGACAACCAGGACCTGTGGGACAGATATTCAAATAGAATCCATTTCCTCTACTCTAGCCAGTAAGTACTACCCTACAAGTCCTCAGAACCCCAAAGGCCACCTTTCATCTGACACCCAGACCCTGGGGAAAGGACTTCTTTTTCCCATGGCAAATGGCCTCCCTTGGCAGCCACTCACCCTGGCAGAAAGTGGGAGCCTAGCTAGAATGATGCAATCGTTGCTGGATTTTTCCAAAAGAAAAGCTGCCAGCAACTAGGGCCCTGGAAGTACTTAGAGCCTCAAACGCCACCTTGAACATATTCCTGAGACCCTGGGGAAAGGACTTCGTTTTTCCCATGGAAAATGGCCTTCATTTGTGGCCACTTGGCCTGGCAGGCAGGGCAGTGCCAAGCCAGGAATCTACAAACTCTGCTGGATCCTTCCAGAACGAAAGCTGCCAGCAACTAGGACCCTGCAAGTCCTTAGAGCCCCAGATGCCACCAGTCATCTGACACCCAGAGCCTGGGCCAATGACTTCGTTTTCCCCATGGAAAATGGCCTCCATTTCTGGCCACTCGCCCTGACCAAGAGGGTGGTGCCCAGCAAGAAATTTGCAAGCTTTGCTGGATTGCTCCAAATCTAAAGCTACCACTTGTTGTTGTTCTATTTCTCTAGAGTCCCATCATGCTGTTCTCAGATTGCTAAAGTCCATACCTCCTCGGTGTGTTCTTATGGCTGCAGATCTTCACAGCACAGACGCTTTCTTCTGCATGCTGTTCTTTCCCAGTTCAGGGCTCCTTCAAGGCTCTCCCTGAATGGCTACGCCGCCCCCTTTTATCCCAGTTCTCTTCAATGCTCACAGCTGCAGCCCATCAAGGACAACCAGGACCTGTGGGACAGATATTCAAATAGAATCCATTTCCTCTACTCTAGCCAGTAAGTACTACCCTACAAGTCCTCAGAACCCCAAAGGCCACCTTTCATCTGACACCCAGACCCTGGGGAAAGGACTTCTTTTTCCCATGGCAAATGGCCTCCCTTGGCAGCCACTCACCCTGGCAGAAAGTGGGAGCCTAGCTAGAATGATGCAATCGTTGCTGGATTTTTCCAAAAGAAAAGCTGGCAGCAACTAGGGCCCTGGAAGTACTTAGAGCCTCAAACGCCACCTTGAACATATTCCTGAGACCCTGGGGAAAGGACTTCGTTTTTCCCATGGAAAATGGCCTTCATTTCTGGCCACTTGGCCTGGCAGGCAGGGCAGTGCCAAGCCAGGAATCTACAAACTGTGCTGGATCCTTCCAGAACGAAAGCTGCCAGCAACTAGGACCCTGCAAGTCCTTACAGCCCCAGATGCCACCAGTCATCTGACACCCAGAGCCTGGGCCAATGACTTCGTTTTCCCCATGGAAAATGGCCTCCATTTCTGGCCACTCGCCCTGACCAAGAGGGTGGTGCCCAGCAAGAAATTTGCAAGCTTTGCTGGATTGCTCCAAATCTAAAGCTACCACTTGTTGTTGTTCTATTTCTCTAGAGTCCCATCATGCTGTTCTCAGATTGCTAAAGTCCATACCTCCTCGGTGTGTTCTTATGGCTGCAGATCTTCACAGCACAGACGCTTTCTTCTGCATGCTGTTCTTTCCCAGTTCAGGGCTCCTTCAAGGCTCTCCCTGAATGGCTAAGCCGCCCCCTTTTATCCCAGTTCTCTTCAATGCTCACAGCTGCAGCCCATCAAGGACAACCAGGACCTGTGGGGCAAAGCCTCTAGACAGATATTCAAATAGAATCCATTTCCTCTACTCTAGCCAGTAAGTACTACCCTACAAGTCCTCAGAACCCCAAAGGCCACCTTTCATCTGACACCCAGACCCTGGGGAAAGGACTTCTTTTTCCCATGGCAAATGGCCTCCCTTGGCAGCCACTCACCCTGGCAGAAAGTGGGAGCCTAGCTAGAATGATGCAATCGTTGCTGGATTTTTCCAAAAGAAAAGCTGCCAGCAACTAGGGCCCTGGAAGTACTTAGAGCCTCAAACGCCACCTTGAACATATTCCTGAGACCCTGGGGAAAGGACTTCGTTTTTCCCATGGAAAATGGCCTTCATTTGTGGCCACTTGGCCTGGCAGGCAGGGCAGTGCCAAGCCAGGAATCTACAAACTCTGCTGGATCCTTCCAGAACGAAAGCTGCCAGCAACTAGGACCCTGCAAGTCCTTAGAGCCCCAGATGCCACCTGTCATCTGACACCCAGAGCCTGGGCCAATGACTTCGTTTTCCCCATGGAAAATGGCCTCCATTTCTGGCCACTCGCCCTGACCAAGAGGGTGGTGCCCAGCAAGAAATTTGCAAGCTTTGCTGGATTGCTCCAAATCGAAAGCTGCCACTTGTTGTTGTTCTATTTCTCTAGAGTCCCATCATGCTGTTCTCAGATTGCTAAAGTCCATACCTCCTCGGTGTGTTCTTATGGCTGCAGATCTTCACAGCACAGACGCTTTCTTCTGCATGCTGTTCTTTCCCAGTTCAGGGCTCCTTCAAGGCTCTCCCTGAATGGCTACGCCGCCCCCTTTTATCCCAGTTCTCTTCAATGCTCACAGCTGCAGCCCATCAAGGACAACCAGGACCTGTGGGGCAAAGCCTCTAGACAGATATTCAAATAGAATCCATTTCCTCTACTCTAGCCAGTAAGTACTACCCTACAAGTCCTCAGAACCCCAAAGGCCACCTTTCATCTGACACCCAGACCCTGGGGAAAGGACTTCTTTTTCCCATGGCAAATGGCCTCCCTTGGCAGCCACTCACCCTGGCAGAAAGTGGGAGCCTAGCTAGAATGATGCAATCGTTGTTGGATTTTTCCAAAAGAAAAGCTGGCAGCAACTAGGGCCCTGGAAGTACTTAGAGCCTCAAACGCCACCTTGAACATATTCCTGAGACCCTGGGGAAAGGACTTCGTTTTTCCCATGGAAAATGGCCTTCATTTCTGGCCACTTGGCCTGGCAGGCAGGGCAGTGCCAAGCCAGGAATCTACAAACTGTGCTGGATCCTTCCAGAACGAAAGCTGCCAGCAACTAGGACCCTGCAAGTCCTTACAGCCCCAGATGCCACCAGTCATCTGACACCCAGAGCCTGGGCCAATGACTTCGTTTTCCCCATGGAAAATTGCCTCCATTTCTGGCCACTCGCCCTGACCAAGAGGGTGGTGCCCAGCAAGAAATTTGCAAGCTTTGCTGGATTGCTCCAAATCTAAAGCTGCCACTTGTTGTTGTTCTATTTCTCTAGAGTCCCATCATGCTGTTCTCAGATTGCTAAAGTCCATACCTCCTCGGTGTGTTCTTATGGCTGCAGATCTTCACAGCACAGACGCTTTCTTCTGCATGCTGTTCTTTCCCAGTTCAGGGCTCCTTCAAGGCTCTCCCTGAATGGCTACGCCGCCCCCTTTTATCCCAGTTCTCTTCAATGCTCACAGCTGCAGCCCATCAAGGACAACCAGGACCTGTGGGACAGATATTCAAATAGAATCCATTTCCTCTACTCTAGCCAGTAAGTACTACCCTACAAGTCCTCAGAACCCCAAAGGCCACCTTTCATCTGACACCCAGACCCTGGGGAAAGGACTTCTTTTTCCCATGGCAAATGGCCTCCCTTGGCAGCCACTCACCCTGGCAGAAAGTGGGAGCCTAGCTAGAATGATGCAATCGTTGCTGGATTTTTCCAAAAGAAAAGCTGGCAGCAACTAGGGCCCTGGAAGTACTTAGAGCCTCAAACGCCACCTTGAACATATTCCTGAGACCCTGGGGAAAGGACTTCGTTTTTCCCATGGAAAATGGCCTTCATTTGTGGCCACTTGGCCTGGCAGGCAGGGCAGTGCCAAGCCAGGAATCTACAAACTCTGCTGGATCCTTCCAGAACGAAAGCTGCCAGCAACTAGGACCCTGCAAGTCCTTACAGCCCCAGATGCCACCAGTCATCTGACACCCAGAGCCTGGGCCAATGACTTCGTTTTCCCCATGGAAAATGGCCTCCATTTCTGGCCACTCGCCCTGACCAAGAGGGTGGTGCCCAGCAAGAAATTTGCAAGCTTTGCTGGATTGCTCCAAATCGAAAGCTACCACTTGTTGTTGTTCTATTTCTCTAGAGTCCCATCATGCTGTTCTCAGATTGCTAAAGTCCATACCTCCTCGGTGTGTTCTTATGGCTGCAGATCTTCACAGCACAGACGCTTTCTTCTGCATGCTGTTCTTTCCCAGTTCAGGGCTCCTTCAAGGCTCTCCCTGAATGGCTACGCCGCCCCCTTTTATCCCAGTTCTCTTCAATGCTCACAGCTGCAGCCCATCAAGGACAACCAGGACCTGTGGGGCAAAGCCTCTAGACAGATATTCAAATAGAATCCATTTCCTCTACTCTAGCCAGTAAGTACTACCCTACAAGTCCTCAGAACCCCAAAGGCCACCTTTCATCTGACACCCAGACCCTGGGGAAAGGACTTCTTTTTCCCATGGCAAATGGCCTCCCTTGGCAGCCACTCACCCTGGCAGAAAGTGGGAGCCTAGCTAGAATGATGCAATCGTTGCTGGATTTTTCCAAAAGAAAAGCTGCCAGCAACTAGGGCCCTGGAAGTACTTAGAGCCTCAAACGCCACCTTGAACATATTCCTGAGACCCTGGGGAAAGGACTTCGTTTTTCCCATGGAAAATGGCCTTCATTTGTGGCCACTTGGCCTGGCAGGCAGGGCAGTGCCAAGCCAGGAATCTACAAACTCTGCTGGATCCTTCCAGAACGAAAGCTGCCAGCAACTAGGACCCTGCAAGTCCTTAGAGCCCCAGATGCCACCAGTCATCTGACACCCAGAGCCTGGGCCAATGACTTCGTTTTCCCCATGGAAAATGGCCTCCATTTCTGGCCACTCGCCCTGACCAAGAGGGTGGTGCCCAGCAAGAAATTTGCAAGCTTTGCTGGATTGCTCCAAATCTAAAGCTACCACTTGTTGTTGTTCTATTTCTCTAGAGTCCCATCATGCTGTTCTCAGATTGCTAAAGTCCATACCTCCTCGGTGTGTTCTTATGGCTGCAGATCTTCACAGCACAGACGCTTTCTTCTGCATGCTGTTCTTTCCCAGTTCAGGGCTCCTTCAAGGCTCTCCCTGAATGGCTACGCCGCCCCCTTTTATCCCAGTTCTCTTCAATGCTCACAGCTGCAGCCCATCAAGGACAACCAGGACCTGTGGGACAGATATTCAAATAGAATCCATTTCCTCTACTCTAGCCAGTAAGTACTACCCTACAAGTCCTCAGAACCCCAAAGGCCACCTTTCATCTGACACCCAGACCCTGGGGAAAGGACTTCTTTTTCCCATGGCAAATGGCCTCCCTTGGCAGCCACTCACCCTGGCAGAAAGTGGGAGCCTAGCTAGAATGATGCAATCGTTGCTGGATTTTTCCAAAAGAAAAGCTGGCAGCAACTAGGGCCCTGGAAGTACTTAGAGCCTCAAACGCCACCTTGAACATATTCCTGAGACCCTGGGGAAAGGACTTCGTTTTTCCCATGGAAAATGGCCTTCATTTGTGGCCACTTGGCCTGGCAGGCAGGGCAGTGCCAAGCCAGGAATCTACAAACTCTGCTGGATCCTTCCAGAACGAAAGCTGCCAGCAACTAGGACCCTGCAAGTCCTTACAGCCCCAGATGCCACCAGTCATCTGACACCCAGAGCCTGGGCCAATGACTTCGTTTTCCCCATGGAAAATGGCCTCCATTTCTGGCCACTCGCCCTGACCAAGAGGGTGGTGCCCAGCAAGAAATTTGCAAGCTTTGCTGGATTGCTCCAAATCGAAAGCTACCACTTGTTGTTGTTCTATTTCTCTAGAGTCCCATCATGCTGTTCTCAGATTGCTAAAGTCCATACCTCCTCGGTGTGTTCTTATGGCTGCAGATCTTCACAGCACAGACGCTTTCTTCTGCATGCTGTTCTTTCCCAGTTCAGGGCTCCTTCAAGGCTCTCCCTGAATGGCTACGCCGCCCCCTTTTATCCCAGTTCTCTTCAATGCTCACAGCTGCAGCCCATCAAGGACAACCAGGACCTGTGGGGCAAAGCCTCTAGACAGATATTCAAATAGAATCCATTTCCTCTACTCTAGCCAGTAAGTACTACCCTACAAGTCCTCAGAACCCCAAAGGCCACCTTTCATCTGACACCCAGACCCTGGGGAAAGGACTTCTTTTTCCCATGGCAAATGGCCTCCCTTGGCAGCCACTCACCCTGGCAGAAAGTGGGAGCCTAGCTAGAATGATGCAATCGTTGCTGGATTTTTCCAAAAGAAAAGCTGCCAGCAACTAGGGCCCTGGAAGTACTTAGAGCCTCAAACGCCACCTTGAACATATTCCTGAGACCCTGGGGAAAGGACTTCGTTTTTCCCATGGAAAATGGCCTTCATTTGTGGCCACTTGGCCTGGCAGGCAGGGCAGTGCCAAGCCAGGAATCTACAAACTCTGCTGGATCCTTCCAGAACGAAAGCTGCCAGCAACTAGGACCCTGCAAGTCCTTAGAGCCCCAGATGCCACCAGTCATCTGACACCCAGAGCCTGGGCCAATGACTTCGTTTTCCCCATGGAAAATGGCCTCCATTTCTGGCCACTCGCCCTGACCAAGAGGGTGGTGCCCAGCAAGAAATTTGCAAGCTTTGCTGGATTGCTCCAAATCTAAAGCTACCACTTGTTGTTGTTCTATTTCTCTAGAGTCCCATCATGCTGTTCTCAGATTGCTAAAGTCCATACCTCCTCGGTGTGTTCTTATGGCTGCAGATCTTCACAGCACAGACGCTTTCTTCTGCATGCTGTTCTTTCCCAGTTCAGGGCTCCTTCAAGGCTCTCCCTGAATGGCTACGCCGCCCCCTTTTATCCCAGTTCTCTTCAATGCTCACAGCTGCAGCCCATCAAGGACAACCAGGACCTGTGGGACAGATATTCAAATAGAATCCATTTCCTCTACTCTAGCCAGTAAGTACTACCCTACAAGTCCTCAGAACCCCAAAGGCCACCTTTCATCTGACACCCAGACCCTGGGGAAAGGACTTCTTTTTCCCATGGCAAATGGCCTCCCTTGGCAGCCACTCACCCTGGCAGAAAGTGGGAGCCTAGCTAGAATGATGCAATCGTTGCTGGATTTTTCCAAAAGAAAAGCTGGCAGCAACTAGGGCCCTGGAAGTACTTAGAGCCTCAAACGCCACCTTGAACATATTCCTGAGACCCTGGGGAAAGGACTTCGTTTTTCCCATGGAAAATGGCCTTCATTTCTGGCCACTTGGCCTGGCAGGCAGGGCAGTGCCAAGCCAGGAATCTACAAACTCTGCTGGATCCTTCCAGAACGAAAGCTGCCAGCAACTAGGACCCTGCAAGTCCTTAGAGCCCCAGATGCCACCAGTCATCTGACACCCAGAGCCTGGGCCAATGACTTTGTTTTCCCCATGGAAAATTGCCTCCATTTCTGGCCACTCGCCCTGACCAAGAGGGTGGTGCCCAGCAAGAAATTTGCAAGCTTTGCTGGATTGCTCCAAATCGAAAGCTGCCACTTGTTGTTGTTCTATTTCTCTAGAGTCCCATCATGCTGTTCTCAGATTGCTAAAGTCCATACCTCCTCGGTGTGTTCTTATGGCTGCAGATCTTCACAGCACAGACGCTTTCTTCTGCATGCTGTTCTTTCCCAGTTCAGGGCTCCTTCAAGGCTCTCCCTGAATGGCTACGCCGCCCCCTTTTATCCCAGTTCTCTTCAATGCTCACAGCTGCAGCCCATCAAGGACAACCAGGACCTGTGGGACAGATATTCAAATAGAATCCATTTCCTCTACTCTAGCCAGTAAGTACTACCCTACAAGTCCTCAGAACCCCAAAGGCCACCTTTCATCTGACACCCAGACCCTGGGGAAAGGACTTCTTTTTCCCATGGCAAATGGCCTCCCTTGGCAGCCACTCACCCTGGCAGAAAGTGGGAGCCTAGCTAGAATGATGCAATCGTTGCTGGATTTTTCCAAAAGAAAAGCTGGCAGCAACTAGGGCCCTGGAAGTACTTAGAGCCTCAAACGCCACCTTGAACATATTCCTGAGACCCTGGGGAAAGGACTTCGTTTTTCCCATGGAAAATGGCCTTCATTTGTGGCCACTTGGCCTGGCAGGCAGGGCGGTGCCAAGCCAGGAATCTACAAACTCTGCTGGATCCTTCCAGAACGAAAGCTGCCAGCAACTAGGACCCTGCAAGTCCTTAGAGCCCCAGATGCCACCAGTCATCTGACACCCAGAGCCTGGGCCAATGACTTTGTTTTCCCCATGGAAAATTGCCTCCATTTCTGGCCACTCGCCCTGACCAAGAGGGTGGTGCCCAGCAAGAAATTTGCAAGCTTTGCTGGATTGCTCCAAATCTAAAGCTGCCACTTGTTGTTGTTCTATTTCTCTAGAGTCCCATCATGCTGTTCTCAGATTGCTAAAGTCCATACCTCCTCGGTGTGTTCTTATGGCTGCAGATCTTCACAGCACAGACGCTTTCTTCTGCATGCTGTTCTTTCCCAGTTCAGGGCTCCTTCAAGGCTCTCCCTGAATGGCTACGCCGCCCCCTTTTATCCCAGTTCTCTTCAATGCTCACAGCTGCAGCCCATCAAGGACAACCAGGACCTGTGGGACAGATATTCAAATAGAATCCATTTCCTCTACTCTAGCCAGTAAGTACTACCCTACAAGTCCTCAGAACCCCAAAGGCCACCTTTCATCTGACACCCAGACCCTGGGGAAAGGACTTCTTTTTCCCATGGCAAATGGCCTCCCTTGGCAGCCACTCACCCTGGCAGAAAGTGGGAGCCTAGCTAGAATGATGCAATCGTTGCTGGATTTTTCCAAAAGAAAAGCTGGCAGCAACTAGGGCCCTGGAAGTACTTAGAGCCTCAAACGCCACCTTGAACATATTACTGAGACCCTGGGGAAAGGACTTCGTTTTTCCCATGGAAAATGGCCTTCATTTGTGGCCACTTGGCCTGGCAGGCAGGGCAGTGCCAAGCCAGGAATCTACAAACTCTGCTGGATCCTTCCAGAACGAAAGCTGCCAGCAACTAGGACCCTGCAAGTCCTTACAGCCCCAGATGCCACCAGTCATCTGACACCCAGAGCCTGGGCCAATGACTTCGTTTTCCCCATGGAAAATGGCCTCCATTTCTGGCCACTCGCCCTGACCAAGAGGGTGGTGCCCAGCAAGAAATTTGCAAGCTTTGCTGGATTGCTCCAAATCGAAAGCTGCCACTTCTTGTTGTTTTATTTCTCTAGAGTCCCATCATGCTGTTCTCAGATTGCTAAAGTCCATACCTCCTCGGTGTGTTCTTATGGCTGCAGATCTTCACAGCACAGACGCTTTCTTCTGCATGCTGTTCTTTCCCAGTTCAGGGCTCCTTCAAGGCTCTCCCTGAATGGCTACGCCGCCCCCTTTTATCCCAGTTCTCTTCAATGCTCACAGCTGCAGCCCATCAAGGACAACCAGGACCTGTGGGGCAAAGCCTCTAGACAGATATTCAAATAGAATCCATTTCCTCTACTCTAGCCAGTAAGTACTACCCTACAAGTCCTCAGAACCCCAAAGGCCACCTTTCATCTGACACCCAGACCCTGGGGAAAGGACTTCTTTTTCCCATGGCAAATGGCCTCCCTTGGCAGCCACTCACCCTGGCAGAAAGTGGGAGCCTAGCTAGAATGATGCAATCGTTGCTGGATTTTTCCAAAAGAAAAGCTGGCAGCAACTAGGGCCCTGGAAGTACTTAGAGCCTCAAACGCCACCTTGAACATATTCCTGAGACCCTGGGGAAAGGACTTCGTTTTTCCCATGGGAAATGGCCTTCATTTGTGGCCACTTGGCCTGGCAGGCAGGGCAGTGCCAAGCCAGGAATCTACAAACTCTGCTGGATCCTTCCAGAACGAAAGCTGCCAGCAACTAGGACCCTGCAAGTCCTTAGAGCCCCAGATGCCACCAGTCATCTGACACCCAGAGCCTGGGCCAATGACTTTGTTTTCCCCATGGAAAATTGCCTCCATTTCTGGCCACTCGCCCTGACCAAGAGGGTGGTGCCCAGCAAGAAATTTGCAAGCTTTGCTGGATTGCTCCAAATCTAAAGCTGCCACTTGTTGTTGTTCTATTTCTCTAGAGTCCCATCATGCTGTTCTCAGATTGCTAAAGTCCATACCTCCTCGGTGTGTTCTTATGGCTGCAGATCTTCACAGCACAGACGCTTTCTTCTGCATGCTGTTCTTTCCCAGTTCAGGGCTCCTTCAAGGCTCTCCCTGAATGGCTACGCCGCCCCCTTTTATCCCAGTTCTCTTCAATGCTCACAGCTGCAGCCCATCAAGGACAACCAGGACCTGTGGGACAGATATTCAAATAGAATCCATTTCCTCTACTCTAGCCAGTAAGTACTACCCTACAAGTCCTCAGAACCCCAAAGGCCACCTTTCATCTGACACCCAGACCCTGGGGAAAGGACTTCTTTTTCCCATGGCAAATGGCCTCCCTTGGCAGCCACTCACCCTGGCAGAAAGTGGGAGCCTAGCTAGAATGATGCAATCGTTGCTGGATTTTTCCAAAAGAAAAGCTGGCAGCAACTAGGGCCCTGGAAGTACTTAGAGCCTCAAACGCCACCTTGAACATATTCCTGAGACCCTGGGGAAAGGACTTCGTTTTTCCCATGGGAAATGGCCTTCATTTGTGGCCACTTGGCCTGGCAGGCAGGGCAGTGCCAAGCCAGGAATCTACAAACTCTGCTGGATCCTTCCAGAACGAAAGCTGCCAGCAACTAGGACCCTGCAAGTCCTTACAGCCCCAGATGCCACCAGTCATCTGACACCCAGAGCCTGGGCCAATGACTTCGTTTTCCCCATGGAAAATGGCCTCCATTTCTGGCCACTCGCCCTGACCAAGAGGGTGGTGCCCAGCAAGAAATTTGCAAGCTTTGCTGGATTGCTCCAAATCGAAAGCTACCACTTGTTGTTGTTCTATTTCTCTAGAGTCCCATCATGCTGTTCTCAGATTGCTAAAGTCCATACCTCCTCGGTGTGTTCTTATGGCTGCAGATCTTCACAGCACAGACGCTTTCTTCTGCATGCTGTTCTTTCCCAGTTCAGGGCTCCTTCAAGGCTCTCCCTGAATGGCTACGCCGCCCCCTTTTATCCCAGTTCTCTTCAATGCTCACAGCTGCAGCCCATCAAGGACAACCAGGACCTGTGGGGCAAAGCCTCTAGACAGATATTCAAATAGAATCCATTTCCTCTACTCTAGCCAGTAAGTACTACCCTACAAGTCCTCAGAACCCCAAAGGCCACCTTTCATCTGACACCCAGACCCTGGGGAAAGGACTTCTTTTTCCCATGGCAAATGGCCTCCCTTGGCAGCCACTCACCCTGGCAGAAAGTGGGAGCCTAGCTAGAATGATGCAATCGTTGCTGGATTTTTCCAAAAGAAAAGCTGCCAGCAACTAGGGCCCTGGAAGTACTTAGAGCCTCAAACGCCACCTTGAACATATTCCTGAGACCCTGGGGAAAGGACTTCGTTTTTCCCATGGAAAATGGCCTTCATTTGTGGCCACTTGGCCTGGCAGGCAGGGCAGTGCCAAGCCAGGAATCTACAAACTCTGCTGGATCCTTCCAGAACGAAAGCTGCCAGCAACTAGGACCCTGCAAGTCCTTACAGCCCCAGATGCCACCAGTCATCTGACACCCAGAGCCTGGGCCAATGACTTCGTTTTCCCCATGGAAAATGGCCTCCATTTCTGGCCACTCGCCCTGACCAAGAGGGTGGTGCCCAGCAAGAAATTTGCAAGCTTTGCTGGATTGCTCCAAATCTAAAGCTACCACTTGTTGTTGTTCTATTTCTCTAGAGTCCCATCATGCTGTTCTCAGATTGCTAAAGTCCATACCTCCTCGGTGTGTTCTTATGGCTGCAGATCTTCACAGCACAGACGCTTTCTTCTGCATGCTGTTCTTTCCCAGTTCAGGGCTCCTTCAAGGCTCTCCCTGAATGGCTACGCCGCCCCCTTTTATCCCAGTTCTCTTCAATGCTCACAGCTGCAGCCCATCAAGGACAACCAGGACCTGTGGGACAGATATTCAAATAGAATCCATTTCCTCTACTCTAGCCAGTAAGTACTACCCTACAAGTCCTCAGAACCCCAAAGGCCACCTTTCATCTGACACCCAGACCCTGGGGAAAGGACTTCTTTTTCCCATGGCAAATGGCCTCCCTTGGCAGCCACTCACCCTGGCAGAAAGTGGGAGCCTAGCTAGAATGATGCAATCGTTGCTGGATTTTTCCAAAAGAAAAGCTGGCAGCAACTAGGGCCCTGGAAGTACTTAGAGCCTCAAACGCCACCTTGAACATATTACTGAGACCCTGGGGAAAGGACTTCGTTTTTCCCATGGAAAATGGCCTTCATTTGTGGCCACTTGGCCTGGCAGGCAGGGCAGTGCCAAGCCAGGAATCTACAAACTCTGCTGGATCCTTCCAGAACGAAAGCTGCCAGCAACTAGGACCCTGCAAGTCCTTACAGCCCCAGATGCCACCAGTCATCTGACACCCAGAGCCTGGGCCAATGACTTCGTTTTCCCCATGGAAAATGGCCTCCATTTCTGGCCACTCGCCCTGACCAAGAGGGTGGTGCCCAGCAAGAAATTTGCAAGCTTTGCTGGATTGCTCCAAATCTAAAGCTACCACTTGTTGTTGTTCTATTTCTCTAGAGTCCCATCATGCTGTTCTCAGATTGCTAAAGTCCATACCTCCTCGGTGTGTTCTTATGGCTGCAGATCTTCACAGCACAGACGCTTTCTTCTGCATGCTGTTCTTTCCCAGTTCAGGGCTCCTTCAAGGCTCTCCCTGAATGGCTACGCCGCCCCCTTTTATCCCAGTTCTCTTCAATGCTCACAGCTGCAGCCCATCAAGGACAACCAGGACCTGTGGGGCAAAGCCTCTAGACAGATATTCAAATAGAATCCATTTCCTCTACTCTAGCCAGTAAGTACTACCCTACAAGTCCTCAGAACCCCAAAGGCCACCTTTCATCTGACACCCAGACCCTGGGGAAAGGACTTCTTTTTCCCATGGCAAATGGCCTCCCTTGGCAGCCACTCACCCTGGCAGAAAGTGGGAGCCTAGCTAGAATGATGCAATCGTTGCTGGATTTTTCCAAAAGAAAAGCTGCCAGCAACTAGGGCCCTGGAAGTACTTAGAGCCTCAAACGCCACCTTGAACATATTCCTGAGACCCTGGGGAAAGGACTTCGTTTTTCCCATGGGAAATGGCCTTCATTTGTGGCCACTTGGCCTGGCAGGCAGGGCAGTGCCAAGCCAGGAATCTACAAACTGTGCTGGATCCTTCCAGAACGAAAGCTGCCAGCAACTAGGACCCTGCAAGTCCTTAGAGCCCCAGATGCCACCTGTCATCTGACACCCAGAGCCTGGGCCAATGACTTCGTTTTCCCCATGGAAAATGGCCTCCATTTCTGGCCACTCGCCCTGACCAAGAGGGTGGTGCCCAGCAAGAAATTTGCAAGCTTTGCTGGATTGCTCCAAATCTAAAGCTACCACTTGTTGTTGTTCTATTTCTCTAGAGTCCCATCATGCTGTTCTCAGATTGCTAAAGTCCATACCTCCTCGGTGTGTTCTTATGGCTGCAGATCTTCACAGCACAGACGCTTTCTTCTGCATGCTGTTCTTTCCCAGTTCAGGGCTCCTTCAAGGCTCTCCCTGAATGGCTAAGCCGCCCCCTTTTATCCCAGTTCTCTTCAATGCTCACAGCTGCAGCCCATCAAGGACAACCAGGACCTGTGGGGCAAAGCCTCTAGACAGATATTCAAATAGAATCCATTTCCTCTACTCTAGCCAGTAAGTACTACCCTACAAGTCCTCAGAACCCCAAAGGCCACCTTTCATCTGACACCCAGACCCTGGGGAAAGGACTTCTTTTTCCCATGGCAAATGGCCTCCCTTGGCAGCCACTCACCCTGGCAGAAAGTGGGAGCCTAGCTAGAATGATGCAATCGTTGCTGGATTTTTCCAAAAGAAAAGCTGGCAGCAACTAGGGCCCTGGAAGTACTTAGAGCCTCAAACGCCACCTTGAACATATTCCTGAGACCCTGGGGAAAGGACTTCGTTTTTCCCATGGAAAATGGCCTTCATTTGTGGCCACTTGGCCTGGCAGGCAGGGCAGTGCCAAGCCAGGAATCTACAAACTCTGCTGGATCCTTCCAGAACGAAAGCTGCCAGCAACTAGGACCCTGCAAGTCCTTAGAGCCCCAGATGCCACCTGTCATCTGACACCCAGAGCCTGGGCCAATGACTTCGTTTTCCCCATGGAAAATGGCCTCCATTTCTGGCCACTCGCCCTGACCAAGAGGGTGGTGCCCAGCAAGAAATTTGCAAGCTTTGCTGGATTGCTCCAAATCGAAAGCTGCCACTTGTTGTTGTTCTATTTCTCTAGAGTCCCATCATGCTGTTCTCAGATTGCTAAAGTCCATACCTCCTCGGTGTGTTCTTATGGCTGCAGATCTTCACAGCACAGACGCTTTCTTCTGCATGCTGTTCTTTCCCAGTTCAGGGCTCCTTCAAGGCTCTCCCTGAATGGCTACGCCGCCCCCTTTTATCCCAGTTCTCTTCAATGCTCACAGCTGCAGCCCATCAAGGACAACCAGGACCTGTGGGGCAAAGCCTCTAGACAGATATTCAAATAGAATCCATTTCCTCTACTCTAGCCAGTAAGTACTACCCTACAAGTCCTCAGAACCCCAAAGGCCACCTTTCATCTGACACCCAGACCCTGGGGAAAGGACTTCTTTTTCCCATGGCAAATGGCCTCCCTTGGCAGCCACTCACCCTGGCAGAAAGTGGGAGCCTAGCTAGAATGATGCAATCGTTGCTGGATTTTTCCAAAAGAAAAGCTGGCAGCAACTAGGGCCCTGGAAGTACTTAGAGCCTCAAACGCCACCTTGAACATATTCCTGAGACCCTGGGGAAAGGACTTCGTTTTTCCCATGGGAAATGGCCTTCATTTGTGGCCACTTGGCCTGGCAGGCAGGGCAGTGCCAAGCCAGGAATCTACAAACTCTGCTGGATCCTTCCAGAACGAAAGCTGCCAGCAACTAGGACCCTGCAAGTCCTTAGAGCCCCAGATGCCACCTGTCATCTGACACCCAGAGCCTGGGCCAATGACTTCGTTTTCCCCATGGAAAATGGCCTCCATTTCTGGCCACTCGCCCTGACCAAGAGGGTGGTGCCCAGCAAGAAATTTGCAAGCTTTGCTGGATTGCTCCAAATCGAAAGCTGCCACTTGTTGTTCTTCTATTTCTCTAGAGTCCCATCATGCTGTTCTCAGATTGCTAAAGTCCATACCTCCTCGGTGTGTTCTTATGGCTGCAGATCTTCACAGCACAGACGCTTTCTTCTGCATGCTGTTCTTTCCCAGTTCAGGGCTCCTTCAAGGCTCTCCCTGAATGGCTACGCCGCCCCCTTTTATCCCAGTTCTCTTCAATGCTCACAGCTGCAGCCCATCAAGGACAACCAGGACCTGTGGGGCAAAGCCTCTAGACAGATATTCAAATAGAATCCATTTCCTCTACTCTAGCCAGTAAGTACTACCCTACAAGTCCTCAGAACCCCAAAGGCCACCTTTCATCTGACACCCAGACCCTGGGGAAAGGACTTCTTTTTCCCATGGCAAATGGCCTCCCTTGGCAGCCACTCACCCTGGCAGAAAGTGGGAGCCTAGCTAGAATGATGCAATCGTTGCTGGATTTTTCCAAAAGAAAAGCTGCCAGCAACTAGGGCCCTGGAAGTACTTAGAGCCTCAAACGCCACCTTGAACATATTCCTGAGACCCTGGGGAAAGGACTTCTTTTTCCCATGGAAAATGGCCTTCATTTGTGGCCACTTGGCCTGGCAGGCAGGGCAGTGCCAAGCCAGGAATCTACAAACTCTGCTGGATCCTTCCAGAACGAAAGCTGCCAGCAACTAGGACCCTGCAAGTCCTTACAGCCCCAGATGCCACCAGTCATCTGACACCCAGAGCCTGGGCCAATGACTTTGTTTTCCCCATGGAAAATTGCCTCCATTTCTGGCCACTCGCCCTGACCAAGAGGGTGGTGCCCAGCAAGAAATTTGCAAGCTTTGCTGGATTGCTCCAAATCTAAAGCTGCCACTTGTTGTTGTTCTATTTCTCTAGAGTCCCATCATGCTGTTCTCAGATTGCTAAAGTCCATACCTCCTCGGTGTGTTCTTATGGCTGCAGATCTTCACAGCACAGACGCTTTCTTCTGCATGCTGTTCTTTCCCAGTTCAGGGCTCCTTCAAGGCTCTCCCTGAATGGCTACGCCGCCCCCTTTTATCCCAGTTCTCTTCAATGCTCACAGCTGCAGCCCATCAAGGACAACCAGGACCTGTGGGACAGATATTCAAATAGAATCCATTTCCTCTACTCTAGCCAGTAAGTACTACCCTACAAGTCCTCAGAACCCCAAAGGCCACCTTTCATCTGACACCCAGACCCTGGGGAAAGGACTTCTTTTTCCCATGGCAAATGGCCTCCCTTGGCAGCCACTCACCCTGGCAGAAAGTGGGAGCCTAGCTAGAATGATGCAATCGTTGCTGGATTTTTCCAAAAGAAAAGCTGGCAGCAACTAGGGCCCTGGAAGTACTTAGAGCCTCAAACGCCACCTTGAACATATTCCTGAGACCCTGGGGAAAGGACTTCGTTTTTCCCATGGAAAATGGCCTTCATTTCTGGCCACTTGGCCTGGCAGGCAGGGCAGTGCCAAGCCAGGAATCTACAAACTCTGCTGGATCCTTCCAGAACGAAAGCTGCCAGCAACTAGGACCCTGCAAGTCCTTACAGCCCCAGATGCCACCAGTCATCTGACACCCAGAGCCTGGGCCAATGACTTCGTTTTCCCCATGGAAAATGGCCTCCATTTCTGGCCACTCGCCCTGACCAAGAGGGTGGTGCCCAGCAAGAAATTTGCAAGCTTTGCTGGATTGCTCCAAATCTAAAGCTACCACTTGTTGTTGTTCTATTTCTCTAGAGTCCCATCATGCTGTTCTCAGATTGCTAAAGTCCATACCTCCTCGGTGTGTTCTTATGGCTGCAGATCTTCACAGCACAGACGCTTTCTTCTGCATGCTGTTCTTTCCCAGTTCAGGGCTCCTTCAAGGCTCTCCCTGAATGGCTACGCCGCCCCCTTTTATCCCAGTTCTCTTCAATGCTCACAGCTGCAGCCCATCAAGGACAACCAGGACCTGTGGGACAGATATTCAAATAGAATCCATTTCCTCTACTCTAGCCAGTAAGTACTACCCTACAAGTCCTCAGAACCCCAAAGGCCACCTTTCATCTGACACCCAGACCCTGGGGAAAGGACTTCTTTTTCCCATGGCAAATGGCCTCCCTTGGCAGCCACTCACCCTGGCAGAAAGTGGGAGCCTAGCTAGAATGATGCAATCGTTGCTGGATTTTTCCAAAAGAAAAGCTGGCAGCAACTAGGGCCCTGGAAGTACTTAGAGCCTCAAACGCCACCTTGAACATATTCCTGAGACCCTGGGGAAAGGACTTCGTTTTTCCCATGGGAAATGGCCTTCATTTGTGGCCACTTGGCCTGGCAGGCAGGGCAGTGCCAAGCCAGGAATCTACAAACTGTGCTGGATCCTTCCAGAACGAAAGCTGCCAGCAACTAGGACCCTGCAAGTCCTTAGAGCCCCAGATGCCACCAGTCATCTGACACCCAGAGCCTGGGCCAATGACTTCGTTTTCCCCATGGAAAATGGCCTCCATTTCTGGCCACTCGCCCTGACCAAGAGGGTGGTGCCCAGCAAGAAATTTGCAAGCTTTGCTGGATTGCTCCAAATCGAAAGCTACCACTTGTTGTTGTTCTATTTCTCTAGAGTCCCATCATGCTGTTCTCAGATTGCTAAAGTCCATACCTCCTCGGTGTGTTCTTATGGCTGCAGATCTTCACAGCACAGACGCTTTCTTCTGCATGCTGTTCTTTCCCAGTTCAGGGCTCCTTCAAGGCTCTCCCTGAATGGCTACGCCGCCCCCTTTTATCCCAGTTCTCTTCAATGCTCACAGCTGCAGCCCATCAAGGACAACCAGGACCTGTGGGGCAAAGCCTCTAGACAGATATTCAAATAGAATCCATTTCCTCTACTCTAGCCAGTAAGTACTACCCTACAAGTCCTCAGAACCCCAAAGGCCACCTTTCATCTGACACCCAGACCCTGGGGAAAGGACTTCTTTTTCCCATGGCAAATGGCCTCCCTTGGCAGCCACTCACCCTGGCAGAAAGTGGGAGCCTAGCTAGAATGATGCAATCGTTGCTGGATTTTTCCAAAAGAAAAGCTGGCAGCAACTAGGGCCCTGGAAGTACTTAGAGCCTCAAACGCCACCTTGAACATATTCCTGAGACCCTGGGGAAAGGACTTCGTTTTTCCCATGGAAAATGGCCTTCATTTGTGGCCACTTGGCCTGGCAGGCAGGGCAGTGCCAAGCCAGGAATCTACAAACTCTGCTGGATCCTTCCAGAACGAAAGCTGCCAGCAACTAGGACCCTGCAAGTCCTTAGAGCCCCAGATGCCACCAGTCATCTGACACCCAGAGCCTGGGCCAATGACTTCGTTTTCCCCATGGAAAATGGCCTCCATTTCTGGCCACTCGCCCTGACCAAGAGGGTGGTGCCCAGCAAGAAATTTGCAAGCTTTGCTGGATTGCTCCAAATCTAAAGCTACCACTTGTTGTTGTTCTATTTCTCTAGAGTCCCATCATGCTGTTCTCAGATTGCTAAAGTCCATACCTCCTCGGTGTGTTCTTATGGCTGCAGATCTTCACAGCACAGACGCTTTCTTCTGCATGCTGTTCTTTCCCAGTTCAGGGCTCCTTCAAGGCTCTCCCTGAATGGCTACGCCGCCCCCTTTTATCCCAGTTCTCTTCAATGCTCACAGCTGCAGCCCATCAAGGACAACCAGGACCTGTGGGACAGATATTCAAATAGAATCCATTTCCTCTACTCTAGCCAGTAAGTACTACCCTACAAGTCCTCAGAACCCCAAAGGCCACCTTTCATCTGACACCCAGACCCTGGGGAAAGGACTTCTTTTTCCCATGGCAAATGGCCTCCCTTGGCAGCCACTCACCCTGGCAGAAAGTGGGAGCCTAGCTAGAATGATGCAATCGTTGCTGGATTTTTCCAAAAGAAAAGCTGGCAGCAACTAGGGCCCTGGAAGTACTTAGAGCCTCAAACGCCACCTTGAACATATTACTGAGACCCTGGGGAAAGGACTTCGTTTTTCCCATGGAAAATGGCCTTCATTTCTGGCCACTTGGCCTGGCAGGCAGGGCAGTGCCAAGCCAGGAATCTACAAACTGTGCTGGATCCTTCCAAAACGAAAGCTGCCAGCAACTAGGACCCTGCAAGTCCTTACAGCCCCAGATGCCACCAGTCATCTGACACCCAGAGCCTGGGCCAATGACTTCGTTTTCCCCATGGAAAATGGCCTCCATTTCTGGCCACTCGCCCTGACCAAGAGGGTGGTGCCCAGCAAGAAATTTGCAAGCTTTGCTGGATTGCTCCAAATCGAAAGCTGCCACTTGTTGTTGTTCTATTTCTCTAGAGTCCCATCATGCTGTTCTCAGATTGCTAAAGTCCATACCTCCTCGGTGTGTTCTTATGGCTGCAGATCTTCACAGCACAGACGCTTTCTTCTGCATGCTGTTCTTTCCCAGTTCAGGGCTCCTTCAAGGCTCTCCCTGAATGGCTAAGCCGCCCCCTTTTATCCCAGTTCTCTTCAATGCTCACAGCTGCAGCCCATCAAGGACAACCAGGACCTGTGGGGCAAAGCCTCTAGACAGATATTCAAATAGAATCCATTTCCTCTACTCTAGCCAGTAAGTACTACCCTACAAGTCCTCAGAACCCCAAAGGCCACCTTTCATCTGACACCCAGACCCTGGGGAAAGGACTTCTTTTTCCCATGGCAAATGGCCTCCCTTGGCAGCCACTCACCCTGGCAGAAAGTGGGAGCCTAGCTAGAATGATGCAATCGTTGCTGGATTTTTCCAAAAGAAAAGCTGCCAGCAACTAGGGCCCTGGAAGTACTTAGAGCCTCAAACGCCACCTTGAACATATTCCTGAGACCCTGGGGAAAGGACTTCGTTTTTCCCATGGAAAATGGCCTTCATTTGTGGCCACTTGGCCTGGCAGGCAGGGCAGTGCCAAGCCAGGAATCTACAAACTGTGCTGGATCCTTCCAGAACGAAAGCTGCCAGCAACTAGGACCCTGCAAGTCCTTAGAGCCCCAGATGCCACCTGTCATCTGACACCCAGAGCCTGGGCCAATGACTTCGTTTTCCCCATGGAAAATGGCCTCCATTTCTGGCCACTCGCCCTGACCAAGAGGGTGGTGCCCAGCAAGAAATTTGCAAGCTTTGCTGGATTGCTCCAAATCGAAAGCTGCCACTTGTTGTTCTTCTATTTCTCTAGAGTCCCATCATGCTGTTCTCAGATTGCTAAAGTCCATACCTCCTCGGTGTGTTCTTATGGCTGCAGATCTTCACAGCACAGACGCTTTCTTCTGCATGCTGTTCTTTCCCAGTTCAGGGCTCCTTCAAGGCTCTCCCTGAATGGCTACGCCGCCCCCTTTTATCCCAGTTCTCTTCAATGCTCACAGCTGCAGCCCATCAAGGACAACCAGGACCTGTGGGGCAAAGCCTCTAGACAGATATTCAAATAGAATCCATTTCCTCTACTCTAGCCAGTAAGTACTACCCTACAAGTCCTCAGAACCCCAAAGGCCACCTTTCATCTGACACCCAGACCCTGGGGAAAGGACTTCTTTTTCCCATGGCAAATGGCCTCCCTTGGCAGCCACTCACCCTGGCAGAAAGTGGGAGCCTAGCTAGAATGATGCAATCGTTGCTGGATTTTTCCAAAAGAAAAGCTGGCAGCAACTAGGGCCCTGGAAGTACTTAGAGCCTCAAACGCCACCTTGAACATATTCCTGAGACCCTGGGGAAAGGACTTCGTTTTTCCCATGGGAAATGGCCTTCATTTGTGGCCACTTGGCCTGGCAGGCAGGGCAGTGCCAAGCCAGGAATCTACAAACTGTGCTGGATCCTTCCAGAACGAAAGCTGCCAGCAACTAGGACCCTGCAAGTCCTTAGAGCCCCAGATGCCACCTGTCATCTGACACCCAGAGCCTGGGCCAATGACTTCGTTTTCCCCATGGAAAATGGCCTCCATTTCTGGCCACTCGCCCTGACCAAGAGGGTGGTGCCCAGCAAGAAATTTGCAAGCTTTGCTGGATTGCTCCAAATCGAAAGCTGCCACTTGTTGTTCTTCTATTTCTCTAGAGTCCCATCATGCTGTTCTCAGATTGCTAAAGTCCATACCTCCTCGGTGTGTTCTTATGGCTGCAGATCTTCACAGCACAGACGCTTTCTTCTGCATGCTGTTCTTTCCCAGTTCAGGGCTCCTTCAAGGCTCTCCCTGAATGGCTACGCCGCCCCCTTTTATCCCAGTTCTCTTCAATGCTCACAGCTGCAGCCCATCAAGGACAACCAGGACCTGTGGGGCAAAGCCTCTAGACAGATATTCAAATAGAATCCATTTCCTCTACTCTAGCCAGTAAGTACTACCCTACAAGTCCTCAGAACCCCAAAGGCCACCTTTCATCTGACACCCAGACCCTGGGGAAAGGACTTCTTTTTCCCATGGCAAATGGCCTCCCTTGGCAGCCACTCACCCTGGCAGAAAGTGGGAGCCTAGCTAGAATGATGCAATCGTTGCTGGATTTTTCCAAAAGAAAAGCTGCCAGCAACTAGGGCCCTGGAAGTACTTAGAGCCTCAAACGCCACCTTGAACATATTCCTGAGACCCTGGGGAAAGGACTTCGTTTTTCCCATGGGAAATGGCCTTCATTTGTGGCCACTTGGCCTGGCAGGCAGGGCAGTGCCAAGCCAGGAATCTACAAACTGTGCTGGATCCTTCCAGAATGAAAGCTGCCAGCAACTAGGACCCTGCAAGTCCTTAGAGCCCCAGATGCCACCAGTCATCTGACACCCAGAGCCTGGGCCAATGACTTCGTTTTCCCCATGGAAAATGGCCTCCATTTCTGGCCACTCGCCCTGACCAAGAGGGTGGTGCCCAGCAAGAAATTTGCAAGCTTTGCTGGATTGCTCCAAATCTAAAGCTACCACTTGTTGTTGTTCTATTTCTCTAGAGTCCCATCATGCTGTTCTCAGATTGCTAAAGTCCATACCTCCTCGGTGTGTTCTTATGGCTGCAGATCTTCACAGCACAGACGCTTTCTTCTGCATGCTGTTCTTTCCCAGTTCAGGGCTCCTTCAAGGCTCTCCCTGAATGGCTAAGCCGCCCCCTTTTATCCCAGTTCTCTTCAATGCTCACAGCTGCAGCCCATCAAGGACAACCAGGACCTGTGGGGCAAAGCCTCTAGACAGATATTCAAATAGAATCCATTTCCTCTACTCTAGCCAGTAAGTACTACCCTACAAGTCCTCAGAACCCCAAAGGCCACCTTTCATCTGACACCCAGACCCTGGGGAAAGGACTTCTTTTTCCCATGGCAAATGGCCTCCCTTGGCAGCCACTCACCCTGGCAGAAAGTGGGAGCCTAGCTAGAATGATGCAATCGTTGCTGGATTTTTCCAAAAGAAAAGCTGCCAGCAACTAGGGCCCTGGAAGTACTTAGAGCCTCAAACGCCACCTTGAACATATTCCTGAGACCCTGGGGAAAGGACTTCGTTTTTCCCATGGGAAATGGCCTTCATTTGTGGCCACTTGGCCTGGCAGGCAGGGCAGTGCCAAGCCAGGAATCTACAAACTCTGCTGGATCCTTCCAGAACGAAAGCTGCCAGCAACTAGGACCCTGCAAGTCCTTAGAGCCCCAGATGCCACCAGTCATCTGACACCCAGAGCCTGGGCCAATGACTTCGTTTTCCCCATGGAAAATGGCCTCCATTTCTGGCCACTCGCCCTGACCAAGAGGGTGGTGCCCAGCAAGAAATTTGCAAGCTTTGCTGGATTGCTCCAAATCGAAAGCTGCCACTTGTTGTTCTTCTATTTCTCTAGAGTCCCATCATGCTGTTCTCAGATTGCTAAAGTCCATACCTCCTCGGTGTGTTCTTATGGCTGCAGATCTTCACAGCACAGACGCTTTCTTCTGCATGCTGTTCTTTCCCAGTTCAGGGCTCCTTCAAGGCTCTCCCTGAATGGCTAAGCCGCCCCCTTTTATCCCAGTTCTCTTCAATGCTCACAGCTGCAGCCCATCAAGGACAACCAGGACCTGTGGGACAGATATTCAAATAGAATCCATTTCCTCTACTCTAGCCAGTAAGTACTACCCTACAAGTCCTCAGAACCCCAAAGGCCACCTTTCATCTGACACCCAGACCCTGGGGAAAGGACTTCTTTTTCCCATGGCAAATGGCCTCCCTTGGCAGCCACTCACCCTGGCAGAAAGTGGGAGCCTAGCTAGAATGATGCAATCGTTGCTGGATTTTTCCAAAAGAAAAGCTGCCAGCAACTAGGGCCCTGGAAGTACTTAGAGCCTCAAACGCCACCTTGAACATATTCCTGAGACCCTGGGGAAAGGACTTCGTTTTTCCCATGGAAAATGGCCTTCATTTGTGGCCACTTGGCCTGGCAGGCAGGGCAGTGCCAAGCCAGGAATCTACAAACTCTGCTGGATCCTTCCAGAACGAAAGCTGCCAGCAACTAGGACCCTGCAAGTCCTTACAGCCCCAGATGCCACCAGTCATCTGACACCCAGAGCCTGGGCCAATGACTTCGTTTTCCCCATGGAAAATGGCCTCCATTTCTGGCCACTCGCCCTGACCAAGAGGGTGGTGCCCAGCAAGAAATTTGCAAGCTTTGCTGGATTGCTCCAAATCGAAAGCTACCACTTGTTGTTGTTCTATTTCTCTAGAGTCCCATCATGCTGTTCTCAGATTGCTAAAGTCCATACCTCCTCGGTGTGTTCTTATGGCTGCAGATCTTCACAGCACAGACGCTTTCTTCTGCATGCTGTTCTTTCCCAGTTCAGGGCTCCTTCAAGGCTCTCCCTGAATGGCTAAGCCGCCCCCTTTTATCCCAGTTCTCTTCAATGCTCACAGCTGCAGCCCATCAAGGACAACCAGGACCTGTGGGACAGATATTCAAATAGAATCCATTTCCTCTACTCTAGCCAGTAAGTACTACCCTACAAGTCCTCAGAACCCCAAAGGCCACCTTTCATCTGACACCCAGACCCTGGGGAAAGGACTTCTTTTTCCCATGGCAAATGGCCTCCCTTGGCAGCCACTCACCCTGGCAGAAAGTGGGAGCCTAGCTAGAATGATGCAATCGTTGCTGGATTTTTCCAAAAGAAAAGCTGCCAGCAACTAGGGCCCTGGAAGTACTTAGAGCCTCAAACGCCACCTTGAACATATTCCTGAGACCCTGGGGAAAGGACTTCGTTTTTCCCATGGAAAATGGCCTTCATTTGTGGCCACTTGGCCTGGCAGGCAGGGCAGTGCCAAGCCAGGAATCTACAAACTCTGCTGGATCCTTCCAGAACGAAAGCTGCCAGCAACTAGGACCCTGCAAGTCCTTAGAGCCCCAGATGCCACCAGTCATCTGACACCCAGAGCCTGGGCCAATGACTTCGTTTTCCCCATGGAAAATGGCCTCCATTTCTGGCCACTCGCCCTGACCAAGAGGGTGGTGCCCAGCAAGAAATTTGCAAGCTTTGCTGGATTGCTCCAAATCTAAAGCTGCCACTTGTTGTTGTTCTATTTCTCTAGAGTCCCATCATGCTGTTCTCAGATTGCTAAAGTCCATACCTCCTCGGTGTGTTCTTATGGCTGCAGATCTTCACAGCACAGACGCTTTCTTCTGCATGCTGTTCTTTCCCAGTTCAGGGCTCCTTCAAGGCTCTCCCTGAATGGCTAAGCCGCCCCCTTTTATCCCAGTTCTCTTCAATGCTCACAGCTGCAGCCCATCAAGGACAACCAGGACCTGTGGGGCAAAGCCTCTAGACAGATATTCAAATAGAATCCATTTCCTCTACTCTAGCCAGTAAGTACTACCCTACAAGTCCTCAGAACCCCAAAGGCCACCTTTCATCTGACACCCAGACCCTGGGGAAAGGACTTCTTTTTCCCATGGCAAATGGCCTCCCTTGGCAGCCACTCACCCTGGCAGAAAGTGGGAGCCTAGCTAGAATGATGCAATCGTTGCTGGATTTTTCCAAAAGAAAAGCTGGCAGCAACTAGGGCCCTGGAAGTACTTAGAGCCTCAAACGCCACCTTGAACATATTCCTGAGACCCTGGGGAAAGGACTTCGTTTTTCCCATGGGAAATGGCCTTCATTTGTGGCCACTTGGCCTGGCAGGCAGGGCAGTGCCAAGCCAGGAATCTACAAACTGTGCTGGATCCTTCCAGAACGAAAGCTGCCAGCAACTAGGACCCTGCAAGTCCTTACAGCCCCAGATGCCACCAGTCATCTGACACCCAGAGCCTGGGCCAATGACTTCGTTTTCCCCATGGAAAATGGCCTCCATTTCTGGCCACTCGCCCTGACCAAGAGGGTGGTGCCCAGCAAGAAATTTGCAAGCTTTGCTGGATTGCTCCAAATCTAAAGCTACCACTTGTTGTTGTTCTATTTCTCTAGAGTCCCATCATGCTGTTCTCAGATTGCTAAAGTCCATACCTCCTCGGTGTGTTCTTATGGCTGCAGATCTTCACAGCACAGACGCTTTCTTCTGCATGCTGTTCTTTCCCAGTTCAGGGCTCCTTCAAGGCTCTCCCTGAATGGCTACGCCGCCCCCTTTTATCCCAGTTCTCTTCAATGCTCACAGCTGCAGCCCATCAAGGACAACCAGGACCTGTGGGACAGATATTCAAATAGAATCCATTTCCTCTACTCTAGCCAGTAAGTACTACCCTACAAGTCCTCAGAACCCCAAAGGCCACCTTTCATCTGACACCCAGACCCTGGGGAAAGGACTTCTTTTTCCCATGGCAAATGGCCTCCCTTGGCAGCCACTCACCCTGGCAGAAAGTGGGAGCCTAGCTAGAATGATGCAATCGTTGCTGGATTTTTCCAAAAGAAAAGCTGCCAGCAACTAGGGCCCTGGAAGTACTTAGAGCCTCAAACGCCACCTTGAACATATTCCTGAGACCCTGGGGAAAGGACTTCTTTTTCCCATGGAAAATGGCCTTCATTTCTGGCCACTCTGCCTGGCAGGCAGGGCAGTGCCAAGCCAGGAATCTACAAACTGTGCTGGATCCTTCCAGAACGAAAGCTGCCAGCAACTAGGACCCTGCAAGTCCTTAGAGCCCCAGATGCCACCAGTCATCTGACACCCAGAGCCTGGGCCAATGACTTTGTTTTCCCCATGGAAAATTGCCTCCATTTCTGGCCACTCGCCCTGACCAAGAGGGTGGTGCCCAGCAAGAAATTTGCAAGCTTTGCTGGATTGCTCCAAATCTAAAGCTGCCACTTGTTGTTGTTCTATTTCTCTAGAGTCCCATCATGCTGTTCTCAGATTGCTAAAGTCCATACCTCCTCGGTGTGTTCTTATGGCTGCAGATCTTCACAGCACAGACGCTTTCTTCTGCATGCTGTTCTTTCCCAGTTCAGGGCTCCTTCAAGGCTCTCCCTGAATGGCTAAGCCGCCCCCTTTTATCCCAGTTCTCTTCAATGCTCACAGCTGCAGCCCATCAAGGACAACCAGGACCTGTGGGACAGATATTCAAATAGAATCCATTTCCTCTACTCTAGCCAGTAAGTACTACCCTACAAGTCCTCAGAACCCCAAAGGCCACCTTTCATCTGACACCCAGACCCTGGGGAAAGGACTTCTTTTTCCCATGGCAAATGGCCTCCCTTGGCAGCCACTCACCCTGGCAGAAAGTGGGAGCCTAGCTAGAATGATGCAATCGTTGCTGGATTTTTCCAAAAGAAAAGCTGGCAGCAACTAGGGCCCTGGAAGTACTTAGAGCCTCAAACGCCACCTTGAACATATTACTGAGACCCTGGGGAAAGGACTTCGTTTTTCCCATGGAAAATGGCCTTCATTTGTGGCCACTTGGCCTGGCAGGCAGGGCAGTGCCAAGCCAGGAATCTACAAACTGTGTTGGATCCTTCCAGAACGAAAGCTGCCAGCAACTAGGACCCTGCAAGTCCTTACAGCCCCAGATGCCACCAGTCATCTGACACCCAGAGCCTGGGCCAATGACTTCGTTTTCCCCATGGAAAATGGCCTCCATTTCTGGCCACTCGCCCTGACCAAGAGGGTGGTGCCCAGCAAGAGATTTGCAAGCTTTGCTGGATTGCTCCAAATCTAAAGCTACCACTTGTTGTTGTTCTATTTCTCTAGAGTCCCATCATGCTGTTCTCAGATTGCTAAAGTCCATACCTCCTCGGTGTGTTCTTATGGCTGCAGATCTTCACAGCACAGACGCTTTCTTCTGCATGCTGTTCTTTCCCAGTTCAGGGCTCCTTCAAGGCTCTCCCTGAATGGCTACGCCGCCCCCTTTTATCCCAGTTCTCTTCAATGCTCACAGCTGCAGCCCATCAAGGACAACCAGGACCTGTGGGGCAAAGCCTCTAGACAGATATTCAAATAGAATCCATTTCCTCTACTCTAGCCAGTAAGTACTACCCTACAAGTCCTCAGAACCCCAAAGGCCACCTTTCATCTGACACCCAGACCCTGGGGAAAGGACTTCTTTTTCCCATGGCAAATGGCCTCCCTTGGCAGCCACTCACCCTGGCAGAAAGTGGGAGCCTAGCTAGAATGATGCAATCGTTGCTGGATTTTTCCAAAAGAAAAGCTGGCAGCAACTAGGGCCCTGGAAGTACTTAGAGCCTCAAACGCCACCTTGAACATATTCCTGAGACCCTGGGGAAAGGACTTCGTTTTTCCCATGGAAAATGGCCTTCATTTGTGGCCACTTGGCCTGGCAGGCAGGGCAGTGCCAAGCCAGGAATCTACAAACTGTGCTGGATCCTTCCAGAACGAAAGCTGCCAGCAACTAGGACCCTGCAAGTCCTTACAGCCCCAGATGCCACCAGTCATCTGACACCCAGAGCCTGGGCCAATGACTTCGTTTTCCCCATGGAAAATGGCCTCCATTTCTGGCCACTCGCCCTGACCAAGAGGGTGGTGCCCAGCAAGAAATTTGCAAGCTTTGCTGGATTGCTCCAAATCGAAAGCTGCCACTTGTTGTTGTTCTATTTCTCTAGAGTCCCATCATGCTGTTCTCAGATTGCTAAAGTCCATACCTCCTCGGTGTGTTCTTATGGCTGCAGATCTTCACAGCACAGACGCTTTCTTCTGCATGCTGTTCTTTCCCAGTTCAGGGCTCCTTCAAGGCTCTCCCTGAATGGCTAAGCCGCCCCCTTTTATCCCAGTTCTCTTCAATGCTCACAGCTGCAGCCCATCAAGGACAACCAGGACCTGTGGGACAGATATTCAAATAGAATCCATTTCCTCTACTCTAGCCAGTAAGTACTACCCTACAAGTCCTCAGAACCCCAAAGGCCACCTTTCATCTGACACCCAGACCCTGGGGAAAGGACTTCTTTTTCCCATGGCAAATGGCCTCCCTTGGCAGCCACTCACCCTGGCAGAAAGTGGGAGCCTAGCTAGAATGATGCAATCGTTGCTGGATTTTTCCAAAAGAAAAGCTGCCAGCAACTAGGGCCCTGGAAGTACTTAGAGCCTCAAACGCCACCTTGAACATATTCCTGAGACCCTGGGGAAAGGACTTCGTTTTTCCCATGGGAAATGGCCTTCATTTGTGGCCACTTGGCCTGGCAGGCAGGGCAGTGCCAAGCCAGGAATCTACAAACTCTGCTGGATCCTTCCAGAACGAAAGCTGCCAGCAACTAGGACCCTGCAAGTCCTTAGAGCCCCAGATGCCACCAGTCATCTGACACCCAGAGCCTGGGCCAATGACTTTGTTTTCCCCATGGAAAATTGCCTCCATTTCTGGCCACTCGCCCTGACCAAGAGGGTGGTGCCCAGCAAGAAATTTGCAAGCTTTGCTGGATTGCTCCAAATCTAAAGCTGCCACTTGTTGTTGTTCTATTTCTCTAGAGTCCCATCATGCTGTTCTCAGATTGCTAAAGTCCATACCTCCTCGGTGTGTTCTTATGGCTGCAGATCTTCACAGCACAGACGCTTTCTTCTGCATGCTGTTCTTTCCCAGTTCAGGGCTCCTTCAAGGCTCTCCCTGAATGGCTAAGCCGCCCCCTTTTATCCCAGTTCTCTTCAATGCTCACAGCTGCAGCCCATCAAGGACAACCAGGACCTGTGGGACAGATATTCAAATAGAATCCATTTCCTCTACTCTAGCCAGTAAGTAGTACCCTACAAGTCCTCAGAACCCCAAAGGCCACCTTTCATCTGACACCCAGACCCTGGGGAAAGGACTTCTTTTTCCCATGGCAAATGGCCTCCCTTGGCAGCCACTCACCCTGGCAGAAAGTGGGAGCCTAGCTAGAATGATGCAATCGTTGCTGGATTTTTCCAAAAGAAAAGCTGGCAGCAACTAGGGCCCTGGAAGTACTTAGAGCCTCAAACGCCACCTTGAACATATTCCTGAGACCCTGGGGAAAGGACTTCTTTTTCCCATGGAAAATGGCCTTCATTTGTGGCCACTTGGCCTGGCAGGCAGGGCAGTGCCAAGCCAGGAATCTACAAACTGTGTTGGATCCTTCCAGAATGAAAGCTGCCAGCAACTAGGACCCTGCAAGTCCTTACAGCCCCAGATGCCACCAGTCATCTGACACCCAGAGCCTGGGCCAATGACTTCGTTTTCCCCATGGAAAATGGCCTCCATTTCTGGCCACTCGCCCTGACCAAGAGGGTGGTGCCCAGCAAGAGATTTGCAAGCTTTGCTGGATTGCTCCAAATCTAAAGCTACCACTTGTTGTTGTTCTATTTCTCTAGAGTCCCATCATGCTGTTCTCAGATTGCTAAAGTCCATACCTCCTCGGTGTGTTCTTATGGCTGCAGATCTTCACAGCACAGACGCTTTCTTCTGCATGCTGTTCTTTCCCAGTTCAGGGCTCCTTCAAGGCTCTCCCTGAATGGCTAAGCCGCCCCCTTTTATCCCAGTTCTCTTCAATGCTCACAGCTGCAGCCCATCAAGGACAACCAGGACCTGTGGGGCAAAGCCTCTAGACAGATATTCAAATAGAATCCATTTCCTCTACTCTAGCCAGTAAGTACTACCCTACAAGTCCTCAGAACCCCAAAGGCCACCTTTCATCTGACACCCAGACCCTGGGGAAAGGACTTCTTTTTCCCATGGCAAATGGCCTCCCTTGGCAGCCACTCACCCTGGCAGAAAGTGGGAGCCTAGCTAGAATGATGCAATCGTTGCTGGATTTTTCCAAAAGAAAAGCTGCCAGCAACTAGGGCCCTGGAAGTACTTAGAGCCTCAAACGCCACCTTGAACATATTCCTGAGACCCTGGGGAAAGGACTTCGTTTTTCCCATGGAAAATGGCCTTCATTTGTGGCCACTTGGCCTGGCAGGCAGGGCAGTGCCAAGCCAGGAATCTACAAACTCTGCTGGATCCTTCCAGAACGAAAGCTGCCAGCAACTAGGACCCTGCAAGTCCTTACAGCCCCAGATGCCACCAGTCATCTGACACCCAGAGCCTGGGCCAATGACTTCGTTTTCCCCATGGAAAATGGCCTCCATTTCTGGCCACTCGCCCTGACCAAGAGGGTGGTGCCCAGCAAGAAATTTGCAAGCTTTGCTGGATTGCTCCAAATCGAAAGCTGCCACTTGTTGTTGTTCTATTTCTCTAGAGTCCCATCATGCTGTTCTCAGATTGCTAAAGTCCATACCTCCTCGGTGTGTTCTTATGGCTGCAGATCTTCACAGCACAGACGCTTTCTTCTGCATGCTGTTCTTTCCCAGTTCAGGGCTCCTTCAAGGCTCTCCCTGAATGGCTACGCCGCCCCCTTTTATCCCAGTTCTCTTCAATGCTCACAGCTGCAGCCCATCAAGGACAACCAGGACCTGTGGGACAGATATTCAAATAGAATCCATTTCCTCTACTCTAGCCAGTAAGTACTACCCTACAAGTCCTCAGAACCCCAAAGGCCACCTTTCATCTGACACCCAGACCCTGGGGAAAGGACTTCTTTTTCCCATGGCAAATGGCCTCCCTTGGCAGCCACTCACCCTGGCAGAAAGTGGGAGCCTAGCTAGAATGATGCAATCGTTGCTGGATTTTTCCAAAAGAAAAGCTGGCAGCAACTAGGGCCCTGGAAGTACTTAGAGCCTCAAACGCCACCTTGAACATATTACTGAGACCCTGGGGAAAGGACTTCGTTTTTCCCATGGAAAATGGCCTTCATTTGTGGCCACTTGGCCTGGCAGGCAGGGCAGTGCCAAGCCAGGAATCTACAAACTCTGCTGGATCCTTCCAGAACGAAAGCTGCCAGCAACTAGGACCCTGCAAGTCCTTACAGCCCCAGATGCCACCAGTCATCTGACACCCAGAGCCTGGGCCAATGACTTCGTTTTCCCCATGGAAAATGGCCTCCATTTCTGGCCACTCGCCCTGACCAAGAGGGTGGTGCCCAGCAAGAAATTTGCAAGCTTTGCTGGATTGCTCCAAATCGAAAGCTGCCACTTGTTGTTGTTCTATTTCTCTAGAGTCCCATCATGCTGTTCTCAGATTGCTAAAGTCCATACCTCCTCGGTGTGTTCTTATGGCTGCAGATCTTCACAGCACAGACGCTTTCTTCTGCATGCTGTTCTTTCCCAGTTCAGGGCTCCTTCAAGGCTCTCCCTGAATGGCTAAGCCGCCCCCTTTTATCCCAGTTCTCTTCAATGCTCACAGCTGCAGCCCATCAAGGACAACCAGGACCTGTGGGGCAAAGCCTCTAGACAGATATTCAAATAGAATCCATTTCCTCTACTCTAGCCAGTAAGTACTACCCTACAAGTCCTCAGAACCCCAAAGGCCACCTTTCATCTGACACCCAGACCCTGGGGAAAGGACTTCTTTTTCCCATGGCAAATGGCCTCCCTTGGCAGCCACTCACCCTGGCAGAAAGTGGGAGCCTAGCTAGAATGATGCAATCGTTGCTGGATTTTTCCAAAAGAAAAGCTGCCAGCAACTAGGGCCCTGGAAGTACTTAGAGCCTCAAACGCCACCTTGAACATATTCCTGAGACCCTGGGGAAAGGACTTCGTTTTTCCCATGGAAAATGGCCTTCATTTGTGGCCACTTGGCCTGGCAGGCAGGGCAGTGCCAAGCCAGGAATCTACAAACTCTGCTGGATCCTTCCAGAACGAAAGCTGCCAGCAACTAGGACCCTGCAAGTCCTTACAGCCCCAGATGCCACCTGTCATCTGACACCCAGAGCCTGGGCCAATGACTTCGTTTTCCCCATGGAAAATGGCCTCCATTTCTGGCCACTCGCCCTGACCAAGAGGGTGGTGCCCAGCAAGAAATTTGCAAGCTTTGCTGGATTGCTCCAAATCGAAAGCTACCACTTGTTGTTGTTCTATTTCTCTAGAGTCCCATCATGCTGTTCTCAGATTGCTAAAGTCCATACCTCCTCGGTGTGTTCTTATGGCTGCAGATCTTCACAGCACAGACGCTTTCTTCTGCATGCTGTTCTTTCCCAGTTCAGGGCTCCTTCAAGGCTCTCCCTGAATGGCTACGCCGCCCCCTTTTATCCCAGTTCTCTTCAATGCTCACAGCTGCAGCCCATCAAGGACAACCAGGACCTGTGGGACAGATATTCAAATAGAATCCATTTCCTCTACTCTAGCCAGTAAGTACTACCCTACAAGTCCTCAGAACCCCAAAGGCCACCTTTCATCTGACACCCAGACCCTGGGGAAAGGACTTCTTTTTCCCATGGCAAATGGCCTCCCTTGGCAGCCACTCACCCTGGCAGAAAGTGGGAGCCTAGCTAGAATGATGCAATCGTTGCTGGATTTTTCCAAAAGAAAAGCTGCCAGCAACTAGGGCCCTGGAAGTACTTAGAGCCTCAAACGCCACCTTGAACATATTCCTGAGACCCTGGGGAAAGGACTTCGTTTTTCCCATGGGAAATGGCCTTCATTTGTGGCCACTTGGCCTGGCAGGCAGGGCAGTGCCAAGCCAGGAATCTACAAACTCTGCTGGATCCTTCCAGAACGAAAGCTGCCAGCAACTAGGACCCTGCAAGTCCTTAGAGCCCCAGATGCCACCAGTCATCTGACACCCAGAGCCTGGGCCAATGACTTCGTTTTCCCCATGGAAAATGGCCTCCATTTCTGGCCACTCGCCCTGACCAAGAGGGTGGTGCCCAGCAAGAAATTTGCAAGCTTTGCTGGATTGCTCCAAATCTAAAGCTACCACTTGTTGTTGTTCTATTTCTCTAGAGTCCCATCATGCTGTTCTCAGATTGCTAAAGTCCATACCTCCTCGGTGTGTTCTTATGGCTGCAGATCTTCACAGCACAGACGCTTTCTTCTGCATGCTGTTCTTTCCCAGTTCAGGGCTCCTTCAAGGCTCTCCCTGAATGGCTACGCCGCCCCCTTTTATCCCAGTTCTCTTCAATGCTCACAGCTGCAGCCCATCAAGGACAACCAGGACCTGTGGGGCAAAGCCTCTAGACAGATATTCAAATAGAATCCATTTCCTCTACTCTAGCCAGTAAGTACTACCCTACAAGTCCTCAGAACCCCAAAGGCCACCTTTCATCTGACACCCAGACCCTGGGGAAAGGACTTCTTTTTCCCATGGCAAATGGCCTCCCTTGGCAGCCACTCACCCTGGCAGAAAGTGGGAGCCTAGCTAGAATGATGCAATCGTTGCTGGATTTTTCCAAAAGAAAAGCTGGCAGCAACTAGGGCCCTGGAAGTACTTAGAGCCTCAAACGCCACCTTGAACATATTACTGAGACCCTGGGGAAAGGACTTCGTTTTTCCCATGGAAAATGGCCTTCATTTGTGGCCACTTGGCCTGGCAGGCAGGGCAGTGCCAAGCCAGGAATCTACAAACTCTGCTGGATCCTTCCAGAACGAAAGCTGCCAGCAACTAGGACCCTGCAAGTCCTTACAGCCCCAGATGCCACCAGTCATCTGACACCCAGAGCCTGGGCCAATGACTTCGTTTTCCCCATGGAAAATGGCCTCCATTTCTGGCCACTCGCCCTGACCAAGAGGGTGGTGCCCAGCAAGAAATTTGCAAGCTTTGCTGGATTGCTCCAAATCGAAAGCTGCCACTTGTTGTTGTTCTATTTCTCTAGAGTCCCATCATGCTGTTCTCAGATTGCTAAAGTCCATACCTCCTCGGTGTGTTCTTATGGCTGCAGATCTTCACAGCACAGACGCTTTCTTCTGCATGCTGTTCTTTCCCAGTTCAGGGCTCCTTCAAGGCTCTCCCTGAATGGCTAAGCCGCCCCCTTTTATCCCAGTTCTCTTCAATGCTCACAGCTGCAGCCCATCAAGGACAACCAGGACCTGTGGGGCAAAGCCTCTAGACAGATATTCAAATAGAATCCATTTCCTCTACTCTAGCCAGTAAGTACTACCCTACAAGTCCTCAGAACCCCAAAGGCCACCTTTCATCTGACACCCAGACCCTGGGGAAAGGACTTCTTTTTCCCATGGCAAATGGCCTCCCTTGGCAGCCACTCACCCTGGCAGAAAGTGGGAGCCTAGCTAGAATGATGCAATCGTTGCTGGATTTTTCCAAAAGAAAAGCTGCCAGCAACTAGGGCCCTGGAAGTACTTAGAGCCTCAAACGCCACCTTGAACATATTCCTGAGACCCTGGGGAAAGGACTTCGTTTTTCCCATGGAAAATGGCCTTCATTTCTGGCCACTCTGCCTGGCAGGCAGGGCAGTGCCAAGCCAGGAATCTACAAACTCTGCTGGATCCTTCCAGAACGAAAGCTGCCAGCAACTAGGACCCTGCAAGTCCTTACAGCCCCAGATGCCACCAGTCATCTGACACCCAGAGCCTGGGCCAATGACTTCGTTTTCCCCATGGAAAATGGCCTCCATTTCTGGCCACTCGCCCTGACCAAGAGGGTGGTGCCCAGCAAGAAATTTGCAAGCTTTGCTGGATTGCTCCAAATCGAAAGCTACCACTTGTTGTTGTTCTATTTCTCTAGAGTCCCATCATGCTGTTCTCAGATTGCTAAAGTCCATACCTCCTCGGTGTGTTCTTATGGCTGCAGATCTTCACAGCACAGACGCTTTCTTCTGCATGCTGTTCTTTCCCAGTTCAGGGCTCCTTCAAGGCTCTCCCTGAATGGCTACGCCGCCCCCTTTTATCCCAGTTCTCTTCAATGCTCACAGCTGCAGCCCATCAAGGACAACCAGGACCTGTGGGACAGATATTCAAATAGAATCCATTTCCTCTACTCTAGCCAGTAAGTACTACCCTACAAGTCCTCAGAACCCCAAAGGCCACCTTTCATCTGACACCCAGACCCTGGGGAAAGGACTTCTTTTTCCCATGGCAAATGGCCTCCCTTGGCAGCCACTCACCCTGGCAGAAAGTGGGAGCCTAGCTAGAATGATGCAATCGTTGCTGGATTTTTCCAAAAGAAAAGCTGCCAGCAACTAGGGCCCTGGAAGTACTTAGAGCCTCAAACGCCACCTTGAACATATTCCTGAGACCCTGGGGAAAGGACTTCGTTTTTCCCATGGGAAATGGCCTTCATTTGTGGCCACTTGGCCTGGCAGGCAGGGCAGTGCCAAGCCAGGAATCTACAAACTGTGCTGGATCCTTCCAGAACGAAAGCTGCCAGCAACTAGGACCCTGCAAGTCCTTAGAGCCCCAGATGCCACCAGTCATCTGACACCCAGAGCCTGGGCCAATGACTTCGTTTTCCCCATGGAAAATGGCCTCCATTTCTGGCCACTCGCCCTGACCAAGAGGGTGGTGCCCAGCAAGAAATTTGCAAGCTTTGCTGGATTGCTCCAAATCGAAAGCTGCCACTTGTTGTTGTTCTATTTCTCTAGAGTCCCATCATGCTGTTCTCAGATTGCTAAAGTCCATACCTCCTCGGTGTGTTCTTATGGCTGCAGATCTTCACAGCACAGACGCTTTCTTCTGCATGCTGTTCTTTCCCAGTTCAGGGCTCCTTCAAGGCTCTCCCTGAATGGCTAAGCCGCCCCCTTTTATCCCAGTTCTCTTCAATGCTCACAGCTGCAGCCCATCAAGGACAACCAGGACCTGTGGGACAGATATTCAAATAGAATCCATTTCCTCTACTCTAGCCAGTAAGTACTACCCTACAAGTCCTCAGAACCCCAAAGGCCACCTTTCATCTGACACCCAGACCCTGGGGAAAGGACTTCTTTTTCCCATGGCAAATGGCCTCCCTTGGCAGCCACTCACCCTGGCAGAAAGTGGGAGCCTAGCTAGAATGATGCAATCGTTGCTGGATTTTTCCAAAAGAAAAGCTGGCAGCAACTAGGGCCCTGGAAGTACTTAGAGCCTCAAACGCCACCTTGAACATATTCCTGAGACCCTGGGGAAAGGACTTCGTTTTTCCCATGGAAAATGGCCTTCATTTGTGGCCACTTGGCCTGGCAGGCAGGGCAGTGCCAAGCCAGGAATCTACAAACTGTGCTGGATCCTTCCAGAACGAAAGCTGCCAGCAACTAGGACCCTGCAAGTCCTTACAGCCCCAGATGCCACCAGTCATCTGACACCCAGAGCCTGGGCCAATGACTTCGTTTTCCCCATGGAAAATGGCCTCCATTTCTGGCCACTCGCCCTGACCAAGAGGGTGGTGCCCAGCAAGAAATTTGCAAGCTTTGCTGGATTGCTCCAAATCGAAAGCTGCCACTTGTTGTTCTTCTATTTCTCTAGAGTCCCATCATGCTGTTCTCAGATTGCTAAAGTCCATACCTCCTCGGTGTGTTCTTATGGCTGCAGATCTTCACAGCACAGACGCTTTCTTCTGCATGCTGTTCTTTCCCAGTTCAGGGCTCCTTCAAGGCTCTCCCTGAATGGCTAAGCCGCCCCCTTTTATCCCAGTTCTCTTCAATGCTCACAGCTGCAGCCCATCAAGGACAACCAGGACCTGTGGGGCAAAGCCTCTAGACAGATATTCAAATAGAATCCATTTCCTCTACTCTAGCCAGTAAGTACTACCCTACAAGTCCTCAGAACCCCAAAGGCCACCTTTCATCTGACACCCAGACCCTGGGGAAAGGACTTCTTTTTCCCATGGCAAATGGCCTCCCTTGGCAGCCACTCACCCTGGCAGAAAGTGGGAGCCTAGCTAGAATGATGCAATCGTTGCTGGATTTTTCCAAAAGAAAAGCTGGCAGCAACTAGGGCCCTGGAAGTACTTAGAGCCTCAAACGCCACCTTGAACATATTCCTGAGACCCTGGGGAAAGGACTTCGTTTTTCCCATGGGAAATGGCCTTCATTTCTGGCCACTTGGCCTGGCAGGCAGGGCAGTGCCAAGCCAGGAATCTACAAACTGTGCTGGATCCTTCCAGAACGAAAGCTGCCAGCAACTAGGACCCTGCAAGTCCTTAGAGCCCCAGATGCCACCAGTCATCTGACACCCAGAGCCTGGGCCAATGACTTCGTTTTCCCCATGGAAAATGGCCTCCATTTCTGGCCACTCGCCCTGACCAAGAGGGTGGTGCCCAGCAAGAAATTTGCAAGCTTTGCTGGATTGCTCCAAATCGAAAGCTGCCACTTGTTGTTGTTCTATTTCTCTAGAGTCCCATCATGCTGTTCTCAGATTGCTAAAGTCCATACCTCCTCGGTGTGTTCTTATGGCTGCAGATCTTCACAGCACAGACGCTTTCTTCTGCATGCTGTTCTTTCCCAGTTCAGGGCTCCTTCAAGGCTCTCCCTGAATGGCTAAGCCGCCCCCTTTTATCCCAGTTCTCTTCAATGCTCACAGCTGCAGCCCATCAAGGACAACCAGGACCTGTGGGACAGATATTCAAATAGAATCCATTTCCTCTACTCTAGCCAGTAAGTACTACCCTACAAGTCCTCAGAACCCCAAAGGCCACCTTTCATCTGACACCCAGACCCTGGGGAAAGGACTTCTTTTTCCCATGGCAAATGGCCTCCCTTGGCAGCCACTCACCCTGGCAGAAAGTGGGAGCCTAGCTAGAATGATGCAATCGTTGCTGGATTTTTCCAAAAGAAAAGCTGGCAGCAACTAGGGCCCTGGAAGTACTTAGAGCCTCAAACGCCACCTTGAACATATTACTGAGACCCTGGGGAAAGGACTTCGTTTTTCCCATGGAAAATGGCCTTCATTTGTGGCCACTTGGCCTGGCAGGCAGGGCAGTGCCAAGCCAGGAATCTACAAACTCTGCTGGATCCTTCCAGAACGAAAGCTGCCAGCAACTAGGACCCTGCAAGTCCTTACAGCCCCAGATGCCACCAGTCATCTTACACCCAGAGCCTGGGCCAATGACTTCGTTTTCCCCATGGAAAATGGCCTCCATTTCTGGCCACTCGCCCTGACCAAGAGGGTGGTGCCCAGCAAGAAATTTGCAAGCTTTGCTGGATTGCTCCAAATCGAAAGCTGCCACTTGTTGTTGTTCTATTTCTCTAGAGTCCCATCATGCTGTTCTCAGATTGCTAAAGTCCATACCTCCTCGGTGTGTTCTTATGGCTGCAGATCTTCACAGCACAGACGCTTTCTTCTGCATGCTGTTCTTTCCCAGTTCAGGGCTCCTTCAAGGCTCTCCCTGAATGGCTAAGCCGCCCCCTTTTATCCCAGTTCTCTTCAATGCTCACAGCTGCAGCCCATCAAGGACAACCAGGACCTGTGGGGCAAAGCCTCTAGACAGATATTCAAATAGAATCCATTTCCTCTACTCTAGCCAGTAAGTACTACCCTACAAGTCCTCAGAACCCCAAAGGCCACCTTTCATCTGACACCCAGACCCTGGGGAAAGGACTTCTTTTTCCCATGGCAAATGGCCTCCCTTGGCAGCCACTCACCCTGGCAGAAAGTGGGAGCCTAGCTAGAATGATGCAATCGTTGCTGGATTTTTCCAAAAGAAAAGCTGCCAGCAACTAGGGCCCTGGAAGTACTTAGAGCCTCAAACGCCACCTTGAACATATTACTGAGACCCTGGGGAAAGGACTTCGTTTTTCCCATGGAAAATGGCCTTCATTTGTGGCCACTTGGCCTGGCAGGCAGGGCAGTGCCAAGCCAGGAATCTACAAACTCTGCTGGATCCTTCCAGAACGAAAGCTGCCAGCAACTAGGACCCTGCAAGTCCTTACAGCCCCAGATGCCACCAGTCATCTGACACCCAGAGCCTGGGCCAATGACTTCGTTTTCCCCATGGAAAATGGCCTCCATTTCTGGCCACTCGCCCTGACCAAGAGGGTGGTGCCCAGCAAGAAATTTGCAAGCTTTGCTGGATTGCTCCAAATCGAAAGCTGCCACTTGTTGTTGTTCTATTTCTCTAGAGTCCCATCATGCTGTTCTCAGATTGCTAAAGTCCATACCTCCTCGGTGTGTTCTTATGGCTGCAGATCTTCACAGCACAGACGCTTTCTTCTGCATGCTGTTCTTTCCCAGTTCAGGGCTCCTTCAAGGCTCTCCCTGAATGGCTAAGCCGCCCCCTTTTATCCCAGTTCTCTTCAATGCTCACAGCTGCAGCCCATCAAGGACAACCAGGACCTGTGGGGCAAAGCCTCTAGACAGATATTCAAATAGAATCCATTTCCTCTACTCTAGCCAGTAAGTACTACCCTACAAGTCCTCAGAACCCCAAAGGCCACCTTTCATCTGACACCCAGACCCTGGGGAAAGGACTTCTTTTTCCCATGGCAAATGGCCTCCCTTGGCAGCCACTCACCCTGGCAGAAAGTGGGAGCCTAGCTAGAATGATGCAATCGTTGCTGGATTTTTCCAAAAGAAAAGCTGCCAGCAACTAGGGCCCTGGAAGTACTTAGAGCCTCAAACGCCACCTTGAACATATTCCTGAGACCCTGGGGAAAGGACTTCGTTTTTCCCATGGAAAATGGCCTTCATTTCTGGCCACTCTGCCTGGCAGGCAGGGCAGTGCCAAGCCAGGAATCTACAAACTCTGCTGGATCCTTCCAGAACGAAAGCTGCCAGCAACTAGGACCCTGCAAGTCCTTACAGCCCCAGATGCCACCAGTCATCTGACACCCAGAGCCTGGGCCAATGACTTCGTTTTCCCCATGGAAAATGGCCTCCATTTCTGGCCACTCGCCCTGACCAAGAGGGTGGTGCCCAGCAAGAAATTTGCAAGCTTTGCTGGATTGCTCCAAATCGAAAGCTACCACTTGTTGTTGTTCTATTTCTCTAGAGTCCCATCATGCTGTTCTCAGATTGCTAAAGTCCATACCTCCTCGGTGTGTTCTTATGGCTGCAGATCTTCACAGCACAGACGCTTTCTTCTGCATGCTGTTCTTTCCCAGTTCAGGGCTCCTTCAAGGCTCTCCCTGAATGGCTACGCCGCCCCCTTTTATCCCAGTTCTCTTCAATGCTCACAGCTGCAGCCCATCAAGGACAACCAGGACCTGTGGGACAGATATTCAAATAGAATCCATTTCCTCTACTCTAGCCAGTAAGTACTACCCTACAAGTCCTCAGAACCCCAAAGGCCACCTTTCATCTGACACCCAGACCCTGGGGAAAGGACTTCTTTTTCCCATGGCAAATGGCCTCCCTTGGCAGCCACTCACCCTGGCAGAAAGTGGGAGCCTAGCTAGAATGATGCAATCGTTGCTGGATTTTTCCAAAAGAAAAGCTGCCAGCAACTAGGGCCCTGGAAGTACTTAGAGCCTCAAACGCCACCTTGAACATATTCCTGAGACCCTGGGGAAAGGACTTCGTTTTTCCCATGGGAAATGGCCTTCATTTGTGGCCACTTGGCCTGGCAGGCAGGGCAGTGCCAAGCCAGGAATCTACAAACTGTGCTGGATCCTTCCAGAACGAAAGCTGCCAGCAACTAGGACCCTGCAAGTCCTTAGAGCCCCAGATGCCACCAGTCATCTGACACCCAGAGCCTGGGCCAATGACTTCGTTTTCCCCATGGAAAATGGCCTCCATTTCTGGCCACTCGCCCTGACCAAGAGGGTGGTGCCCAGCAAGAAATTTGCAAGCTTTGCTGGATTGCTCCAAATCGAAAGCTGCCACTTGTTGTTGTTCTATTTCTCTAGAGTCCCATCATGCTGTTCTCAGATTGCTAAAGTCCATACCTCCTCGGTGTGTTCTTATGGCTGCAGATCTTCACAGCACAGACGCTTTCTTCTGCATGCTGTTCTTTCCCAGTTCAGGGCTCCTTCAAGGCTCTCCCTGAATGGCTAAGCCGCCCCCTTTTATCCCAGTTCTCTTCAATGCTCACAGCTGCAGCCCATCAAGGACAACCAGGACCTGTGGGACAGATATTCAAATAGAATCCATTTCCTCTACTCTAGCCAGTAAGTACTACCCTACAAGTCCTCAGAACCCCAAAGGCCACCTTTCATCTGACACCCAGACCCTGGGGAAAGGACTTCTTTTTCCCATGGCAAATGGCCTCCCTTGGCAGCCACTCACCCTGGCAGAAAGTGGGAGCCTAGCTAGAATGATGCAATCGTTGCTGGATTTTTCCAAAAGAAAAGCTGGCAGCAACTAGGGCCCTGGAAGTACTTAGAGCCTCAAACGCCACCTTGAACATATTCCTGAGACCCTGGGGAAAGGACTTCGTTTTTCCCATGGAAAATGGCCTTCATTTGTGGCCACTTGGCCTGGCAGGCAGGGCAGTGCCAAGCCAGGAATCTACAAACTGTGCTGGATCCTTCCAGAACGAAAGCTGCCAGCAACTAGGACCCTGCAAGTCCTTACAGCCCCAGATGCCACCAGTCATCTGACACCCAGAGCCTGGGCCAATGACTTCGTTTTCCCCATGGAAAATGGCCTCCATTTCTGGCCACTCGCCCTGACCAAGAGGGTGGTGCCCAGCAAGAAATTTGCAAGCTTTGCTGGATTGCTCCAAATCGAAAGCTGCCACTTGTTGTTCTTCTATTTCTCTAGAGTCCCATCATGCTGTTCTCAGATTGCTAAAGTCCATACCTCCTCGGTGTGTTCTTATGGCTGCAGATCTTCACAGCACAGACGCTTTCTTCTGCATGCTGTTCTTTCCCAGTTCAGGGCTCCTTCAAGGCTCTCCCTGAATGGCTAAGCCGCCCCCTTTTATCCCAGTTCTCTTCAATGCTCACAGCTGCAGCCCATCAAGGACAACCAGGACCTGTGGGGCAAAGCCTCTAGACAGATATTCAAATAGAATCCATTTCCTCTACTCTAGCCAGTAAGTACTACCCTACAAGTCCTCAGAACCCCAAAGGCCACCTTTCATCTGACACCCAGACCCTGGGGAAAGGACTTCTTTTTCCCATGGCAAATGGCCTCCCTTGGCAGCCACTCACCCTGGCAGAAAGTGGGAGCCTAGCTAGAATGATGCAATCGTTGCTGGATTTTTCCAAAAGAAAAGCTGGCAGCAACTAGGGCCCTGGAAGTACTTAGAGCCTCAAACGCCACCTTGAACATATTCCTGAGACCCTGGGGAAAGGACTTCGTTTTTCCCATGGGAAATGGCCTTCATTTCTGGCCACTTGGCCTGGCAGGCAGGGCAGTGCCAAGCCAGGAATCTACAAACTGTGCTGGATCCTTCCAGAACGAAAGCTGCCAGCAACTAGGACCCTGCAAGTCCTTAGAGCCCCAGATGCCACCAGTCATCTGACACCCAGAGCCTGGGCCAATGACTTCGTTTTCCCCATGGAAAATGGCCTCCATTTCTGGCCACTCGCCCTGACCAAGAGGGTGGTGCCCAGCAAGAAATTTGCAAGCTTTGCTGGATTGCTCCAAATCGAAAGCTGCCACTTGTTGTTGTTCTATTTCTCTAGAGTCCCATCATGCTGTTCTCAGATTGCTAAAGTCCATACCTCCTCGGTGTGTTCTTATGGCTGCAGATCTTCACAGCACAGACGCTTTCTTCTGCATGCTGTTCTTTCCCAGTTCAGGGCTCCTTCAAGGCTCTCCCTGAATGGCTAAGCCGCCCCCTTTTATCCCAGTTCTCTTCAATGCTCACAGCTGCAGCCCATCAAGGACAACCAGGACCTGTGGGACAGATATTCAAATAGAATCCATTTCCTCTACTCTAGCCAGTAAGTACTACCCTACAAGTCCTCAGAACCCCAAAGGCCACCTTTCATCTGACACCCAGACCCTGGGGAAAGGACTTCTTTTTCCCATGGCAAATGGCCTCCCTTGGCAGCCACTCACCCTGGCAGAAAGTGGGAGCCTAGCTAGAATGATGCAATCGTTGCTGGATTTTTCCAAAAGAAAAGCTGGCAGCAACTAGGGCCCTGGAAGTACTTAGAGCCTCAAACGCCACCTTGAACATATTACTGAGACCCTGGGGAAAGGACTTCGTTTTTCCCATGGAAAATGGCCTTCATTTGTGGCCACTTGGCCTGGCAGGCAGGGCAGTGCCAAGCCAGGAATCTACAAACTCTGCTGGATCCTTCCAGAACGAAAGCTGCCAGCAACTAGGACCCTGCAAGTCCTTACAGCCCCAGATGCCACCAGTCATCTTACACCCAGAGCCTGGGCCAATGACTTCGTTTTCCCCATGGAAAATGGCCTCCATTTCTGGCCACTCGCCCTGACCAAGAGGGTGGTGCCCAGCAAGAAATTTGCAAGCTTTGCTGGATTGCTCCAAATCGAAAGCTGCCACTTGTTGTTGTTCTATTTCTCTAGAGTCCCATCATGCTGTTCTCAGATTGCTAAAGTCCATACCTCCTCGGTGTGTTCTTATGGCTGCAGATCTTCACAGCACAGACGCTTTCTTCTGCATGCTGTTCTTTCCCAGTTCAGGGCTCCTTCAAGGCTCTCCCTGAATGGCTAAGCCGCCCCCTTTTATCCCAGTTCTCTTCAATGCTCACAGCTGCAGCCCATCAAGGACAACCAGGACCTGTGGGGCAAAGCCTCTAGACAGATATTCAAATAGAATCCATTTCCTCTACTCTAGCCAGTAAGTACTACCCTACAAGTCCTCAGAACCCCAAAGGCCACCTTTCATCTGACACCCAGACCCTGGGGAAAGGACTTCTTTTTCCCATGGCAAATGGCCTCCCTTGGCAGCCACTCACCCTGGCAGAAAGTGGGAGCCTAGCTAGAATGATGCAATCGTTGCTGGATTTTTCCAAAAGAAAAGCTGCCAGCAACTAGGGCCCTGGAAGTACTTAGAGCCTCAAACGCCACCTTGAACATATTCCTGAGACCCTGGGGAAAGGACTTCGTTTTTCCCATGGAAAATGGCCTTCATTTCTGGCCACTCTGCCTGGCAGGCAGGGCAGTGCCAAGCCAGGAATCTACAAACTCTGCTGGATCCTTCCAGAACGAAAGCTGCCAGCAACTAGGACCCTGCAAGTCCTTACAGCCCCAGATGCCACCAGTCATCTGACACCCAGAGCCTGGGCCAATGACTTCGTTTTCCCCATGGAAAATGGCCTCCATTTCTGGCCACTCGCCCTGACCAAGAGGGTGGTGCCCAGCAAGAAATTTGCAAGCTTTGCTGGATTGCTCCAAATCGAAAGCTACCACTTGTTGTTGTTCTATTTCTCTAGAGTCCCATCATGCTGTTCTCAGATTGCTAAAGTCCATACCTCCTCGGTGTGTTCTTATGGCTGCAGATCTTCACAGCACAGACGCTTTCTTCTGCATGCTGTTCTTTCCCAGTTCAGGGCTCCTTCAAGGCTCTCCCTGAATGGCTACGCCGCCCCCTTTTATCCCAGTTCTCTTCAATGCTCACAGCTGCAGCCCATCAAGGACAACCAGGACCTGTGGGACAGATATTCAAATAGAATCCATTTCCTCTACTCTAGCCAGTAAGTACTACCCTACAAGTCCTCAGAACCCCAAAGGCCACCTTTCATCTGACACCCAGACCCTGGGGAAAGGACTTCTTTTTCCCATGGCAAATGGCCTCCCTTGGCAGCCACTCACCCTGGCAGAAAGTGGGAGCCTAGCTAGAATGATGCAATCGTTGCTGGATTTTTCCAAAAGAAAAGCTGCCAGCAACTAGGGCCCTGGAAGTACTTAGAGCCTCAAACGCCACCTTGAACATATTCCTGAGACCCTGGGGAAAGGACTTCGTTTTTCCCATGGGAAATGGCCTTCATTTGTGGCCACTTGGCCTGGCAGGCAGGGCAGTGCCAAGCCAGGAATCTACAAACTGTGCTGGATCCTTCCAGAACGAAAGCTGCCAGCAACTAGGACCCTGCAAGTCCTTAGAGCCCCAGATGCCACCAGTCATCTGACACCCAGAGCCTGGGCCAATGACTTCGTTTTCCCCATGGAAAATGGCCTCCATTTCTGGCCACTCGCCCTGACCAAGAGGGTGGTGCCCAGCAAGAAATTTGCAAGCTTTGCTGGATTGCTCCAAATCGAAAGCTGCCACTTGTTGTTGTTCTATTTCTCTAGAGTCCCATCATGCTGTTCTCAGATTGCTAAAGTCCATACCTCCTCGGTGTGTTCTTATGGCTGCAGATCTTCACAGCACAGACGCTTTCTTCTGCATGCTGTTCTTTCCCAGTTCAGGGCTCCTTCAAGGCTCTCCCTGAATGGCTAAGCCGCCCCCTTTTATCCCAGTTCTCTTCAATGCTCACAGCTGCAGCCCATCAAGGACAACCAGGACCTGTGGGACAGATATTCAAATAGAATCCATTTCCTCTACTCTAGCCAGTAAGTACTACCCTACAAGTCCTCAGAACCCCAAAGGCCACCTTTCATCTGACACCCAGACCCTGGGGAAAGGACTTCTTTTTCCCATGGCAAATGGCCTCCCTTGGCAGCCACTCACCCTGGCAGAAAGTGGGAGCCTAGCTAGAATGATGCAATCGTTGCTGGATTTTTCCAAAAGAAAAGCTGGCAGCAACTAGGGCCCTGGAAGTACTTAGAGCCTCAAACGCCACCTTGAACATATTCCTGAGACCCTGGGGAAAGGACTTCGTTTTTCCCATGGAAAATGGCCTTCATTTGTGGCCACTTGGCCTGGCAGGCAGGGCAGTGCCAAGCCAGGAATCTACAAACTGTGCTGGATCCTTCCAGAACGAAAGCTGCCAGCAACTAGGACCCTGCAAGTCCTTACAGCCCCAGATGCCACCAGTCATCTGACACCCAGAGCCTGGGCCAATGACTTCGTTTTCCCCATGGAAAATGGCCTCCATTTCTGGCCACTCGCCCTGACCAAGAGGGTGGTGCCCAGCAAGAAATTTGCAAGCTTTGCTGGATTGCTCCAAATCGAAAGCTGCCACTTGTTGTTCTTCTATTTCTCTAGAGTCCCATCATGCTGTTCTCAGATTGCTAAAGTCCATACCTCCTCGGTGTGTTCTTATGGCTGCAGATCTTCACAGCACAGACGCTTTCTTCTGCATGCTGTTCTTTCCCAGTTCAGGGCTCCTTCAAGGCTCTCCCTGAATGGCTAAGCCGCCCCCTTTTATCCCAGTTCTCTTCAATGCTCACAGCTGCAGCCCATCAAGGACAACCAGGACCTGTGGGGCAAAGCCTCTAGACAGATATTCAAATAGAATCCATTTCCTCTACTCTAGCCAGTAAGTACTACCCTACAAGTCCTCAGAACCCCAAAGGCCACCTTTCATCTGACACCCAGACCCTGGGGAAAGGACTTCTTTTTCCCATGGCAAATGGCCTCCCTTGGCAGCCACTCACCCTGGCAGAAAGTGGGAGCCTAGCTAGAATGATGCAATCGTTGCTGGATTTTTCCAAAAGAAAAGCTGCCAGCAACTAGGGCCCTGGAAGTACTTAGAGCCTCAAACGCCACCTTGAACATATTCCTGAGACCCTGGGGAAAGGACTTCGTTTTTCCCATGGGAAATGGCCTTCATTTCTGGCCACTTGGCCTGGCAGGCAGGGCAGTGCCAAGCCAGGAATCTACAAACTGTGCTGGATCCTTCCAGAACGAAAGCTGCCAGCAACTAGGACCCTGCAAGTCCTTAGAGCCCCAGATGCCACCAGTCATCTGACACCCAGAGCCTGGGCCAATGACTTCGTTTTCCCCATGGAAAATGGCCTCCATTTCTGGCCACTCGCCCTGACCAAGAGGGTGGTGCCCAGCAAGAAATTTGCAAGCTTTGCTGGATTGCTCCAAATCGAAAGCTGCCACTTGTTGTTGTTCTATTTCTCTAGAGTCCCATCATGCTGTTCTCAGATTGCTAAAGTCCATACCTCCTCGGTGTGTTCTTATGGCTGCAGATCTTCACAGCACAGACGCTTTCTTCTGCATGCTGTTCTTTCCCAGTTCAGGGCTCCTTCAAGGCTCTCCCTGAATGGCTAAGCCGCCCCCTTTTATCCCAGTTCTCTTCAATGCTCACAGCTGCAGCCCATCAAGGACAACCAGGACCTGTGGGACAGATATTCAAATAGAATCCATTTCCTCTACTCTAGCCAGTAAGTACTACCCTACAAGTCCTCAGAACCCCAAAGGCCACCTTTCATCTGACACCCAGACCCTGGGGAAAGGACTTCTTTTTCCCATGGCAAATGGCCTCCCTTGGCAGCCACTCACCCTGGCAGAAAGTGGGAGCCTAGCTAGAATGATGCAATCGTTGCTGGATTTTTCCAAAAGAAAAGCTGGCAGCAACTAGGGCCCTGGAAGTACTTAGAGCCTCAAACGCCACCTTGAACATATTCCTGAGACCCTGGGGAAAGGACTTCGTTTTTCCCATGGGAAATGGCCTTCATTTCTGGCCACTTGGCCTGGCAGGCAGGGCAGTGCCAAGCCAGGAATCTACAAACTGTGCTGGATCCTTCCAGAACGAAAGCTGCCAGCAACTAGGACCCTGCAAGTCCTTAGAGCCCCAGATGCCACCAGTCATCTGACACCCAGAGCCTGGGCCAATGACTTCGTTTTCCCCATGGAAAATGGCCTCCATTTCTGGCCACTCGCCCTGACCAAGAGGGTGGTGCCCAGCAAGAAATTTGCAAGCTTTGCTGGATTGCTCCAAATCTAAAGCTGCCACTTGTTGTTGTTCTATTTCTCTAGAGTCCCATCATGCTGTTCTCAGATTGCTAAAGTCCATACCTCCTCGGTGTGTTCTTATGGCTGCAGATCTTCACAGCACAGACGCTTTCTTCTGCATGCTGTTCTTTCCCAGTTCAGGGCTCCTTCAAGGCTCTCCCTGAATGGCTAAGCCGCCCCCTTTTATCCCAGTTCTCTTCAATGCTCACAGCTGCAGCCCATCAAGGACAACCAGGACCTGTGGGACAGATATTCAAATAGAATCCATTTCCTCTACTCTAGCCAGTAAGTACTACCCTACAAGTCCTCAGAACCCCAAAGGCCACCTTTCATCTGACACCCAGACCCTGGGGAAAGGACTTCTTTTTCCCATGGCAAATGGCCTCCCTTGGCAGCCACTCACCCTGGCAGAAAGTGGGAGCCTAGCTAGAATGATGCAATCGTTGCTGGATTTTTCCAAAAGAAAAGCTGGCAGCAACTAGGGCCCTGGAAGTACTTAGAGCCTCAAACGCCACCTTGAACATATTACTGAGACCCTGGGGAAAGGACTTCGTTTTTCCCATGGAAAATGGCCTTCATTTGTGGCCACTTGGCCTGGCAGGCAGGGCAGTGCCAAGCCAGGAATCTACAAACTCTGCTGGATCCTTCCAGAACGAAAGCTGCCAGCAACTAGGACCCTGCAAGTCCTTACAGCCCCAGATGCCACCAGTCATCTGACACCCAGAGCCTGGGCCAATGACTTCGTTTTCCCCATGGAAAATGGCCTCCATTTCTGGCCACTCGCCCTGACCAAGAGGGTGGTGCCCAGCAAGAAATTTGCAAGCTTTGCTGGATTGCTCCAAATCGAAAGCTGCCACTTGTTGTTGTTCTATTTCTCTAGAGTCCCATCATGCTGTTCTCAGATTGCTAAAGTCCATACCTCCTCGGTGTGTTCTTATGGCTGCAGATCTTCACAGCACAGACGCTTTCTTCTGCATGCTGTTCTTTCCCAGTTCAGGGCTCCTTCAAGGCTCTCCCTGAATGGCTAAGCCGCCCCCTTTTATCCCAGTTCTCTTCAATGCTCACAGCTGCAGCCCATCAAGGACAACCAGGACCTGTGGGGCAAAGCCTCTAGACAGATATTCAAATAGAATCCATTTCCTCTACTCTAGCCAGTAAGTACTACCCTACAAGTCCTCAGAACCCCAAAGGCCACCTTTCATCTGACACCCAGACCCTGGGGAAAGGACTTCTTTTTCCCATGGCAAATGGCCTCCCTTGGCAGCCACTCACCCTGGCAGAAAGTGGGAGCCTAGCTAGAATGATGCAATCGTTGCTGGATTTTTCCAAAAGAAAAGCTGCCAGCAACTAGGGCCCTGGAAGTACTTAGAGCCTCAAACGCCACCTTGAACATATTCCTGAGACCCTGGGGAAAGGACTTCGTTTTTCCCATGGAAAATGGCCTTCATTTCTGGCCACTCTGCCTGGCAGGCAGGGCAGTGCCAAGCCAGGAATCTACAAACTCTGCTGGATCCTTCCAGAACGAAAGCTGCCAGCAACTAGGACCCTGCAAGTCCTTACAGCCCCAGATGCCACCAGTCATCTGACACCCAGAGCCTGGGCCAATGACTTCGTTTTCCCCATGGAAAATGGCCTCCATTTCTGGCCACTCGCCCTGACCAAGAGGGTGGTGCCCAGCAAGAAATTTGCAAGCTTTGCTGGATTGCTCCAAATCGAAAGCTACCACTTGTTGTTGTTCTATTTCTCTAGAGTCCCATCATGCTGTTCTCAGATTGCTAAAGTCCATACCTCCTCGGTGTGTTCTTATGGCTGCAGATCTTCACAGCACAGACGCTTTCTTCTGCATGCTGTTCTTTCCCAGTTCAGGGCTCCTTCAAGGCTCTCCCTGAATGGCTACGCCGCCCCCTTTTATCCCAGTTCTCTTCAATGCTCACAGCTGCAGCCCATCAAGGACAACCAGGACCTGTGGGACAGATATTCAAATAGAATCCATTTCCTCTACTCTAGCCAGTAAGTACTACCCTACAAGTCCTCAGAACCCCAAAGGCCACCTTTCATCTGACACCCAGACCCTGGGGAAAGGACTTCTTTTTCCCATGGCAAATGGCCTCCCTTGGCAGCCACTCACCCTGGCAGAAAGTGGGAGCCTAGCTAGAATGATGCAATCGTTGCTGGATTTTTCCAAAAGAAAAGCTGCCAGCAACTAGGGCCCTGGAAGTACTTAGAGCCTCAAACGCCACCTTGAACATATTCCTGAGACCCTGGGGAAAGGACTTCGTTTTTCCCATGGGAAATGGCCTTCATTTGTGGCCACTTGGCCTGGCAGGCAGGGCAGTGCCAAGCCAGGAATCTACAAACTGTGCTGGATCCTTCCAGAACGAAAGCTGCCAGCAACTAGGACCCTGCAAGTCCTTAGAGCCCCAGATGCCACCAGTCATCTGACACCCAGAGCCTGGGCCAATGACTTCGTTTTCCCCATGGAAAATGGCCTCCATTTCTGGCCACTCGCCCTGACCAAGAGGGTGGTGCCCAGCAAGAAATTTGCAAGCTTTGCTGGATTGCTCCAAATCGAAAGCTGCCACTTGTTGTTGTTCTATTTCTCTAGAGTCCCATCATGCTGTTCTCAGATTGCTAAAGTCCATACCTCCTCGGTGTGTTCTTATGGCTGCAGATCTTCACAGCACAGACGCTTTCTTCTGCATGCTGTTCTTTCCCAGTTCAGGGCTCCTTCAAGGCTCTCCCTGAATGGCTAAGCCGCCCCCTTTTATCCCAGTTCTCTTCAATGCTCACAGCTGCAGCCCATCAAGGACAACCAGGACCTGTGGGACAGATATTCAAATAGAATCCATTTCCTCTACTCTAGCCAGTAAGTACTACCCTACAAGTCCTCAGAACCCCAAAGGCCACCTTTCATCTGACACCCAGACCCTGGGGAAAGGACTTCTTTTTCCCATGGCAAATGGCCTCCCTTGGCAGCCACTCACCCTGGCAGAAAGTGGGAGCCTAGCTAGAATGATGCAATCGTTGCTGGATTTTTCCAAAAGAAAAGCTGGCAGCAACTAGGGCCCTGGAAGTACTTAGAGCCTCAAACGCCACCTTGAACATATTCCTGAGACCCTGGGGAAAGGACTTCGTTTTTCCCATGGAAAATGGCCTTCATTTGTGGCCACTTGGCCTGGCAGGCAGGGCAGTGCCAAGCCAGGAATCTACAAACTGTGCTGGATCCTTCCAGAACGAAAGCTGCCAGCAACTAGGACCCTGCAAGTCCTTACAGCCCCAGATGCCACCAGTCATCTGACACCCAGAGCCTGGGCCAATGACTTCGTTTTCCCCATGGAAAATGGCCTCCATTTCTGGCCACTCGCCCTGACCAAGAGGGTGGTGCCCAGCAAGAAATTTGCAAGCTTTGCTGGATTGCTCCAAATCGAAAGCTGCCACTTGTTGTTCTTCTATTTCTCTAGAGTCCCATCATGCTGTTCTCAGATTGCTAAAGTCCATACCTCCTCGGTGTGTTCTTATGGCTGCAGATCTTCACAGCACAGACGCTTTCTTCTGCATGCTGTTCTTTCCCAGTTCAGGGCTCCTTCAAGGCTCTCCCTGAATGGCTACGCCGCCCCCTTTTATCCCAGTTCTCTTCAATGCTCACAGCTGCAGCCCATCAAGGACAACCAGGACCTGTGGGGCAAAGCCTCTAGACAGATATTCAAATAGAATCCATTTCCTCTACTCTAGCCAGTAAGTACTACCCTACAAGTCCTCAGAACCCCAAAGGCCACCTTTCATCTGACACCCAGACCCTGGGGAAAGGACTTCTTTTTCCCATGGCAAATGGCCTCCCTTGGCAGCCACTCACCCTGGCAGAAAGTGGGAGCCTAGCTAGAATGATGCAATCGTTGCTGGATTTTTCCAAAAGAAAAGCTGCCAGCAACTAGGGCCCTGGAAGTACTTAGAGCCTCAAACGCCACCTTGAACATATTCCTGAGACCCTGGGGAAAGGACTTCGTTTTTCCCATGGGAAATGGCCTTCATTTCTGGCCACTTGGCCTGGCAGGCAGGGCAGTGCCAAGCCAGGAATCTACAAACTGTGCTGGATCCTTCCAGAACGAAAGCTGCCAGCAACTAGGACCCTGCAAGTCCTTAGAGCCCCAGATGCCACCAGTCATCTGACACCCAGAGCCTGGGCCAATGACTTCGTTTTCCCCATGGAAAATGGCCTCCATTTCTGGCCACTCGCCCTGACCAAGAGGGTGGTGCCCAGCAAGAAATTTGCAAGCTTTGCTGGATTGCTCCAAATCTAAAGCTGCCACTTGTTGTTGTTCTATTTCTCTAGAGTCCCATCATGCTGTTCTCAGATTGCTAAAGTCCATACCTCCTCGGTGTGTTCTTATGGCTGCAGATCTTCACAGCACAGACGCTTTCTTCTGCATGCTGTTCTTTCCCAGTTCAGGGCTCCTTCAAGGCTCTCCCTGAATGGCTAAGCCGCCCCCTTTTATCCCAGTTCTCTTCAATGCTCACAGCTGCAGCCCATCAAGGACAACCAGGACCTGTGGGACAGATATTCAAATAGAATCCATTTCCTCTACTCTAGCCAGTAAGTACTACCCTACAAGTCCTCAGAACCCCAAAGGCCACCTTTCATCTGACACCCAGACCCTGGGGAAAGGACTTCTTTTTCCCATGGCAAATGGCCTCCCTTGGCAGCCACTCACCCTGGCAGAAAGTGGGAGCCTAGCTAGAATGATGCAATCGTTGCTGGATTTTTCCAAAAGAAAAGCTGGCAGCAACTAGGGCCCTGGAAGTACTTAGAGCCTCAAACGCCACCTTGAACATATTACTGAGACCCTGGGGAAAGGACTTCGTTTTTCCCATGGAAAATGGCCTTCATTTGTGGCCACTTGGCCTGGCAGGCAGGGCAGTGCCAAGCCAGGAATCTACAAACTGTGCTGGATCCTTCCAGAACGAAAGCTGCCAGCAACTAGGACCCTGCAAGTCCTTACAGCCCCAGATGCCACCAGTCATCTGACACCCAGAGCCTGGGCCAATGACTTCGTTTTCCCCATGGAAAATGGCCTCCATTTCTGGCCACTCGCCCTGACCAAGAGGGTGGTGCCCAGCAAGAAATTTGCAAGCTTTGCTGGATTGCTCCAAATCTAAAGCTGCCACTTGTTGTTGTTCTATTTCTCTAGAGTCCCATCATGCTGTTCTCAGATTGCTAAAGTCCATACCTCCTCGGTGTGTTCTTATGGCTGCAGATCTTCACAGCACAGACGCTTTCTTCTGCATGCTGTTCTTTCCCAGTTCAGGGCTCCTTCAAGGCTCTCCCTGAATGGCTAAGCCGCCCCCTTTTATCCCAGTTCTCTTCAATGCTCACAGCTGCAGCCCATCAAGGACAACCAGGACCTGTGGGACAGATATTCAAATAGAATCCATTTCCTCTACTCTAGCCAGTAAGTACTACCCTACAAGTCCTCAGAACCCCAAAGGCCACCTTTCATCTGACACCCAGACCCTGGGGAAAGGACTTCTTTTTCCCATGGCAAATGGCCTCCCTTGGCAGCCACTCACCCTGGCAGAAAGTGGGAGCCTAGCTAGAATGATGCAATCGTTGCTGGATTTTTCCAAAAGAAAAGATGGCAGCAACTAGGGCCCTGGAAGTACTTAGAGCCTCAAACGCCACCTTGAACATATTCCTGAGACCCTGGGGAAAGGACTTCGTTTTTCCCATGGAAAATGGCCTTCATTTGTGGCCACTTGGCCTGGCAGGCAGGGCAGTGCCAAGCCAGGAATCTACAAACTCTGCTGGATCCTTCCAGAACGAAAGCTGCCAGCAACTAGGACCCTGCAAGTCCTTACAGCCCCAGATGCCACCAGTCATCTGACACCCAGAGCCTGGGCCAATGACTTCGTTTTCCCCATGGAAAATGGCCTCCATTTCTGGCCACTCGCCCTGACCAAGAGGGTGGTGCCCAGCAAGAAATTTGCAAGCTTTGCTGGATTGCTCCAAATCGAAAGCTGCCACTTGTTGTTGTTCTATTTCTCTAGAGTCCCATCATGCTGTTCTCAGATTGCTAAAGTCCATACCTCCTCGGTGTGTTCTTATGGCTGCAGATCTTCACAGCACAGACGCTTTCTTCTGCATGCTGTTCTTTCCCAGTTCAGGGCTCCTTCAAGGCTCTCCCTGAATGGCTAAGCCGCCCCCTTTTATCCCAGTTCTCTTCAATGCTCACAGCTGCAGCCCATCAAGGACAACCAGGACCTGTGGGGCAAAGCCTCTAGACAGATATTCAAATAGAATCCATTTCCTCTACTCTAGCCAGTAAGTACTACCCTACAAGTCCTCAGAACCCCAAAGGCCACCTTTCATCTGACACCCAGACCCTGGGGAAAGGACTTCTTTTTCCCATGGCAAATGGCCTCCCTTGGCAGCCACTCACCCTGGCAGAAAGTGGGAGCCTAGCTAGAATGATGCAATCGTTGCTGGATTTTTCCAAAAGAAAAGCTGCCAGCAACTAGGGCCCTGGAAGTACTTAGAGCCTCAAACGCCACCTTGAACATATTCCTGAGACCCTGGGGAAAGGACTTCGTTTTTCCCATGGAAAATGGCCTTCATTTCTGGCCACTTGGCCTGGCAGGCAGGGCAGTGCCAAGCCAGGAATCTACAAACTCTGCTGGATCCTTCCAGAACGAAAGCTGCCAGCAACTAGGACCCTGCAAGTCCTTACAGCCCCAGATGCCACCAGTCATCTGACACCCAGAGCCTGGGCCAATGACTTCGTTTTCCCCATGGAAAATGGCCTCCATTTCTGGCCACTCGCCCTGACCAAGAGGGTGGTGCCCAGCAAGAAATTTGCAAGCTTTGCTGGATTGCTCCAAATCGAAAGCTACCACTTGTTGTTGTTCTATTTCTCTAGAGTCCCATCATGCTGTTCTCAGATTGCTAAAGTCCATACCTCCTCGGTGTGTTCTTATGGCTGCAGATCTTCACAGCACAGACGCTTTCTTCTGCATGCTGTTCTTTCCCAGTTCAGGGCTCCTTCAAGGCTCTCCCTGAATGGCTACGCCGCCCCCTTTTATCCCAGTTCTCTTCAATGCTCACAGCTGCAGCCCATCAAGGACAACCAGGACCTGTGGGACAGATATTCAAATAGAATCCATTTCCTCTACTCTAGCCAGTAAGTACTACCCTACAAGTCCTCAGAACCCCAAAGGCCACCTTTCATCTGACACCCAGACCCTGGGGAAAGGACTTCTTTTTCCCATGGCAAATGGCCTCCCTTGGCAGCCACTCACCCTGGCAGAAAGTGGGAGCCTAGCTAGAATGATGCAATCGTTGCTGGATTTTTCCAAAAGAAAAGCTGCCAGCAACTAGGGCCCTGGAAGTACTTAGAGCCTCAAACGCCACCTTGAACATATTCCTGAGACCCTGGGGAAAGGACTTCGTTTTTCCCATGGGAAATGGCCTTCATTTGTGGCCACTTGGCCTGGCAGGCAGGGCAGTGCCAAGCCAGGAATCTACAAACTGTGCTGGATCCTTCCAGAACGAAAGCTGCCAGCAACTAGGACCCTGCAAGTCCTTAGAGCCCCAGATGCCACCAGTCATCTGACACCCAGAGCCTGGGCCAATGACTTCGTTTTCCCCATGGAAAATGGCCTCCATTTCTGGCCACTCGCCCTGACCAAGAGGGTGGTGCCCAGCAAGAAATTTGCAAGCTTTGCTGGATTGCTCCAAATCTAAAGCTACCACTTGTTGTTGTTCTATTTCTCTAGAGTCCCATCATGCTGTTCTCAGATTGCTAAAGTCCATACCTCCTCGGTGTGTTCTTATGGCTGCAGATCTTCACAGCACAGACGCTTTCTTCTGCATGCTGTTCTTTCCCAGTTCAGGGCTCCTTCAAGGCTCTCCCTGAATGGCTACGCCGCCCCCTTTTATCCCAGTTCTCTTCAATGCTCACAGCTGCAGCCCATCAAGGACAACCAGGACCTGTGGGGCAAAGCCTCTAGACAGATATTCAAATAGAATCCATTTCCTCTACTCTAGCCAGTAAGTACTACCCTACAAGTCCTCAGAACCCCAAAGGCCACCTTTCATCTGACACCCAGACCCTGGGGAAAGGACTTCTTTTTCCCATGGCAAATGGCCTCCCTTGGCAGCCACTCACCCTGGCAGAAAGTGGGAGCCTAGCTAGAATGATGCAATCGTTGCTGGATTTTTCCAAAAGAAAAGCTGGCAGCAACTAGGGCCCTGGAAGTACTTAGAGCCTCAAACGCCACCTTGAACATATTCCTGAGACCCTGGGGAAAGGACTTCGTTTTTCCCATGGAAAATGGCCTTCATTTGTGGCCACTTGGCCTGGCAGGCAGGGCAGTGCCAAGCCAGGAATCTACAAACTGTGCTGGATCCTTCCAGAACGAAAGCTGCCAGCAACTAGGACCCTGCAAGTCCTTAGAGCCCCAGATGCCACCAGTCATCTGACACCCAGAGCCTGGGCCAATGACTTCGTTTTCCCCATGGAAAATGGCCTCCATTTCTGGCCACTCGCCCTGACCAAGAGGGTGGTGCCCAGCAAGAAATTTGCAAGCTTTGCTGGATTGCTCCAAATCGAAAGCTGCCACTTGTTGTTGTTCTATTTCTCTAGAGTCCCATCATGCTGTTCTCAGATTGCTAAAGTCCATACCTCCTCGGTGTGTTCTTATGGCTGCAGATCTTCACAGCACAGACGCTTTCTTCTGCATGCTGTTCTTTCCCAGTTCAGGGCTCCTTCAAGGCTCTCCCTGAATGGCTAAGCCGCCCCCTTTTATCCCAGTTCTCTTCAATGCTCACAGCTGCAGCCCATCAAGGACAACCAGGACCTGTGGGGCAAAGCCTCTAGACAGATATTCAAATAGAATCCATTTCCTCTACTCTAGCCAGTAAGTACTACCCTACAAGTCCTCAGAACCCCAAAGGCCACCTTTCATCTGACACCCAGACCCTGGGGAAAGGACTTCTTTTTCCCATGGCAAATGGCCTCCCTTGGCAGCCACTCACCCTGGCAGAAAGTGGGAGCCTAGCTAGAATGATGCAATCGTTGCTGGATTTTTCCAAAAGAAAAGCTGGCAGCAACTAGGGCCCTGGAAGTACTTAGAGCCTCAAACGCCACCTTGAACATATTCCTGAGACCCTGGGGAAAGGACTTCGTTTTTCCCATGGAAAATGGCCTTCATTTGTGGCCACTTGGCCTGGCAGGCAGGGCAGTGCCAAGCCAGGAATCTACAAACTGTGCTGGATCCTTCCAGAACGAAAGCTGCCAGCAACTAGGACCCTGCAAGTCCTTAGAGCCCCAGATGCCACCAGTCATCTGACACCCAGAGCCTGGGCCAATGACTTCGTTTTCCCCATGGAAAATGGCCTCCATTTCTGGCCACTCGCCCTGACCAAGAGGGTGGTGCCCAGCAAGAAATTTGCAAGCTTTGCTGGATTGCTCCAAATCGAAAGCTGCCACTTGTTGTTGTTCTATTTCTCTAGAGTCCCATCATGCTGTTCTCAGATTGCTAAAGTCCATACCTCCTCGGTGTGTTCTTATGGCTGCAGATCTTCACAGCACAGACGCTTTCTTCTGCATGCTGTTCTTTCCCAGTTCAGGGCTCCTTCAAGGCTCTCCCTGAATGGCTAAGCCGCCCCCTTTTATCCCAGTTCTCTTCAATGCTCACAGCTGCAGCCCATCAAGGACAACCAGGACCTGTGGGACAGATATTCAAATAGAATCCATTTCCTCTACTCTAGCCAGTAAGTACTACCCTACAAGTCCTCAGAACCCCAAAGGCCACCTTTCATCTGACACCCAGACCCTGGGGAAAGGACTTCTTTTTCCCATGGCAAATGGCCTCCCTTGGCAGCCACTCACCCTGGCAGAAAGTGGGAGCCTAGCTAGAATGATGCAATCGTTGCTGGATTTTTCCAAAAGAAAAGCTGGCAGCAACTAGGGCCCTGGAAGTACTTAGAGCCTCAAACGCCACCTTGAACATATTCCTGAGACCCTGGGGAAAGGACTTCGTTTTTCCCATGGAAAATGGCCTTCATTTGTGGCCACTTGGCCTGGCAGGCAGGGCAGTGCCAAGCCAGGAATCTACAAACTCTGCTGGATCCTTCCAGAACGAAAGCTGCCAGCAACTAGGACCCTGCAAGTCCTTACAGCCCCAGATGCCACCAGTCATCTGACACCCAGAGCCTGGGCCAATGACTTCGTTTTCCCCATGGAAAATGGCCTCCATTTCTGGCCACTCGCCCTGACCAAGAGGGTGGTGCCCAGCAAGAAATTTGCAAGCTTTGCTGGATTGCTCCAAATCGAAAGCTGCCACTTGTTGTTGTTCTATTTCTCTAGAGTCCCATCATGCTGTTCTCAGATTGCTAAAGTCCATACCTCCTCGGTGTGTTCTTATGGCTGCAGATCTTCACAGCACAGACGCTTTCTTCTGCATGCTGTTCTTTCCCAGTTCAGGGCTCCTTCAAGGCTCTCCCTGAATGGCTAAGCCGCCCCCTTTTATCCCAGTTCTCTTCAATGCTCACAGCTGCAGCTCATCAAGGACAACCAGGACCTGTGGGGCAAAGCCTCTAGACAGATATTCAAATAGAATCCATTTCCTCTACTCTAGCCAGTAAGTACTACCCTACAAGTCCTCAGAACCCCAAAGGCCACCTTTCATCTGACACCCAGACCCTGGGGAAAGGACTTCTTTTTCCCATGGCAAATGGCCTCCCTTGGCAGCCACTCACCCTGGCAGAAAGTGGGAGCCTAGCTAGAATGATGCAATCGTTGCTGGATTTTTCCAAAAGAAAAGATGGCAGCAACTAGGGCCCTGGAAGTACTTAGAGCCTCAAACGCCACCTTGAACATATTCCTGAGACCCTGGGGAAAGGACTTCGTTTTTCCCATGGAAAATGGCCTTCATTTGTGGCCACTTGGCCTGGCAGGCAGGGCAGTGCCAAGCCAGGAATCTACAAACTCTGCTGGATCCTTCCAGAACGAAAGCTGCCAGCAACTAGGACCCTGCAAGTCCTTACAGCCCCAGATGCCACCAGTCATCTGACACCCAGAGCCTGGGCCAATGACTTCGTTTTCCCCATGGAAAATGGCCTCCATTTCTGGCCACTCGCCCTGACCAAGAGGGTGGTGCCCAGCAAGAAATTTGCAAGCTTTGCTGGATTGCTCCAAATCGAAAGCTGCCACTTGTTGTTGTTCTATTTCTCTAGAGTCCCATCATGCTGTTCTCAGATTGCTAAAGTCCATACCTCCTCGGTGTGTTCTTATGGCTGCAGATCTTCACAGCACAGACGCTTTCTTCTGCATGCTGTTCTTTCCCAGTTCAGGGCTCCTTCAAGGCTCTCCCTGAATGGCTACGCCGCCCCCTTTTATCCCAGTTCTCTTCAATGCTCACAGCTGCAGCCCATCAAGGACAACCAGGACCTGTGGGGCAAAGCCTCTAGACAGATATTCAAATAGAATCCATTTCCTCTACTCTAGCCAGTAAGTACTACCCTACAAGTCCTCAGAACCCCAAAGGCCACCTTTCATCTGACACCCAGACCCTGGGGAAAGGACTTCTTTTTCCCATGGCAAATGGCCTCCCTTGGCAGCCACTCACCCTGGCAGAAAGTGGGAGCCTAGCTAGAATGATGCAATCGTTGCTGGATTTTTCCAAAAGAAAAGCTGGCAGCAACTAGGGCCCTGGAAGTACTTAGAGCCTCAAACGCCACCTTGAACATATTCCTGAGACCCTGGGGAAAGGACTTCGTTTTTCCCATGGAAAATGGCCTTCATTTCTGGCCACTTGGCCTGGCAGGCAGGGCAGTGCCAAGCCAGGAATCTACAAACTCTGCTGGATCCTTCCAGAACGAAAGCTGCCAGCAACTAGGACCCTGCAAGTCCTTAGAGCCCCAGATGCCACCAGTCATCTGACACCCAGAGCCTGGGCCAATGACTTCGTTTTCCCCATGGAAAATGGCCTCCATTTCTGGCCACTCGCCCTGACCAAGAGGGTGGTGCCCAGCAAGAAATTTGCAAGCTTTGCTGGATTGCTCCAAATCGAAAGCTGCCACTTGTTGTTGTTCTATTTCTCTAGAGTCCCATCATGCTGTTCTCAGATTGCTAAAGTCCATACCTCCTCGGTGTGTTCTTATGGCTGCAGATCTTCACAGCACAGACGCTTTCTTCTGCATGCTGTTCTTTCCCAGTTCAGGGCTCCTTCAAGGCTCTCCCTGAATGGCTAAGCCGCCCCCTTTTATCCCAGTTCTCTTCAATGCTCACAGCTGCAGCCCATCAAGGACAACCAGGACCTGTGGGACAGATATTCAAATAGAATCCATTTCCTCTACTCTAGCCAGTAAGTACTACCCTACAAGTCCTCAGAACCCCAAAGGCCACCTTTCATCTGACACCCAGACCCTGGGGAAAGGACTTCTTTTTCCCATGGCAAATGGCCTCCCTTGGCAGCCACTCACCCTGGCAGAAAGTGGGAGCCTAGCTAGAATGATGCAATCGTTGCTGGATTTTTCCAAAAGAAAAGCTGCCAGCAACTAGGGCCCTGGAAGTACTTAGAGCCTCAAACGCCACCTTGAACATATTCCTGAGACCCTGGGGAAAGGACTTCGTTTTTCCCATGGGAAATGGCCTTCATTTGTGGCCACTTGGCCTGGCAGGCAGGGCAGTGCCAAGCCAGGAATCTACAAACTGTGCTGGATCCTTCCAGAACGAAAGCTGCCAGCAACTAGGACCCTGCAAGTCCTTAGAGCCCCAGATGCCACCAGTCATCTGACACCCAGAGCCTGGGCCAATGACTTCGTTTTCCCCATGGAAAATGGCCTCCATTTCTGGCCACTCGCCCTGACCAAGAGGGTGGTGCCCAGCAAGAAATTTGCAAGCTTTGCTGGATTGCTCCAAATCTAAAGCTACCACTTGTTGTTGTTCTATTTCTCTAGAGTCCCATCATGCTGTTCTCAGATTGCTAAAGTCCATACCTCCTCGGTGTGTTCTTATGGCTGCAGATCTTCACAGCACAGACGCTTTCTTCTGCATGCTGTTCTTTCCCAGTTCAGGGCTCCTTCAAGGCTCTCCCTGAATGGCTACGCCGCCCCCTTTTATCCCAGTTCTCTTCAATGCTCACAGCTGCAGCCCATCAAGGACAACCAGGACCTGTGGGGCAAAGCCTCTAGACAGATATTCAAATAGAATCCATTTCCTCTACTCTAGCCAGTAAGTACTACCCTACAAGTCCTCAGAACCCCAAAGGCCACCTTTCATCTGACACCCAGACCCTGGGGAAAGGACTTCTTTTTCCCATGGCAAATGGCCTCCCTTGGCAGCCACTCACCCTGGCAGAAAGTGGGAGCCTAGCTAGAATGATGCAATCGTTGCTGGATTTTTCCAAAAGAAAAGCTGGCAGCAACTAGGGCCCTGGAAGTACTTAGAGCCTCAAACGCCACCTTGAACATATTCCTGAGACCCTGGGGAAAGGACTTCGTTTTTCCCATGGAAAATGGCCTTCATTTGTGGCCACTTGGCCTGGCAGGCAGGGCAGTGCCAAGCCAGGAATCTACAAACTGTGCTGGATCCTTCCAGAACGAAAGCTGCCAGCAACTAGGACCCTGCAAGTCCTTAGAGCCCCAGATGCCACCAGTCATCTGACACCCAGAGCCTGGGCCAATGACTTCGTTTTCCCCATGGAAAATGGCCTCCATTTCTGGCCACTCGCCCTGACCAAGAGGGTGGTGCCCAGCAAGAAATTTGCAAGCTTTGCTGGATTGCTCCAAATCGAAAGCTGCCACTTGTTGTTGTTCTATTTCTCTAGAGTCCCATCATGCTGTTCTCAGATTGCTAAAGTCCATACCTCCTCGGTGTGTTCTTATGGCTGCAGATCTTCACAGCACAGACGCTTTCTTCTGCATGCTGTTCTTTCCCAGTTCAGGGCTCCTTCAAGGCTCTCCCTGAATGGCTAAGCCGCCCCCTTTTATCCCAGTTCTCTTCAATGCTCACAGCTGCAGCCCATCAAGGACAACCAGGACCTGTGGGGCAAAGCCTCTAGACAGATATTCAAATAGAATCCATTTCCTCTACTCTAGCCAGTAAGTACTACCCTACAAGTCCTCAGAACCCCAAAGGCCACCTTTCATCTGACACCCAGACCCTGGGGAAAGGACTTCTTTTTCCCATGGCAAATGGCCTCCCTTGGCAGCCACTCACCCTGGCAGAAAGTGGGAGCCTAGCTAGAATGATGCAATCGTTGCTGGATTTTTCCAAAAGAAAAGCTGGCAGCAACTAGGGCCCTGGAAGTACTTAGAGCCTCAAACGCCACCTTGAACATATTCCTGAGACCCTGGGGAAAGGACTTCGTTTTTCCCATGGAAAATGGCCTTCATTTGTGGCCACTTGGCCTGGCAGGCAGGGCAGTGCCAAGCCAGGAATCTACAAACTGTGCTGGATCCTTCCAGAACGAAAGCTGCCAGCAACTAGGACCCTGCAAGTCCTTAGAGCCCCAGATGCCACCAGTCATCTGACACCCAGAGCCTGGGCCAATGACTTCGTTTTCCCCATGGAAAATGGCCTCCATTTCTGGCCACTCGCCCTGACCAAGAGGGTGGTGCCCAGCAAGAAATTTGCAAGCTTTGCTGGATTGCTCCAAATCGAAAGCTGCCACTTGTTGTTGTTCTATTTCTCTAGAGTCCCATCATGCTGTTCTCAGATTGCTAAAGTCCATACCTCCTCGGTGTGTTCTTATGGCTGCAGATCTTCACAGCACAGACGCTTTCTTCTGCATGCTGTTCTTTCCCAGTTCAGGGCTCCTTCAAGGCTCTCCCTGAATGGCTAAGCCGCCCCCTTTTATCCCAGTTCTCTTCAATGCTCACAGCTGCAGCCCATCAAGGACAACCAGGACCTGTGGGACAGATATTCAAATAGAATCCATTTCCTCTACTCTAGCCAGTAAGTACTACCCTACAAGTCCTCAGAACCCCAAAGGCCACCTTTCATCTGACACCCAGACCCTGGGGAAAGGACTTCTTTTTCCCATGGCAAATGGCCTCCCTTGGCAGCCACTCACCCTGGCAGAAAGTGGGAGCCTAGCTAGAATGATGCAATCGTTGCTGGATTTTTCCAAAAGAAAAGCTGGCAGCAACTAGGGCCCTGGAAGTACTTAGAGCCTCAAACGCCACCTTGAACATATTCCTGAGACCCTGGGGAAAGGACTTCGTTTTTCCCATGGAAAATGGCCTTCATTTGTGGCCACTTGGCCTGGCAGGCAGGGCAGTGCCAAGCCAGGAATCTACAAACTCTGCTGGATCCTTCCAGAACGAAAGCTGCCAGCAACTAGGACCCTGCAAGTCCTTACAGCCCCAGATGCCACCAGTCATCTGACACCCAGAGCCTGGGCCAATGACTTCGTTTTCCCCATGGAAAATGGCCTCCATTTCTGGCCACTCGCCCTGACCAAGAGGGTGGTGCCCAGCAAGAAATTTGCAAGCTTTGCTGGATTGCTCCAAATCGAAAGCTGCCACTTGTTGTTGTTCTATTTCTCTAGAGTCCCATCATGCTGTTCTCAGATTGCTAAAGTCCATACCTCCTCGGTGTGTTCTTATGGCTGCAGATCTTCACAGCACAGACGCTTTCTTCTGCATGCTGTTCTTTCCCAGTTCAGGGCTCCTTCAAGGCTCTCCCTGAATGGCTAAGCCGCCCCCTTTTATCCCAGTTCTCTTCAATGCTCACAGCTGCAGCTCATCAAGGACAACCAGGACCTGTGGGGCAAAGCCTCTAGACAGATATTCAAATAGAATCCATTTCCTCTACTCTAGCCAGTAAGTACTACCCTACAAGTCCTCAGAACCCCAAAGGCCACCTTTCATCTGACACCCAGACCCTGGGGAAAGGACTTCTTTTTCCCATGGCAAATGGCCTCCCTTGGCAGCCACTCACCCTGGCAGAAAGTGGGAGCCTAGCTAGAATGATGCAATCGTTGCTGGATTTTTCCAAAAGAAAAGATGGCAGCAACTAGGGCCCTGGAAGTACTTAGAGCCTCAAACGCCACCTTGAACATATTCCTGAGACCCTGGGGAAAGGACTTCGTTTTTCCCATGGAAAATGGCCTTCATTTGTGGCCACTTGGCCTGGCAGGCAGGGCAGTGCCAAGCCAGGAATCTACAAACTCTGCTGGATCCTTCCAGAACGAAAGCTGCCAGCAACTAGGACCCTGCAAGTCCTTACAGCCCCAGATGCCACCAGTCATCTGACACCCAGAGCCTGGGCCAATGACTTCGTTTTCCCCATGGAAAATGGCCTCCATTTCTGGCCACTCGCCCTGACCAAGAGGGTGGTGCCCAGCAAGAAATTTGCAAGCTTTGCTGGATTGCTCCAAATCGAAAGCTGCCACTTGTTGTTGTTCTATTTCTCTAGAGTCCCATCATGCTGTTCTCAGATTGCTAAAGTCCATACCTCCTCGGTGTGTTCTTATGGCTGCAGATCTTCACAGCACAGACGCTTTCTTCTGCATGCTGTTCTTTCCCAGTTCAGGGCTCCTTCAAGGCTCTCCCTGAATGGCTACGCCGCCCCCTTTTATCCCAGTTCTCTTCAATGCTCACAGCTGCAGCCCATCAAGGACAACCAGGACCTGTGGGGCAAAGCCTCTAGACAGATATTCAAATAGAATCCATTTCCTCTACTCTAGCCAGTAAGTACTACCCTACAAGTCCTCAGAACCCCAAAGGCCACCTTTCATCTGACACCCAGACCCTGGGGAAAGGACTTCTTTTTCCCATGGCAAATGGCCTCCCTTGGCAGCCACTCACCCTGGCAGAAAGTGGGAGCCTAGCTAGAATGATGCAATCGTTGCTGGATTTTTCCAAAAGAAAAGCTGGCAGCAACTAGGGCCCTGGAAGTACTTAGAGCCTCAAACGCCACCTTGAACATATTCCTGAGACCCTGGGGAAAGGACTTCGTTTTTCCCATGGAAAATGGCCTTCATTTCTGGCCACTTGGCCTGGCAGGCAGGGCAGTGCCAAGCCAGGAATCTACAAACTCTGCTGGATCCTTCCAGAACGAAAGCTGCCAGCAACTAGGACCCTGCAAGTCCTTAGAGCCCCAGATGCCACCAGTCATCTGACACCCAGAGCCTGGGCCAATGACTTCGTTTTCCCCATGGAAAATGGCCTCCATTTCTGGCCACTCGCCCTGACCAAGAGGGTGGTGCCCAGCAAGAAATTTGCAAGCTTTGCTGGATTGCTCCAAATCGAAAGCTGCCACTTGTTGTTGTTCTATTTCTCTAGAGTCCCATCATGCTGTTCTCAGATTGCTAAAGTCCATACCTCCTCGGTGTGTTCTTATGGCTGCAGATCTTCACAGCACAGACGCTTTCTTCTGCATGCTGTTCTTTCCCAGTTCAGGGCTCCTTCAAGGCTCTCCCTGAATGGCTAAGCCGCCCCCTTTTATCCCAGTTCTCTTCAATGCTCACAGCTGCAGCCCATCAAGGACAACCAGGACCTGTGGGACAGATATTCAAATAGAATCCATTTCCTCTACTCTAGCCAGTAAGTACTACCCTACAAGTCCTCAGAACCCCAAAGGCCACCTTTCATCTGACACCCAGACCCTGGGGAAAGGACTTCTTTTTCCCATGGCAAATGGCCTCCCTTGGCAGCCACTCACCCTGGCAGAAAGTGGGAGCCTAGCTAGAATGATGCAATCGTTGCTGGATTTTTCCAAAAGAAAAGCTGCCAGCAACTAGGGCCCTGGAAGTACTTAGAGCCTCAAACGCCACCTTGAACATATTCCTGAGACCCTGGGGAAAGGACTTCGTTTTTCCCATGGGAAATGGCCTTCATTTGTGGCCACTTGGCCTGGCAGGCAGGGCAGTGCCAAGCCAGGAATCTACAAACTGTGCTGGATCCTTCCAGAACGAAAGCTGCCAGCAACTAGGACCCTGCAAGTCCTTAGAGCCCCAGATGCCACCAGTCATCTGACACCCAGAGCCTGGGCCAATGACTTCGTTTTCCCCATGGAAAATGGCCTCCATTTCTGGCCACTCGCCCTGACCAAGAGGGTGGTGCCCAGCAAGAAATTTGCAAGCTTTGCTGGATTGCTCCAAATCTAAAGCTACCACTTGTTGTTGTTCTATTTCTCTAGAGTCCCATCATGCTGTTCTCAGATTGCTAAAGTCCATACCTCCTCGGTGTGTTCTTATGGCTGCAGATCTTCACAGCACAGACGCTTTCTTCTGCATGCTGTTCTTTCCCAGTTCAGGGCTCCTTCAAGGCTCTCCCTGAATGGCTACGCCGCCCCCTTTTATCCCAGTTCTCTTCAATGCTCACAGCTGCAGCCCATCAAGGACAACCAGGACCTGTGGGGCAAAGCCTCTAGACAGATATTCAAATAGAATCCATTTCCTCTACTCTAGCCAGTAAGTACTACCCTACAAGTCCTCAGAACCCCAAAGGCCACCTTTCATCTGACACCCAGACCCTGGGGAAAGGACTTCTTTTTCCCATGGCAAATGGCCTCCCTTGGCAGCCACTCACCCTGGCAGAAAGTGGGAGCCTAGCTAGAATGATGCAATCGTTGCTGGATTTTTCCAAAAGAAAAGCTGGCAGCAACTAGGGCCCTGGAAGTACTTAGAGCCTCAAACGCCACCTTGAACATATTCCTGAGACCCTGGGGAAAGGACTTCGTTTTTCCCATGGAAAATGGCCTTCATTTGTGGCCACTTGGCCTGGCAGGCAGGGCAGTGCCAAGCCAGGAATCTACAAACTGTGCTGGATCCTTCCAGAACGAAAGCTGCCAGCAACTAGGACCCTGCAAGTCCTTAGAGCCCCAGATGCCACCAGTCATCTGACACCCAGAGCCTGGGCCAATGACTTCGTTTTCCCCATGGAAAATGGCCTCCATTTCTGGCCACTCGCCCTGACCAAGAGGGTGGTGCCCAGCAAGAAATTTGCAAGCTTTGCTGGATTGCTCCAAATCGAAAGCTGCCACTTGTTGTTGTTCTATTTCTCTAGAGTCCCATCATGCTGTTCTCAGATTGCTAAAGTCCATACCTCCTCGGTGTGTTCTTATGGCTGCAGATCTTCACAGCACAGACGCTTTCTTCTGCATGCTGTTCTTTCCCAGTTCAGGGCTCCTTCAAGGCTCTCCCTGAATGGCTAAGCCGCCCCCTTTTATCCCAGTTCTCTTCAATGCTCACAGCTGCAGCCCATCAAGGACAACCAGGACCTGTGGGGCAAAGCCTCTAGACAGATATTCAAATAGAATCCATTTCCTCTACTCTAGCCAGTAAGTACTACCCTACAAGTCCTCAGAACCCCAAAGGCCACCTTTCATCTGACACCCAGACCCTGGGGAAAGGACTTCTTTTTCCCATGGCAAATGGCCTCCCTTGGCAGCCACTCACCCTGGCAGAAAGTGGGAGCCTAGCTAGAATGATGCAATCGTTGCTGGATTTTTCCAAAAGAAAAGCTGGCAGCAACTAGGGCCCTGGAAGTACTTAGAGCCTCAAACGCCACCTTGAACATATTCCTGAGACCCTGGGGAAAGGACTTCGTTTTTCCCATGGAAAATGGCCTTCATTTGTGGCCACTTGGCCTGGCAGGCAGGGCAGTGCCAAGCCAGGAATCTACAAACTGTGCTGGATCCTTCCAGAACGAAAGCTGCCAGCAACTAGGACCCTGCAAGTCCTTAGAGCCCCAGATGCCACCAGTCATCTGACACCCAGAGCCTGGGCCAATGACTTCGTTTTCCCCATGGAAAATGGCCTCCATTTCTGGCCACTCGCCCTGACCAAGAGGGTGGTGCCCAGCAAGAAATTTGCAAGCTTTGCTGGATTGCTCCAAATCGAAAGCTGCCACTTGTTGTTGTTCTATTTCTCTAGAGTCCCATCATGCTGTTCTCAGATTGCTAAAGTCCATACCTCCTCGGTGTGTTCTTATGGCTGCAGATCTTCACAGCACAGACGCTTTCTTCTGCATGCTGTTCTTTCCCAGTTCAGGGCTCCTTCAAGGCTCTCCCTGAATGGCTAAGCCGCCCCCTTTTATCCCAGTTCTCTTCAATGCTCACAGCTGCAGCCCATCAAGGACAACCAGGACCTGTGGGACAGATATTCAAATAGAATCCATTTCCTCTACTCTAGCCAGTAAGTACTACCCTACAAGTCCTCAGAACCCCAAAGGCCACCTTTCATCTGACACCCAGACCCTGGGGAAAGGACTTCTTTTTCCCATGGCAAATGGCCTCCCTTGGCAGCCACTCACCCTGGCAGAAAGTGGGAGCCTAGCTAGAATGATGCAATCGTTGCTGGATTTTTCCAAAAGAAAAGCTGGCAGCAACTAGGGCCCTGGAAGTACTTAGAGCCTCAAACGCCACCTTGAACATATTCCTGAGACCCTGGGGAAAGGACTTCGTTTTTCCCATGGAAAATGGCCTTCATTTGTGGCCACTTGGCCTGGCAGGCAGGGCAGTGCCAAGCCAGGAATCTACAAACTCTGCTGGATCCTTCCAGAACGAAAGCTGCCAGCAACTAGGACCCTGCAAGTCCTTACAGCCCCAGATGCCACCAGTCATCTGACACCCAGAGCCTGGGCCAATGACTTCGTTTTCCCCATGGAAAATGGCCTCCATTTCTGGCCACTCGCCCTGACCAAGAGGGTGGTGCCCAGCAAGAAATTTGCAAGCTTTGCTGGATTGCTCCAAATCGAAAGCTGCCACTTGTTGTTGTTCTATTTCTCTAGAGTCCCATCATGCTGTTCTCAGATTGCTAAAGTCCATACCTCCTCGGTGTGTTCTTATGGCTGCAGATCTTCACAGCACAGACGCTTTCTTCTGCATGCTGTTCTTTCCCAGTTCAGGGCTCCTTCAAGGCTCTCCCTGAATGGCTAAGCCGCCCCCTTTTATCCCAGTTCTCTTCAATGCTCACAGCTGCAGCTCATCAAGGACAACCAGGACCTGTGGGGCAAAGCCTCTAGACAGATATTCAAATAGAATCCATTTCCTCTACTCTAGCCAGTAAGTACTACCCTACAAGTCCTCAGAACCCCAAAGGCCACCTTTCATCTGACACCCAGACCCTGGGGAAAGGACTTCTTTTTCCCATGGCAAATGGCCTCCCTTGGCAGCCACTCACCCTGGCAGAAAGTGGGAGCCTAGCTAGAATGATGCAATCGTTGCTGGATTTTTCCAAAAGAAAAGCTGCCAGCAACTAGGGCCCTGGAAGTACTTAGAGCCTCAAACGCCACCTTGAACATATTCCTGAGACCCTGGGGAAAGGACTTCGTTTTTCCCATGGAAAATGGCCTTCATTTCTGGCCACTCTGCCTGGCAGGCAGGGCAGTGCCAAGCCAGGAATCTACAAACTCTGCTGGATCCTTCCAGAACGAAAGCTGCCAGCAACTAGGACCCTGCAAGTCCTTAGAGCCCCAGATGCCACCAGTCATCTGACACCCAGAGCCTGGGCCAATGACTTCGTTTTCCCCATGGAAAATGGCCTCCATTTCTGGCCACTCGCCCTGACCAAGAGGGTGGTGCCCAGCAAGAAATTTGCAAGCTTTGCTGGATTGCTCCAAATCTAAAGCTACCACTTGTTGTTGTTCTATTTCTCTAGAGTCCCATCATGCTGTTCTCAGATTGCTAAAGTCCATACCTCCTCGGTGTGTTCTTATGGCTGCAGATCTTCACAGCACAGACGCTTTCTTCTGCATGCTGTTCTTTCCCAGTTCAGGGCTCCTTCAAGGCTCTCCCTGAATGGCTAAGCCGCCCCCTTTTATCCCAGTTCTCTTCAATGCTCACAGCTGCAGCCCATCAAGGACAACCAGGACCTGTGGGGCAAAGCCTCTAGACAGATATTCAAATAGAATCCATTTCCTCTACTCTAGCCAGTAAGTACTACCCTACAAGTCCTCAGAACCCCAAAGGCCACCTTTCATCTGACACCCAGACCCTGGGGAAAGGACTTCTTTTTCCCATGGCAAATGGCCTCCCTTGGCAGCCACTCACCCTGGCAGAAAGTGGGAGCCTAGCTAGAATGATGCAATCGTTGCTGGATTTTTCCAAAAGAAAAGCTGGCAGCAACTAGGGCCCTGGAAGTACTTAGAGCCTCAAACGCCACCTTGAACATATTCCTGAGACCCTGGGGAAAGGACTTCGTTTTTCCCATGGAAAATGGCCTTCATTTCTGGCCACTTGGCCTGGCAGGCAGGGCAGTGCCAAGCCAGGAATCTACAAACTCTGCTGGATCCTTCCAGAACGAAAGCTGCCAGCAACTAGGACCCTGCAAGTCCTTAGAGCCCCAGATGCCACCAGTCATCTGACACCCAGAGCCTGGGCCAATGACTTCGTTTTCCCCATGGAAAATGGCCTCCATTTCTGGCCACTCGCCCTGACCAAGAGGGTGGTGCCCAGCAAGAAATTTGCAAGCTTTGCTGGATTGCTCCAAATCGAAAGCTGCCACTTGTTGTTGTTCTATTTCTCTAGAGTCCCATCATGCTGTTCTCAGATTGCTAAAGTCCATACCTCCTCGGTGTGTTCTTATGGCTGCAGATCTTCACAGCACAGACGCTTTCTTCTGCATGCTGTTCTTTCCCAGTTCAGGGCTCCTTCAAGGCTCTCCCTGAATGGCTAAGCCGCCCCCTTTTATCCCAGTTCTCTTCAATGCTCACAGCTGCAGCCCATCAAGGACAACCAGGACCTGTGGGACAGATATTCAAATAGAATCCATTTCCTCTACTCTAGCCAGTAAGTACTACCCTACAAGTCCTCAGAACCCCAAAGGCCACCTTTCATCTGACACCCAGACCCTGGGGAAAGGACTTCTTTTTCCCATGGCAAATGGCCTCCCTTGGCAGCCACTCACCCTGGCAGAAAGTGGGAGCCTAGCTAGAATGATGCAATCGTTGCTGGATTTTTCCAAAAGAAAAGCTGCCAGCAACTAGGGCCCTGGAAGTACTTAGAGCCTCAAACGCCACCTTGAACATATTCCTGAGACCCTGGGGAAAGGACTTCGTTTTTCCCATGGAAAATGGCCTTCATTTGTGGCCACTTGGCCTGGCAGGCAGGGCAGTGCCAAGCCAGGAATCTACAAACTGTGCTGGATCCTTCCAGAACGAAAGCTGCCAGCAACTAGGACCCTGCAAGTCCTTACAGCCCCAGATGCCACCAGTCATCTGACACCCAGAGCCTGGGCCAATGACTTCGTTTTCCCCATGGAAAATGGCCTCCATTTCTGGCCACTCGCCCTGACCAAGAGGGTGGTGCCCAGCAAGAAATTTGCAAGCTTTGCTGGATTGCTCCAAATCGAAAGCTGCCACTTGTTGTTCTTCTATTTCTCTAGAGTCCCATCATGCTGTTCTCAGATTGCTAAAGTCCATACCTCCTCGGTGTGTTCTTATGGCTGCAGATCTTCACAGCACAGACGCTTTCTTCTGCATGCTGTTCTTTCCCAGTTCAGGGCTCCTTCAAGGCTCTCCCTGAATGGCTAAGCCGCCCCCTTTTATCCCAGTTCTCTTCAATGCTCACAGCTGCAGCCCATCAAGGACAACCAGGACCTGTGGGGCAAAGCCTCTAGACAGATATTCAAATAGAATCCATTTCCTCTACTCTAGCCAGTAAGTACTACCCTACAAGTCCTCAGAACCCCAAAGGCCACCTTTCATCTGACACCCAGACCCTGGGGAAAGGACTTCTTTTTCCCATGGCAAATGGCCTCCCTTGGCAGCCACTCACCCTGGCAGAAAGTGGGAGCCTAGCTAGAATGATGCAATCGTTGCTGGATTTTTCCAAAAGAAAAGCTGGCAGCAACTAGGGCCCTGGAAGTACTTAGAGCCTCAAACGCCACCTTGAACATATTACTGAGACCCTGGGGAAAGGACTTCGTTTTTCCCATGGAAAATGGCCTTCATTTCTGGCCACTTGGCCTGGCAGGCAGGGCAGTGCCAAGCCAGGAATCTACAAACTCTGCTGGATCCTTCCAGAACGAAAGCTGCCAGCAACTAGGACCCTGCAAGTCCTTACAGCCCCAGATGCCACCAGTCATCTGACACCCAGAGCCTGGGCCAATGACTTCGTTTTCCCCATGGAAAATGGCCTCCATTTCTGGCCACTCGCCCTGACCAAGAGGGTGGTGCCCAGCAAGAAATTTGCAAGCTTTGCTGGATTGCTCCAAATCGAAAGCTGCCACTTGTTGTTCTTCTATTTCTCTAGAGTCCCATCATGCTGTTCTCAGATTGCTAAAGTCCATACCTCCTCGGTGTGTTCTTATGGCTGCAGATCTTCACAGCACAGACGCTTTCTTCTGCATGCTGTTCTTTCCCAGTTCAGGGCTCCTTCAAGGCTCTCCCTGAATGGCTACGCCGCCCCCTTTTATCCCAGTTCTCTTCAATGCTCACAGCTGCAGCCCATCAAGGACAACCAGGACCTGTGGGGCAAAGCCTCTAGACAGATATTCAAATAGAATCCATTTCCTCTACTCTAGCCAGTAAGTACTACCCTACAAGTCCTCAGAACCCCAAAGGCCACCTTTCATCTGACACCCAGACCCTGGGGAAAGGACTTCTTTTTCCCATGGCAAATGGCCTCCCTTGGCAGCCACTCACCCTGGCAGAAAGTGGGAGCCTAGCTAGAATGATGCAATCGTTGCTGGATTTTTCCAAAAGAAAAGCTGGCAGCAACTAGGGCCCTGGAAGTACTTAGAGCCTCAAACGCCACCTTGAACATATTACTGAGACCCTGGGGAAAGGACTTCGTTTTTCCCATGGAAAATGGCCTTCATTTCTGGCCACTTGGCCTGGCAGGCAGGGCAGTGCCAAGCCAGGAATCTACAAACTGTGCTGGATCCTTCCAGAACGAAAGCTGCCAGCAACTAGGACCCTGCAAGTCCTTACAGCCCCAGATGCCACCAGTCATCTGACACCCAGAGCCTGGGCCAATGACTTCGTTTTCCCCATGGAAAATGGCCTCCATTTCTGGCCACTCGCCCTGACCAAGAGGGTGGTGCCCAGCAAGAAATTTGCAAGCTTTGCTGGATTGCTCCAAATCGAAAGCTACCACTTGTTGTTGTTCTATTTCTCTAGAGTCCCATCATGCTGTTCTCAGATTGCTAAAGTCCATACCTCCTCGGTGTGTTCTTATGGCTGCAGATCTTCACAGCACAGACGCTTTCTTCTGCATGCTGTTCTTTCCCAGTTCAGGGCTCCTTCAAGGCTCTCCCTGAATGGCTACGCCACCCCCTTTTATCCCAGTTCTCTTCAATGCTCACAGCTGCAGCCCATCAAGGACAACCAGGACCTGTGGGACAGATATTCAAATAGAATCCATTTCCTCTACTCTAGCCAGTAAGTACTACCCTACAAGTCCTCAGAACCCCAAAGGCCACCTTTCATCTGACACCCAGACCCTGGGGAAAGGACTTCTTTTTCCCATGGCAAATGGCCTCCCTTGGCAGCCACTCACCCTGGCAGAAAGTGGGAGCCTAGCTAGAATGATGCAATCGTTGCTGGATTTTTCCAAAAGAAAAGCTGGCAGCAACTAGGGCCCTGGAAGTACTTAGAGCCTCAAACGCCACCTTGAACATATTCCTGAGACCCTGGGGAAAGGACTTCGTTTTTCCCATGGGAAATGGCCTTCATTTGTGGCCACTTGGCCTGGCAGGCAGGGCAGTGCCAAGCCAGGAATCTACAAACTGTGCTGGATCCTTCCAGAACGAAAGCTGCCAGCAACTAGGACCCTGCAAGTCCTTAGAGCCCCAGATGCCACCAGTCATCTGACACCCAGAGCCTGGGCCAATGACTTCGTTTTCCCCATGGAAAATGGCCTCCATTTCTGGCCACTCGCCCTGACCAAGAGGGTGGTGCCCAGCAAGAAATTTGCAAGCTTTGCTGGATTGCTCCAAATCGAAAGCTACCACTTGTTGTTGTTCTATTTCTCTAGAGTCCCATCATGCTGTTCTCAGATTGCTAAAGTCCATACCTCCTCGGTGTGTTCTTATGGCTGCAGATCTTCACAGCACAGACGCTTTCTTCTGCATGCTGTTCTTTCCCAGTTCAGGGCTCCTTCAAGGCTCTCCCTGAATGGCTACGCCGCCCCCTTTTATCCCAGTTCTCTTCAATGCTCACAGCTGCAGCCCATCAAGGACAACCAGGACCTGTGGGACAGATATTCAAATAGAATCCATTTCCTCTACTCTAGCCAGTAAGTACTACCCTACAAGTCCTCAGAACCCCAAAGGCCACCTTTCATCTGACACCCAGACCCTGGGGAAAGGACTTCTTTTTCCCATGGCAAATGGCCTCCCTTGGCAGCCACTCACCCTGGCAGAAAGTGGGAGCCTAGCTAGAATGATGCAATCGTTGCTGGATTTTTCCAAAAGAAAAGCTGGCAGCAACTAGGGCCCTGGAAGTACTTAGAGCCTCAAACGCCACCTTGAACATATTCCTGAGACCCTGGGGAAAGGACTTCGTTTTTCCCATGGGAAATGGCCTTCATTTGTGGCCACTTGGCCTGGCAGGCAGGGCAGTGCCAAGCCAGGAATCTACAAACTGTGCTGGATCCTTCCAGAACGAAAGCTGCCAGCAACTAGGACCCTGCAAGTCCTTACAGCCCCAGATGCCACCAGTCATCTGACACCCAGAGCCTGGGCCAATGACTTCGTTTTCCCCATGGAAAATGGCCTCCATTTCTGGCCACTCGCCCTGACCAAGAGGGTGGTGCCCAGCAAGAAATTTGCAAGCTTTGCTGGATTGCTCCAAATCTAAAGCTACCACTTGTTGTTGTTCTATTTCTCTAGAGTCCCATCATGCTGTTCTCAGATTGCTAAAGTCCATACCTCCTCGGTGTGTTCTTATGGCTGCAGATCTTCACAGCACAGACGCTTTCTTCTGCATGCTGTTCTTTCCCAGTTCAGGGCTCCTTCAAGGCTCTCCCTGAATGGCTAAGCCGCCCCCTTTTATCCCAGTTCTCTTCAATGCTCACAGCTGCAGCCCATCAAGGACAACCAGGACCTGTGGGGCAAAGCCTCTAGACAGATATTCAAATAGAATCCATTTCCTCTACTCTAGCCAGTAAGTACTACCCTACAAGTCCTCAGAACCCCAAAGGCCACCTTTCATCTGACACCCAGACCCTGGGGAAAGGACTTCTTTTTCCCATGGCAAATGGCCTCCCTTGGCAGCCACTCACCCTGGCAGAAAGTGGGAGCCTAGCTAGAATGATGCAATCGTTGCTGGATTTTTCCAAAAGAAAAGCTGGCAGCAACTAGGGCCCTGGAAGTACTTAGAGCCTCAAACGCCACCTTGAACATATTCCTGAGACCCTGGGGAAAGGACTTCGTTTTTCCCATGGGAAATGGCCTTCATTTGTGGCCACTTGGCCTGGCAGGCAGGGCAGTGCCAAGCCAGGAATCTACAAACTGTGCTGGATCCTTCCAGAACGAAAGCTGCCAGCAACTAGGACCCTGCAAGTCCTTAGAGCCCCAGATGCCACCAGTCATCTGACACCCAGAGCCTGGGCCAATGACTTCGTTTTCCCCATGGAAAATGGCCTCCATTTCTGGCCACTCGCCCTGACCAAGAGGGTGGTGCCCAGCAAGAAATTTGCAAGCTTTGCTGGATTGCTCCAAATCTAAAGCTGCCACTTGTTGTTGTTCTATTTCTCTAGAGTCCCATCATGCTGTTCTCAGATTGCTAAAGTCCATACCTCCTCGGTGTGTTCTTATGGCTGCAGATCTTCACAGCACAGACGCTTTCTTCTGCATGCTGTTCTTTCCCAGTTCAGGGCTCCTTCAAGGCTCTCCCTGAATGGCTAAGCCGCCCCCTTTTATCCCAGTTCTCTTCAATGCTCACAGCTGCAGCCCATCAAGGACAACCAGGACCTGTGGGGCAAAGCCTCTAGACAGATATTCAAATAGAATCCATTTCCTCTACTCTAGCCAGTAAGTACTACCCTACAAGTCCTCAGAACCCCAAAGGCCACCTTTCATCTGACACCCAGACCCTGGGGAAAGGACTTCTTTTTCCCATGGCAAATGGCCTCCCTTGGCAGCCACTCACCCTGGCAGAAAGTGGGAGCCTAGCTAGAATGATGCAATCGTTGCTGGATTTTTCCAAAAGAAAAGCTGGCAGCAACTAGGGCCCTGGAAGTACTTAGAGCCTCAAACGCCACCTTGAACATATTCCTGAGACCCTGGGGAAAGGACTTCGTTTTTCCCATGGGAAATGGCCTTCATTTGTGGCCACTTGGCCTGGCAGGCAGGGCAGTGCCAAGCCAGGAATCTACAAACTGTGCTGGATCCTTCCAGAACGAAAGCTGCCAGCAACTAGGACCCTGCAAGTCCTTACAGCCCCAGATGCCACCAGTCATCTGACACCCAGAGCCTGGGCCAATGACTTCGTTTTCCCCATGGAAAATGGCCTCCATTTCTGGCCACTCGCCCTGACCAAGAGGGTGGTGCCCAGCAAGAAATTTGCAAGCTTTGCTGGATTGCTCCAAATCGAAAGCTACCACTTGTTGTTGTTCTATTTCTCTAGAGTCCCATCATGCTGTTCTCAGATTGCTAAAGTCCATACCTCCTCGGTGTGTTCTTATGGCTGCAGATCTTCACAGCACAGACGCTTTCTTCTGCATGCTGTTCTTTCCCAGTTCAGGGCTCCTTCAAGGCTCTCCCTGAATGGCTACGCCGCCCCCTTTTATCCCAGTTCTCTTCAATGCTCACAGCTGCAGCCCATCAAGGACAACCAGGACCTGTGGGACAGATATTCAAATAGAATCCATTTCCTCTACTCTAGCCAGTAAGTACTACCCTACAAGTCCTCAGAACCCCAAAGGCCACCTTTCATCTGACACCCAGACCCTGGGGAAAGGACTTCTTTTTCCCATGGCAAATGGCCTCCCTTGGCAGCCACTCACCCTGGCAGAAAGTGGGAGCCTAGCTAGAATGATGCAATCGTTGCTGGATTTTTCCAAAAGAAAAGCTGCCAGCAACTAGGGCCCTGGAAGTACTTAGAGCCTCAAACGCCACCTTGAACATATTCCTGAGACCCTGGGGAAAGGACTTCGTTTTTCCCATGGAAAATGGCCTTCATTTGTGGCCACTTGGCCTGGCAGGCAGGGCAGTGCCAAGCCAGGAATCTACAAACTCTGCTGGATCCTTCCAGAACGAAAGCTGCCAGCAACTAGGACCCTGCAAGTCCTTACAGCCCCAGATGCCACCAGTCATCTGACACCCAGAGCCTGGGCCAATGACTTCGTTTTCCCCATGGAAAATGGCCTCCATTTCTGGCCACTCGCCCTGACCAAGAGGGTGGTGCCCAGCAAGAAATTTGCAAGCTTTGCTGGATTGCTCCAAATCGAAAGCTACCACTTGTTGTTGTTCTATTTCTCTAGAGTCCCATCATGCTGTTCTCAGATTGCTAAAGTCCATACCTCCTCGGTGTGTTCTTATGGCTGCAGATCTTCACAGCACAGACGCTTTCTTCTGCATGCTGTTCTTTCCCAGTTCAGGGCTCCTTCAAGGCTCTCCCTGAATGGCTAAGCCGCCCCCTTTTATCCCAGTTCTCTTCAATGCTCACAGCTGCAGCCCATCAAGGACAACCAGGACCTGTGGGGCAAAGCCTCTAGACAGATATTCAAATAGAATCCATTTCCTCTACTCTAGCCAGTAAGTACTACCCTACAAGTCCTCAGAACCCCAAAGGCCACCTTTCATCTGACACCCAGACCCTGGGGAAAGGACTTCTTTTTCCCATGGCAAATGGCCTCCCTTGGCAGCCACTCACCCTGGCAGAAAGTGGGAGCCTAGCTAGAATGATGCAATCGTTGCTGGATTTTTCCAAAAGAAAAGCTGCCAGCAACTAGGGCCCTGGAAGTACTTAGAGCCTCAAACGCCACCTTGAACATATTCCTGAGACCCTGGGGAAAGGACTTCGTTTTTCCCATGGAAAATGGCCTTCATTTGTGGCCACTTGGCCTGGCAGGCAGGGCAGTGCCAAGCCAGGAATCTACAAACTCTGCTGGATCCTTCCAGAACGAAAGCTGCCAGCAACTAGGACCCTGCAAGTCCTTACAGCCCCAGATGCCACCAGTCATCTGACACCCAGAGCCTGGGCCAATGACTTCGTTTTCCCCATGGAAAATGGCCTCCATTTCTGGCCACTCGCCCTGACCAAGAGGGTGGTGCCCAGCAAGAAATTTGCAAGCTTTGCTGGATTGCTCCAAATCTAAAGCTGCCACTTGTTGTTGTTCTATTTCTCTAGAGTCCCATCATGCTGTTCTCAGATTGCTAAAGTCCATACCTCCTCGGTGTGTTCTTATGGCTGCAGATCTTCACAGCACAGACGCTTTCTTCTGCATGCTGTTCTTTCCCAGTTCAGGGCTCCTTCAAGGCTCTCCCTGAATGGCTACGCCGCCCCCTTTTATCCCAGTTCTCTTCAATGCTCACAGCTGCAGCCCATCAAGGACAACCAGGACCTGTGGGGCAAAGCCTCTAGACAGATATTCAAATAGAATCCATTTCCTCTACTCTAGCCAGTAAGTACTACCCTACAAGTCCTCAGAACCCCAAAGGCCACCTTTCATCTGACACCCAGACCCTGGGGAAAGGACTTCTTTTTCCCATGGCAAGTGGCCTCCCTTGGCAGCCACTCACCCTGGCAGAAAGTGGGAGCCTAGCTAGAATGATGCAATCGTTGCTGGATTTTTCCAAAAGAAAAGCTGCCAGCAACTAGGGCCCTGGAAGTACTTAGAGCCTCAAACGCCACCTTGAACATATTCCTGAGACCCTGGGGAAAGGACTTCGTTTTTCCCATGGGAAATGGCCTTCATTTGTGGCCACTTGGCCTGGCAGGCAGGGCAGTGCCAAGCCAGGAATCTACAAACTGTGCTGGATCCTTCCAGAACGAAAGCTGCCAGCAACTAGGACCCTGCAAGTCCTTACAGCCCCAGATGCCACCAGTCATCTGACACCCAGAGCCTGGGCCAATGACTTCGTTTTCCCCATGGAAAATTGCCTCCATTTCTGGCCACTCGCCCTGACCAAGAGGGTGGTGCCCAGCAAGAAATTTGCAAGCTTTGCTGGATTGCTCCAAATCGAAAGCTACCACTTGTTGTTGTTCTATTTCTCTAGAGTCCCATCATGCTGTTCTCAGATTGCTAAAGTCCATACCTCCTCGGTGTGTTCTTATGGCTGCAGATCTTCACAGCACAGACGCTTTCTTCTGCATGCTGTTCTTTCCCAGTTCAGGGCTCCTTCAAGGCTCTCCCTGAATGGCTACGCCGCCCCCTTTTATCCCAGTTCTCTTCAATGCTCACAGCTGCAGCCCATCAAGGACAACCAGGACCTGTGGGACAGATATTCAAATAGAATCCATTTCCTCTACTCTAGCCAGTAAGTACTACCCTACAAGTCCTCAGAACCCCAAAGGCCACCTTTCATCTGACACCCAGACCCTGGGGAAAGGACTTCTTTTTCCCATGGCAAATGGCCTCCCTTGGCAGCCACTCACCCTGGCAGAAAGTGGGAGCCTAGCTAGAATGATGCAATCGTTGCTGGATTTTTCCAAAAGAAAAGCTGGCAGCAACTAGGGCCCTGGAAGTACTTAGAGCCTCAAACGCCACCTTGAACATATTCCTGAGACCCTGGGGAAAGGACTTCGTTTTTCCCATGGGAAATGGCCTTCATTTGTGGCCACTTGGCCTGGCAGGCAGGGCAGTGCCAAGCCAGGAATCTACAAACTGTGCTGGATCCTTCCAGAACGAAAGCTGCCAGCAACTAGGACCCTGCAAGTCCTTACAGCCCCAGATGCCACCAGTCATCTGACACCCAGAGCCTGGGCCAATGACTTCGTTTTCCCCATGGAAAATGGCCTCCATTTCTGGCCACTCGCCCTGACCAAGAGGGTGGTGCCCAGCAAGAAATTTGCAAGCTTTGCTGGATTGCTCCAAATCGAAAGCTACCACTTGTTGTTGTTCTATTTCTCTAGAGTCCCATCATGCTGTTCTCAGATTGCTAAAGTCCATACCTCCTCGGTGTGTTCTTATGGCTGCAGATCTTCACAGCACAGACGCTTTCTTCTGCATGCTGTTCTTTCCCAGTTCAGGGCTCCTTCAAGGCTCTCCCTGAATGGCTACGCCGCCCCCTTTTATCCCAGTTCTCTTCAATGCTCACAGCTGCAGCCCATCAAGGACAACCAGGACCTGTGGGACAGATATTCAAATAGAATCCATTTCCTCTACTCTAGCCAGTAAGTAGTACCCTACAAGTCCTCAGAACCCCAAAGGCCACCTTTCATCTGACACCCAGACCCTGGGGAAAGGACTTCTTTTTCCCATGGCAAATGGCCTCCCTTGGCAGCCACTCACCCTGGCAGAAAGTGGGAGCCTAGCTAGAATGATGCAATCGTTGCTGGATTTTTCCAAAAGAAAAGCTGCCAGCAACTAGGGCCCTGGAAGTACTTAGAGCCTCAAACGCCACCTTGAACATATTCCTGAGACCCTGGGGAAAGGACTTCGTTTTTCCCATGGAAAATGGCCTTCATTTGTGGCCACTTGGCCTGGCAGGCAGGGCAGTGCCAAGCCAGGAATCTACAAACTGTGCTGGATCCTTCCAGAACGAAAGCTGCCAGCAACTAGGACCCTGCAAGTCCTTACAGCCCCAGATGCCACCAGTCATCTGACACCCAGAGCCTGGGCCAATGACTTCGTTTTCCCCATGGAAAATGGCCTCCATTTCTGGCCACTCGCCCTGACCAAGAGGGTGGTGCCCAGCAAGAAATTTGCAAGCTTTGCTGGATTGCTCCAAATCGAAAGCTGCCACTTGTTGTTGTTCTATTTCTCTAGAGTCCCATCATGCTGTTCTCAGATTGCTAAAGTCCATACCTCCTCGGTGTGTTCTTATGGCTGCAGATCTTCACAGCACAGACGCTTTCTTCTGCATGCTGTTCTTTCCCAGTTCAGGGCTCCTTCAAGGCTCTCCCTGAATGGCTACGCCGCCCCCTTTTATCCCAGTTCTCTTCAATGCTCACAGCTGCAGCCCATCAAGGACAACCAGGACCTGTGGGGCAAAGCCTCTAGACAGATATTCAAATAGAATCCATTTCCTCTACTCTAGCCAGTAAGTACTACCCTACAAGTCCTCAGAACCCCAAAGGCCACCTTTCATCTGACACCCAGACCCTGGGGAAAGGACTTCTTTTTCCCATGGCAAATGGCCTCCCTTGGCAGCCACTCACCCTGGCAGAAAGTGGGAGCCTAGCTAGAATGATGCAATCGTTGCTGGATTTTTCCAAAAGAAAAGCTGGCAGCAACTAGGGCCCTGGAAGTACTTAGAGCCTCAAACGCCACCTTGAACATATTCCTGAGACCCTGGGGAAAGGACTTCGTTTTTCCCATGGAAAATGGCCTTCATTTGTGGCCACTTGGCCTGGCAGGCAGGGCAGTGCCAAGCCAGGAATCTACAAACTCTGCTGGATCCTTCCAGAACGAAAGCTGCCAGCAACTAGGACCCTGCAAGTCCTTAGAGCCCCAGATGCCACCAGTCATCTGACACCCAGAGCCTGGGCCAATGACTTCGTTTTCCCCATGGAAAATGGCCTCCATTTCTGGCCACTCGCCCTGACCAAGAGGGTGGTGCCCAGCAAGAAATTTGCAAGCTTTGCTGGATTGCTCCAAATCTAAAGCTGCCACTTGTTGTTGTTCTATTTCTCTAGAGTCCCATCATGCTGTTCTCAGATTGCTAAAGTCCATACCTCCTCGGTGTGTTCTTATGGCTGCAGATCTTCACAGCACAGACGCTTTCTTCTGCATGCTGTTCTTTCCCAGTTCAGGGCTCCTTCAAGGCTCTCCCTGAATGGCTAAGCCGCCCCCTTTTATCCCAGTTCTCTTCAATGCTCACAGCTGCAGCCCATCAAGGACAACCAGGACCTGTGGGGCAAAGCCTCTAGACAGATATTCAAATAGAATCCATTTCCTCTACTCTAGCCAGTAAGTACTACCCTACAAGTCCTCAGAACCCCAAAGGCCACCTTTCATCTGACACCCAGACCCTGGGGAAAGGACTTCTTTTTCCCATGGCAAATGGCCTCCCTTGGCAGCCACTCACCCTGGCAGAAAGTGGGAGCCTAGCTAGAATGATGCAATCGTTGCTGGATTTTTCCAAAAGAAAAGCTGGCAGCAACTAGGGCCCTGGAAGTACTTAGAGCCTCAAACGCCACCTTGAACATATTCCTGAGACCCTGGGGAAAGGACTTCGTTTTTCCCATGGGAAATGGCCTTCATTTGTGGCCACTTGGCCTGGCAGGCAGGGCAGTGCCAAGCCAGGAATCTACAAACTGTGCTGGATCCTTCCAGAACGAAAGCTGCCAGCAACTAGGACCCTGCAAGTCCTTACAGCCCCAGATGCCACCAGTCATCTGACACCCAGAGCCTGGGCCAATGACTTCGTTTTCCCCATGGAAAATGGCCTCCATTTCTGGCCACTCGCCCTGACCAAGAGGGTGGTGCCCAGCAAGAAATTTGCAAGCTTTGCTGGATTGCTCCAAATCGAAAGCTACCACTTGTTGTTGTTCTATTTCTCTAGAGTCCCATCATGCTGTTCTCAGATTGCTAAAGTCCATACCTCCTCGGTGTGTTCTTATGGCTGCAGATCTTCACAGCACAGACGCTTTCTTCTGCATGCTGTTCTTTCCCAGTTCAGGGCTCCTTCAAGGCTCTCCCTGAATGGCTACGCCGCCCCCTTTTATCCCAGTTCTCTTCAATGCTCACAGCTGCAGCCCATCAAGGACAACCAGGACCTGTGGGACAGATATTCAAATAGAATCCATTTCCTCTACTCTAGCCAGTAAGTACTACCCTACAAGTCCTCAGAACCCCAAAGGCCACCTTTCATCTGACACCCAGACCCTGGGGAAAGGACTTCTTTTTCCCATGGCAAATGGCCTCCCTTGGCAGCCACTCACCCTGGCAGAAAGTGGGAGCCTAGCTAGAATGATGCAATCGTTGCTGGATTTTTCCAAAAGAAAAGCTGGCAGCAACTAGGGCCCTGGAAGTACTTAGAGCCTCAAACGCCACCTTGAACATATTCCTGAGACCCTGGGGAAAGGACTTCGTTTTTCCCATGGAAAATGGCCTTCATTTGTGGCCACTTGGCCTGGCAGGCAGGGCAGTGCCAAGCCAGGAATCTACAAACTGTGCTGGATCCTTCCAGAACGAAAGCTGCCAGCAACTAGGACCCTGCAAGTCCTTACAGCCCCAGATGCCACCAGTCATCTGACACCCAGAGCCTGGGCCAATGACTTCGTTTTCCCCATGGAAAATGGCCTCCATTTCTGGCCACTCGCCCTGACCAAGAGGGTGGTGCCCAGCAAGAAATTTGCAAGCTTTGCTGGATTGCTCCAAATCGAAAGCTACCACTTGTTGTTGTTCTATTTCTCTAGAGTCCCATCATGCTGTTCTCAGATTGCTAAAGTCCATACCTCCTCGGTGTGTTCTTATGGCTGCAGATCTTCACAGCACAGACGCTTTCTTCTGCATGCTGTTCTTTCCCAGTTCAGGGCTCCTTCAAGGCTCTCCCTGAATGGCTAAGCCGCCCCCTTTTATCCCAGTTCTCTTCAATGCTCACAGCTGCAGCCCATCAAGGACAACCAGGACCTGTGGGGCAAAGCCTCTAGACAGATATTCAAATAGAATCCATTTCCTCTACTCTAGCCAGTAAGTACTACCCTACAAGTCCTCAGAACCCCAAAGGCCACCTTTCATCTGACACCCAGACCCTGGGGAAAGGACTTCTTTTTCCCATGGCAAATGGCCTCCCTTGGCAGCCACTCACCCTGGCAGAAAGTGGGAGCCTAGCTAGAATGATGCAATCGTTGCTGGATTTTTCCAAAAGAAAAGCTGGCAGCAACTAGGGCCCTGGAAGTACTTAGAGCCTCAAACGCCACCTTGAACATATTCCTGAGACCCTGGGGAAAGGACTTCGTTTTTCCCATGGAAAATGGCCTTCATTTGTGGCCACTTGGCCTGGCAGGCAGGGCAGTGCCAAGCCAGGAATCTACAAACTCTGCTGGATCCTTCCAGAACGAAAGCTGCCAGCAACTAGGACCCTGCAAGTCCTTACAGCCCCAGATGCCACCAGTCATCTGACACCCAGAGCCTGGGCCAATGACTTCGTTTTCCCCATGGAAAATGGCCTCCATTTCTGGCCACTCGCCCTGACCAAGAGGGTGGTGCCCAGCAAGAAATTTGCAAGCTTTGCTGGATTGCTCCAAATCTAAAGCTGCCACTTGTTGTTGTTCTATTTCTCTAGAGTCCCATCATGCTGTTCTCAGATTGCTAAAGTCCATACCTCCTCGGTGTGTTCTTATGGCTGCAGATCTTCACAGCACAGACGCTTTCTTCTGCATGCTGTTCTTTCCCAGTTCAGGGCTCCTTCAAGGCTCTCCCTGAATGGCTACGCCGCCCCCTTTTATCCCAGTTCTCTTCAATGCTCACAGCTGCAGCCCATCAAGGACAACCAGGACCTGTGGGGCAAAGCCTCTAGACAGATATTCAAATAGAATCCATTTCCTCTACTCTAGCCAGTAAGTACTACCCTACAAGTCCTCAGAACCCCAAAGGCCACCTTTCATCTGACACCCAGACCCTGGGGAAAGGACTTCTTTTTCCCATGGCAAATGGCCTCCCTTGGCAGCCACTCACCCTGGCAGAAAGTGGGAGCCTAGCTAGAATGATGCAATCGTTGCTGGATTTTTCCAAAAGAAAAGCTGCCAGCAACTAGGGCCCTGGAAGTACTTAGAGCCTCAAACGCCACCTTGAACATATTCCTGAGACCCTGGGGAAAGGACTTCGTTTTTCCCATGGGAAATGGCCTTCATTTGTGGCCACTTGGCCTGGCAGGCAGGGCAGTGCCAAGCCAGGAATCTACAAACTCTGCTGGATCCTTCCAGAACGAAAGCTGCCAGCAACTAGGACCCTGCAAGTCCTTACAGCCCCAGATGCCACCAGTCATCTGACACCCAGAGCCTGGGCCAATGACTTCGTTTTCCCCATGGAAAATGGCCTCCATTTCTGGCCACTCGCCCTGACCAAGAGGGTGGTGCCCAGCAAGAAATTTGCAAGCTTTGCTGGATTGCTCCAAATCTAAAGCTACCACTTGTTGTTGTTCTATTTCTCTAGAGTCCCATCATGCTGTTCTCAGATTGCTAAAGTCCATACCTCCTCGGTGTGTTCTTATGGCTGCAGATCTTCACAGCACAGACGCTTTCTTCTGCATGCTGTTCTTTCCCAGTTCAGGGCTCCTTCAAGGCTCTCCCTGAATGGCTACGCCGCCCCCTTTTATCCCAGTTCTCTTCAATGCTCACAGCTGCAGCCCATCAAGGACAACCAGGACCTGTGGGACAGATATTCAAATAGAATCCATTTCCTCTACTCTAGCCAGTAAGTACTACCCTACAAGTCCTCAGAACCCCAAAGGCCACCTTTCATCTGACACCCAGACCCTGGGGAAAGGACTTCTTTTTCCCATGGCAAATGGCCTCCCTTGGCAGCCACTCACCCTGGCAGAAAGTGGGAGCCTAGCTAGAATGATGCAATCGTTGCTGGATTTTTCCAAAAGAAAAGCTGGCAGCAACTAGGGCCCTGGAAGTACTTAGAGCCTCAAACGCCACCTTGAACATATTACTGAGACCCTGGGGAAAGGACTTCGTTTTTCCCATGGAAAATGGCCTTCATTTCTGGCCACTTGGCCTGGCAGGCAGGGCAGTGCCAAGCCAGGAATCTACAAACTCTGCTGGATCCTTCCAGAACGAAAGCTGCCAGCAACTAGGACCCTGCAAGTCCTTACAGCCCCAGATGCCACCAGTCATCTGACACCCAGAGCCTGGGCCAATGACTTCGTTTTCCCCATGGAAAATGGCCTCCATTTCTGGCCACTCGCCCTGACCAAGAGGGTGGTGCCCAGCAAGAAATTTGCAAGCTTTGCTGGATTGCTCCAAATCGAAAGCTGCCACTTCTTGTTGTTTTATTTCTCTAGAGTCCCATCATGCTGTTCTCAGATTGCTAAAGTCCATACCTCCTCGGTGTGTTCTTATGGCTGCAGATCTTCACAGCACAGACGCTTTCTTCTGCATGCTGTTCTTTCCCAGTTCAGGGCTCCTTCAAGGCTCTCCCTGAATGGCTACGCCGCCCCCTTTTATCCCAGTTCTCTTCAATGCTCACAGCTGCAGCCCATCAAGGACAACCAGGACCTGTGGGGCAAAGCCTCTAGACAGATATTCAAATAGAATCCATTTCCTCTACTCTAGCCAGTAAGTACTACCCTACAAGTCCTCAGAACCCCAAAGGCCACCTTTCATCTGACACCCAGACCCTGGGGAAAGGACTTCTTTTTCCCATGGCAAATGGCCTCCCTTGGCAGCCACTCACCCTGGCAGAAAGTGGGAGCCTAGCTAGAATGATGCAATCGTTGCTGGATTTTTCCAAAAGAAAAGCTGCCAGCAACTAGGGCCCTGGAAGTACTTAGAGCCTCAAACGCCACCTTGAACATATTCCTGAGACCCTGGGGAAAGGACTTCGTTTTTCCCATGGAAAATGGCCTTCATTTGTGGCCACTTGGCCTGGCAGGCAGGGCAGTGCCAAGCCAGGAATCTACAAACTCTGCTGGATCCTTCCAGAACGAAAGCTGCCAGCAACTAGGACCCTGCAAGTCCTTACAGCCCCAGATGCCACCAGTCATCTGACACCCAGAGCCTGGGCCAATGACTTTGTTTTCCCCATGGAAAATTGCCTCCATTTCTGGCCACTCGCCCTGACCAAGAGGGTGGTGCCCAGCAAGAAATTTGCAAGCTTTGCTGGATTGCTCCAAATCTAAAGCTGCCACTTGTTGTTGTTCTATTTCTCTAGAGTCCCATCATGCTGTTCTCAGATTGCTAAAGTCCATACCTCCTCGGTGTGTTCTTATGGCTGCAGATCTTCACAGCACAGACGCTTTCTTCTGCATGCTGTTCTTTCCCAGTTCAGGGCTCCTTCAAGGCTCTCCCTGAATGGCTACGCCGCCCCCTTTTATCCCAGTTCTCTTCAATGCTCACAGCTGCAGCCCATCAAGGACAACCAGGACCTGTGGGACAGATATTCAAATAGAATCCATTTCCTCTACTCTAGCCAGTAAGTACTACCCTACAAGTCCTCAGAACCCCAAAGGCCACCTTTCATCTGACACCCAGACCCTGGGGAAAGGACTTCTTTTTCCCATGGCAAATGGCCTCCCTTGGCAGCCACTCACCCTGGCAGAAAGTGGGAGCCTAGCTAGAATGATGCAATCGTTGCTGGATTTTTCCAAAAGAAAAGCTGGCAGCAACTAGGGCCCTGGAAGTACTTAGAGCCTCAAACGCCACCTTGAACATATTCCTGAGACCCTGGGGAAAGGACTTCGTTTTTCCCATGGGAAATGGCCTTCATTTGTGGCCACTTGGCCTGGCAGGCAGGGCAGTGCCAAGCCAGGAATCTACAAACTCTGCTGGATCCTTCCAGAACGAAAGCTGCCAGCAACTAGGACCCTGCAAGTCCTTACAGCCCCAGATGCCACCAGTCATCTGACACCCAGAGCCTGGGCCAATGACTTTGTTTTCCCCATGGAAAATGGCCTCCATTTCTGGCCACTCGCCCTGACCAAGAGGGTGGTGCCCAGCAAGAAATTTGCAAGCTTTGCTGGATTGCTCCAAATCTAAAGCTGCCACTTGTTGTTGTTCTATTTCTCTAGAGTCCCATCATGCTGTTCTCAGATTGCTAAAGTCCATACCTCCTCGGTGTGTTCTTATGGCTGCAGATCTTCACAGCACAGACGCTTTCTTCTGCATGCTGTTCTTTCCCAGTTCAGGGCTCCTTCAAGGCTCTCCCTGAATGGCTACGCCGCCCCCTTTTATCCCAGTTCTCTTCAATGCTCACAGCTGCAGCCCATCAAGGACAACCAGGACCTGTGGGACAGATATTCAAATAGAATCCATTTCCTCTACTCTAGCCAGTAAGTACTACCCTACAAGTCCTCAGAACCCCAAAGGCCACCTTTCATCTGACACCCAGACCCTGGGGAAAGGACTTCTTTTTCCCATGGCAAATGGCCTCCCTTGGCAGCCACTCACCCTGGCAGAAAGTGGGAGCCTAGCTAGAATGATGCAATCGTTGCTGGATTTTTCCAAAAGAAAAGCTGGCAGCAACTAGGGCCCTGGAAGTACTTAGAGCCTCAAACGCCACCTTGAACATATTCCTGAGACCCTGGGGAAAGGACTTCGTTTTTCCCATGGGAAATGGCCTTCATTTGTGGCCACTTGGCCTGGCAGGCAGGGCAGTGCCAAGCCAGGAATCTACAAACTCTGCTGGATCCTTCCAGAACGAAAGCTGCCAGCAACTAGGACCCTGCAAGTCCTTAGAGCCCCAGATGCCACCAGTCATCTGACACCCAGAGCCTGGGCCAATGACTTCGTTTTCCCCATGGAAAATGGCCTCCATTTCTGGCCACTCGCCCTGACCAAGAGGGTGGTGCCCAGCAAGAAATTTGCAAGCTTTGCTGGATTGCTCCAAATCGAAAGCTGCCACTTGTTGTTGTTTTATTTCTCTAGAGTCCCATAATGCTGTTCTCAGATTGCTAAAGTCCATACCTCCTCGGTGTGTTCTTATGGCTGCAGATCTTCACAGCACAGACGCTTTCTTCTGCATGCTGTTCTTTCCCAGTTCAGGGCTCCTTCAAGGCTCTCCCTGAATGGCTACGCCGCCCCCTTTTATCCCAGTTCTCTTCAATGCTCACAGCTGCAGCCCATCAAGGACAACCAGGACCTGTGGGGCAAAGCCTCTAGACAGATATTCAAATAGAATCCATTTCCTCTACTCTAGCCAGTAAGTACTACCCTACAAGTCCTCAGAACCCCAAAGGCCACCTTTCATCTGACACCCAGACCCTGGGGAAAGGACTTCTTTTTCCCATGGCAAATGGCCTCCCTTGGCAGCCACTCACCCTGGCAGAAAGTGGGAGCCTAGCTAGAATGATGCAATCGTTGCTGGATTTTTCCAAAAGAAAAGCTGGCAGCAACTAGGGCCCTGGAAGTACTTAGAGCCTCAAACGCCACCTTGAACATATTACTGAGACCCTGGGGAAAGGACTTCGTTTTTCCCATGGAAAATGGCCTTCATTTCTGGCCACTCTGCCTGGCAGGCAGGGCAGTGCCAAGCCAGGAATCTACAAACTGTGCTGGATCCTTCCAGAACGAAAGCTGCCAGCAACTAGGACCCTGCAAGTCCTTACAGCCCCAGATGCCACCAGTCATCTGACACCCAGAGCCTGGGCCAATGACTTCGTTTTCCCCATGGAAAATGGCCTCCATTTCTGGCCACTCGCCCTGACCAAGAGGGTGGTGCCCAGCAAGAAATTTGCAAGCTTTGCTGGATTGCTCCAAATCTAAAGCTACCACTTGTTGTTGTTCTATTTCTCTAGAGTCCCATCATGCTGTTCTCAGATTGCTAAAGTCCATACCTCCTCGGTGTGTTCTTATGGCTGCAGATCTTCACAGCACAGACGCTTTCTTCTGCATGCTGTTCTTTCCCAGTTCAGGGCTCCTTCAAGGCTCTCCCTGAATGGCTACGCCGCCCCCTTTTATCCCAGTTCTCTTCAATGCTCACAGCTGCAGCCCATCAAGGACAACCAGGACCTGTGGGACAGATATTCAAATAGAATCCATTTCCTCTACTCTAGCCAGTAAGTACTACCCTACAAGTCCTCAGAACCCCAAAGGCCACCTTTCATCTGACACCCAGACCCTGGGGAAAGGACTTCTTTTTCCCATGGCAAATGGCCTCCCTTGGCAGCCACTCACCCTGGCAGAAAGTGGGAGCCTAGCTAGAATGATGCAATCGTTGCTGGATTTTTCCAAAAGAAAAGCTGGCAGCAACTAGGGCCCTGGAAGTACTTAGAGCCTCAAACGCCACCTTGAACATATTCCTGAGACCCTGGGGAAAGGACTTCGTTTTTCCCATGGAAAATGGCCTTCATTTGTGGCCACTTGGCCTGGCAGGCAGGGCGGTGCCAAGCCAGGAATCTACAAACTGTGCTGGATCCTTCCAGAACGAAAGCTGCCAGCAACTAGGACCCTGCAAGTCCTTAGAGCCCCAGATGCCACCAGTCATCTGACACCCAGAGCCTGGGCCAATGACTTTGTTTTCCCCATGGAAAATTGCCTCCATTTCTGGCCACTCGCCCTGACCAAGAGGGTGGTGCCCAGCAAGAAATTTGCAAGCTTTGCTGGATTGCTCCAAATCGAAAGCTGCCACTTGTTGTTGTTCTATTTCTCTAGAGTCCCATCATGCTGTTCTCAGATTGCTAAAGTCCATACCTCCTCGGTGTGTTCTTATGGCTGCAGATCTTCACAGCACAGACGCTTTCTTCTGCATGCTGTTCTTTCCCAGTTCAGGGCTCCTTCAAGGCTCTCCCTGAATGGCTACGCCGCCCCCTTTTATCCCAGTTCTCTTCAATGCTCACAGCTGCAGCCCATCAAGGACAACCAGGACCTGTGGGACAGATATTCAAATAGAATCCATTTCCTCTACTCTAGCCAGTAAGTACTACCCTACAAGTCCTCAGAACCCCAAAGGCCACCTTTCATCTGACACCCAGACCCTGGGGAAAGGACTTCTTTTTCCCATGGCAAATGGCCTCCCTTGGCAGCCACTCACCCTGGCAGAAAGTGGGAGCCTAGCTAGAATGATGCAATCGTTGCTGGATTTTTCCAAAAGAAAAGCTGGCAGCAACTAGGGCCCTGGAAGTACTTAGAGCCTCAAACGCCACCTTGAACATATTACTGAGACCCTGGGGAAAGGACTTCGTTTTTCCCATGGAAAATGGCCTTCATTTGTGGCCACTTGGCCTGGCAGGCAGGGCAGTGCAAAGCCAGGAATCTACAAACTCTGCTGGATCCTTCCAGAACGAAAGCTGCCAGCAACTAGGACCCTGCAAGTCCTTACAGCCCCAGATGCCACCAGTCATCTGACACCCAGAGCCTGGGCCAATGACTTCGTTTTCCCCATGGAAAATGGCCTCCATTTCTGGCCACTCGCCCTGACCAAGAGGGTGGTGCCCAGCAAGAAATTTGCAAGCTTTGCTGGATTGCTCCAAATCTAAAGCTACCACTTGTTGTTCTTCTATTTCTCTAGAGTCCCATCATGCTGTTCTCAGATTGCTAAAGTCCATACCTCCTCGGTGTGTTCTTATGGCTGCAGATCTTCACAGCACAGACGCTTTCTTCTGCATGCTGTTCTTTCCCAGTTCAGGGCTCCTTCAAGGCTCTCCCTGAATGGCTACGCCGCCCCCTTTTATCCCAGTTCTCTTCAATGCTCACAGCTGCAGCCCATCAAGGACAACCAGGACCTGTGGGACAGATATTCAAATAGAATCCATTTCCTCTACTCTAGCCAGTAAGTACTACCCTACAAGTCCTCAGAACCCCAAAGGCCACCTTTCATCTGACACCCAGACCCTGGGGAAAGGACTTCTTTTTCCCATGGCAAATGGCCTCCCTTGGCAGCCACTCACCCTGGCAGAAAGTGGGAGCCTAGCTAGAATGATGCAATCGTTGCTGGATTTTTCCAAAAGAAAAGCTGGCAGCAACTAGGGCCCTGGAAGTACTTAGAGCCTCAAACGCCACCTTGAACATATTCCTGAGACCCTGGGGAAAGGACTTCTTTTTCCCATGGAAAATGGCCTTCATTTGTGGCCACTTGGCCTGGCAGGCAGGGCAGTGCCAAGCCAGGAATCTACAAACTCTGCTGGATCCTTCCAGAACGAAAGCTGCCAGCAACTAGGACCCTGCAAGTCCTTAGAGCCCCAGATGCCACCAGTCATCTGACACCCAGAGCCTGGGCCAATGACTTCGTTTTCCCCATGGAAAATGGCCTCCATTTCTGGCCACTCGCCCTGACCAAGAGGGTGGTGCCCAGCAAGAAATTTGCAAGCTTTGCTGGATTGCTCCAAATCGAAAGCTGCCACTTGTTGTTGTTCTATTTCTCTAGAGTCCCATAATGCTGTTCTCAGATTGCTAAAGTCCATACCTCCTCGGTGTGTTCTTATGGCTGCAGATCTTCACAGCACAGACGCTTTCTTCTGCAAGCTGTTCTTTCCCAGTTCAGGGCTCCTTCAAGGCTCTCCCTGAATGGCTACGCCGCCCCCTTTTATCCCAGTTCTCTTCAATGCTCACAGCTGCAGCCCATCAAGGACAACCAGGACCTGTGGGGCAAAGCCTCTAGACAGATATTCAAATAGAATCCATTTCCTCTACTCTAGCCAGTAAGTACTACCCTACAAGTCCTCAGAACCCCAAAGGCCACCTTTCATCTGACACCCAGACCCTGGGGAAAGGACTTCTTTTTCCCATGGCAAATGGCCTCCCTTGGCAGCCACTCACCCTGGCAGAAAGTGGGAGCCTAGCTAGAATGATGCAATCGTTGCTGGATTTTTCCAAAAGAAAAGCTGGCAGCAACTAGGGCCCTGGAAGTACTTAGAGCCTCAAACGCCACCTTGAACATATTCCTGAGACCCTGGGGAAAGGACTTCGTTTTTCCCATGGAAAATGGCCTTCATTTGTGGCCACTTGGCCTGGCAGGCAGGGCAGTGCCAAGCCAGGAATCTACAAACTCTGCTGGATCCTTCCAGAACGAAAGCTGCCAGCAACTAGGACCCTGCAAGTCCTTAGAGCCCCAGATGCCACCAGTCATCTGACACCCAGAGCCTGGGCCAATGACTTCGTTTTCCCCATGGAAAATGGCCTCCATTTCTGGCCACTCGCCCTGACCAAGAGGGTGGTGCCCAGCAAGAAATTTGCAAGCTTTGCTGGATTGCTCCAAATCGAAAGCTGCCACTTGTTGTTGTTTTATTTCTCTAGAGTCCCATCATGCTGTTCTCAGATTGCTAAAGTCCATACCTCCTCGGTGTGTTCTTATGGCTGCAGATCTTCACAGCACAGACGCTTTCTTCTGCATGCTGTTCTTTCCCAGTTCAGGGCTCCTTCAAGGCTCTCCCTGAATGGCTACGCCGCCCCCTTTTATCCCAGTTCTCTTCAATGCTCACAGCTGCAGCCCATCAAGGACAACCAGGACCTGTGGGGCAAAGCCTCTAGACAGATATTCAAATAGAATCCATTTCCTCTACTCTAGCCAGTAAGTACTACCCTACAAGTCCTCAGAACCCCAAAGGCCACCTTTCATCTGACACCCAGACCCTGGGGAAAGGACTTCTTTTTCCCATGGCAAATGGCCTCCCTTGGCAGCCACTCACCCTGGCAGAAAGTGGGAGCCTAGCTAGAATGATGCAATCGTTGCTGGATTTTTCCAAAAGAAAAGCTGCCAGCAACTAGGGCCCTGGAAGTACTTAGAGCCTCAAACGCCACCTTGAACATATTACTGAGACCCTGGGGAAAGGACTTCGTTTTTCCCATGGAAAATGGCCTTCATTTCTGGCCACTCTGCCTGGCAGGCAGGGCAGTGCCAAGCCAGGAATCTACAAACTGTGCTGGATCCTTCCAGAACGAAAGCTGCCAGCAACTAGGACCCTGCAAGTCCTTACAGCCCCAGATGCCACCAGTCATCTGACACCCAGAGCCTGGGCCAATGACTTCGTTTTCCCCATGGAAAATGGCCTCCATTTCTGGCCACTCGCCCTGACCAAGAGGGTGGTGCCCAGCAAGAAATTTGCAAGCTTTGCTGGATTGCTCCAAATCTAAAGCTACCACTTGTTGTTGTTCTATTTCTCTAGAGTCCCATCATGCTGTTCTCAGATTGCTAAAGTCCATACCTCCTCGGTGTGTTCTTATGGCTGCAGATCTTCACAGCACAGACGCTTTCTTCTGCATGCTGTTCTTTCCCAGTTCAGGGCTCCTTCAAGGCTCTCCCTGAATGGCTACGCCGCCCCCTTTTATCCCAGTTCTCTTCAATGCTCACAGCTGCAGCCCATCAAGGACAACCAGGACCTGTGGGACAGATATTCAAATAGAATCCATTTCCTCTACTCTAGCCAGTAAGTACTACCCTACAAGTCCTCAGAACCCCAAAGGCCACCTTTCATCTGACACCCAGACCCTGGGGAAAGGACTTCTTTTTCCCATGGCAAATGGCCTCCCTTGGCAGCCACTCACCCTGGCAGAAAGTGGGAGCCTAGCTAGAATGATGCAATCGTTGCTGGATTTTTCCAAAAGAAAAGCTGGCAGCAACTAGGGCCCTGGAAGTACTTAGAGCCTCAAACGCCACCTTGAACATATTCCTGAGACCCTGGGGAAAGGACTTCGTTTTTCCCATGGAAAATGGCCTTCATTTGTGGCCACTTGGCCTGGCAGGCAGGGCGGTGCCAAGCCAGGAATCTACAAACTCTGCTGGATCCTTCCAGAACGAAAGCTGCCAGCAACTAGGACCCTGCAAGTCCTTACAGCCCCAGATGCCACCAGTCATCTGACACCCAGAGCCTGGGCCAATGACTTTGTTTTCCCCATGGAAAATTGCCTCCATTTCTGGCCACTCGCCCTGACCAAGAGGGTGGTGCCCAGCAAGAAATTTGCAAGCTTTGCTGGATTGCTCCAAATCGAAAGCTGCCACTTGTTGTTGTTCTATTTCTCTAGAGTCCCATCATGCTGTTCTCAGATTGCTAAAGTCCATACCTCCTCGGTGTGTTCTTATGGCTGCAGATCTTCACAGCACAGACGCTTTCTTCTGCATGCTGTTCTTTCCCAGTTCAGGGCTCCTTCAAGGCTCTCCCTGAATGGCTACGCCGCCCCCTTTTATCCCAGTTCTCTTCAATGCTCACAGCTGCAGCCCATCAAGGACAACCAGGACCTGTGGGACAGATATTCAAATAGAATCCATTTCCTCTACTCTAGCCAGTAAGTACTACCCTACAAGTCCTCAGAACCCCAAAGGCCACCTTTCATCTGACACCCAGACCCTGGGGAAAGGACTTCTTTTTCCCATGGCAAATGGCCTCCCTTGGCAGCCACTCACCCTGGCAGAAAGTGGGAGCCTAGCTAGAATGATGCAATCGTTGCTGGATTTTTCCAAAAGAAAAGCTGGCAGCAACTAGGGCCCTGGAAGTACTTAGAGCCTCAAACGCCACCTTGAACATATTCCTGAGACCCTGGGGAAAGGACTTCGTTTTTCCCATGGAAAATGGCCTTCATTTGTGGCCACTTGGCCTGGCAGGCAGGGCAGTGCCAAGCCAGGAATCTACAAACTCTGCTGGATCCTTCCAGAACGAAAGCTGCCAGCAACTAGGACCCTGCAAGTCCTTAGAGCCCCAGATGCCACCAGTCATCTGACACCCAGAGCCTGGGCCAATGACTTCGTTTTCCCCATGGAAAATGGCCTCCATTTCTGGCCACTCGCCCTGACCAAGAGGGTGGTGCCCAGCAAGAAATTTGCAAGCTTTGCTGGATTGCTCCAAATCTAAAGCTGCCACTTGTTGTTGTTCTATTTCTCTAGAGTCCCATCATGCTGTTCTCAGATTGCTAAAGTCCATACCTCCTCGGTGTGTTCTTATGGCTGCAGATCTTCACAGCACAGACGCTTTCTTCTGCATGCTGTTCTTTCCCAGTTCAGGGCTCCTTCAAGGCTCTCCCTGAATGGCTAAGCCGCCCCCTTTTATCCCAGTTCTCTTCAATGCTCACAGCTGCAGCCCATCAAGGACAACCAGGACCTGTGGGGCAAAGCCTCTAGACAGATATTCAAATAGAATCCATTTCCTCTACTCTAGCCAGTAAGTACTACCCTACAAGTCCTCAGAACCCCAAAGGCCACCTTTCATCTGACACCCAGACCCTGGGGAAAGGACTTCTTTTTCCCATGGCAAATGGCCTCCCTTGGCAGCCACTCACCCTGGCAGAAAGTGGGAGCCTAGCTAGAATGATGCAATCGTTGCTGGATTTTTCCAAAAGAAAAGCTGGCAGCAACTAGGGCCCTGGAAGTACTTAGAGCCTCAAACGCCACCTTGAACATATTCCTGAGACCCTGGGGAAAGGACTTCGTTTTTCCCATGGGAAATGGCCTTCATTTGTGGCCACTTGGCCTGGCAGGCAGGGCAGTGCCAAGCCAGGAATCTACAAACTGTGCTGGATCCTTCCAGAACGAAAGCTGCCAGCAACTAGGACCCTGCAAGTCCTTACAGCCCCAGATGCCACCAGTCATCTGACACCCAGAGCCTGGGCCAATGACTTCGTTTTCCCCATGGAAAATGGCCTCCATTTCTGGCCACTCGCCCTGACCAAGAGGGTGGTGCCCAGCAAGAAATTTGCAAGCTTTGCTGGATTGCTCCAAATCGAAAGCTACCACTTGTTGTTGTTCTATTTCTCTAGAGTCCCATCATGCTGTTCTCAGATTGCTAAAGTCCATACCTCCTCGGTGTGTTCTTATGGCTGCAGATCTTCACAGCACAGACGCTTTCTTCTGCATGCTGTTCTTTCCCAGTTCAGGGCTCCTTCAAGGCTCTCCCTGAATGGCTACGCCGCCCCCTTTTATCCCAGTTCTCTTCAATGCTCACAGCTGCAGCCCATCAAGGACAACCAGGACCTGTGGGACAGATATTCAAATAGAATCCATTTCCTCTACTCTAGCCAGTAAGTACTACCCTACAAGTCCTCAGAACCCCAAAGGCCACCTTTCATCTGACACCCAGACCCTGGGGAAAGGACTTCTTTTTCCCATGGCAAATGGCCTCCCTTGGCAGCCACTCACCCTGGCAGAAAGTGGGAGCCTAGCTAGAATGATGCAATCGTTGCTGGATTTTTCCAAAAGAAAAGCTGGCAGCAACTAGGGCCCTGGAAGTACTTAGAGCCTCAAACGCCACCTTGAACATATTCCTGAGACCCTGGGGAAAGGACTTCGTTTTTCCCATGGAAAATGGCCTTCATTTGTGGCCACTTGGCCTGGCAGGCAGGGCAGTGCCAAGCCAGGAATCTACAAACTGTGCTGGATCCTTCCAGAACGAAAGCTGCCAGCAACTAGGACCCTGCAAGTCCTTACAGCCCCAGATGCCACCAGTCATCTGACACCCAGAGCCTGGGCCAATGACTTCGTTTTCCCCATGGAAAATGGCCTCCATTTCTGGCCACTCGCCCTGACCAAGAGGGTGGTGCCCAGCAAGAAATTTGCAAGCTTTGCTGGATTGCTCCAAATCGAAAGCTACCACTTGTTGTTGTTCTATTTCTCTAGAGTCCCATCATGCTGTTCTCAGATTGCTAAAGTCCATACCTCCTCGGTGTGTTCTTATGGCTGCAGATCTTCACAGCACAGACGCTTTCTTCTGCATGCTGTTCTTTCCCAGTTCAGGGCTCCTTCAAGGCTCTCCCTGAATGGCTAAGCCGCCCCCTTTTATCCCAGTTCTCTTCAATGCTCACAGCTGCAGCCCATCAAGGACAACCAGGACCTGTGGGGCAAAGCCTCTAGACAGATATTCAAATAGAATCCATTTCCTCTACTCTAGCCAGTAAGTACTACCCTACAAGTCCTCAGAACCCCAAAGGCCACCTTTCATCTGACACCCAGACCCTGGGGAAAGGACTTCTTTTTCCCATGGCAAATGGCCTCCCTTGGCAGCCACTCACCCTGGCAGAAAGTGGGAGCCTAGCTAGAATGATGCAATCGTTGCTGGATTTTTCCAAAAGACAAGCTGCCAGCAACTAGGGCCCTGGAAGTACTTAGAGCCTCAAACGCCACCTTGAACATATTCCTGAGACCCTGGGGAAAGGACTTCGTTTTTCCCATGGAAAATGGCCTTCATTTGTGGCCACTTGGCCTGGCAGGCAGGGCAGTGCCAAGCCAGGAATCTACAAACTCTGCTGGATCCTTCCAGAACGAAAGCTGCCAGCAACTAGGACCCTGCAAGTCCTTACAGCCCCAGATGCCACCAGTCATCTGACACCCAGAGCCTGGGCCAATGACTTCGTTTTCCCCATGGAAAATGGCCTCCATTTCTGGCCACTCGCCCTGACCAAGAGGGTGGTGCCCAGCAAGAAATTTGCAAGCTTTGCTGGATTGCTCCAAATCTAAAGCTGCCACTTGTTGTTGTTCTATTTCTCTAGAGTCCCATCATGCTGTTCTCAGATTGCTAAAGTCCATACCTCCTCGGTGTGTTCTTATGGCTGCAGATCTTCACAGCACAGACGCTTTCTTCTGCATGCTGTTCTTTCCCAGTTCAGGGCTCCTTCAAGGCTCTCCCTGAATGGCTACGCCGCCCCCTTTTATCCCAGTTCTCTTCAATGCTCACAGCTGCAGCCCATCAAGGACAACCAGGACCTGTGGGGCAAAGCCTCTAGACAGATATTCAAATAGAATCCATTTCCTCTACTCTAGCCAGTAAGTACTACCCTACAAGTCCTCAGAACCCCAAAGGCCACCTTTCATCTGACACCCAGACCCTGGGGAAAGGACTTCTTTTTCCCATGGCAAATGGCCTCCCTTGGCAGCCACTCACCCTGGCAGAAAGTGGGAGCCTAGCTAGAATGATGCAATCGTTGCTGGATTTTTCCAAAAGAAAAGCTGCCAGCAACTAGGGCCCTGGAAGTACTTAGAGCCTCAAACGCCACCTTGAACATATTCCTGAGACCCTGGGGAAAGGACTTCGTTTTTCCCATGGGAAATGGCCTTCATTTGTGGCCACTTGGCCTGGCAGGCAGGGCAGTGCCAAGCCAGGAATCTACAAACTCTGCTGGATCCTTCCAGAACGAAAGCTGCCAGCAACTAGGACCCTGCAAGTCCTTACAGCCCCAGATGCCACCAGTCATCTGACACCCAGAGCCTGGGCCAATGACTTCGTTTTCCCCATGGAAAATGGCCTCCATTTCTGGCCACTCGCCCTGACCAAGAGGGTGGTGCCCAGCAAGAAATTTGCAAGCTTTGCTGGATTGCTCCAAATCTAAAGCTACCACTTGTTGTTGTTCTATTTCTCTAGAGTCCCATCATGCTGTTCTCAGATTGCTAAAGTCCATACCTCCTCGGTGTGTTCTTATGGCTGCAGATCTTCACAGCACAGACGCTTTCTTCTGCATGCTGTTCTTTCCCAGTTCAGGGCTCCTTCAAGGCTCTCCCTGAATGGCTACGCCGCCCCCTTTTATCCCAGTTCTCTTCAATGCTCACAGCTGCAGCCCATCAAGGACAACCAGGACCTGTGGGACAGATATTCAAATAGAATCCATTTCCTCTACTCTAGCCAGTAAGTACTACCCTACAAGTCCTCAGAACCCCAAAGGCCACCTTTCATCTGACACCCAGACCCTGGGGAAAGGACTTCTTTTTCCCATGGCAAATGGCCTCCCTTGGCAGCCACTCACCCTGGCAGAAAGTGGGAGCCTAGCTAGAATGATGCAATCGTTGCTGGATTTTTCCAAAAGAAAAGCTGGCAGCAACTAGGGCCCTGGAAGTACTTAGAGCCTCAAACGCCACCTTGAACATATTACTGAGACCCTGGGGAAAGGACTTCGTTTTTCCCATGGAAAATGGCCTTCATTTCTGGCCACTTGGCCTGGCAGGCAGGGCAGTGCCAAGCCAGGAATCTACAAACTCTGCTGGATCCTTCCAGAACGAAAGCTGCCAGCAACTAGGACCCTGCAAGTCCTTACAGCCCCAGATGCCACCAGTCATCTGACACCCAGAGCCTGGGCCAATGACTTCGTTTTCCCCATGGAAAATGGCCTCCATTTCTGGCCACTCGCCCTGACCAAGAGGGTGGTGCCCAGCAAGAAATTTGCAAGCTTTGCTGGATTGCTCCAAATCGAAAGCTGCCACTTCTTGTTGTTTTATTTCTCTAGAGTCCCATCATGCTGTTCTCAGATTGCTAAAGTCCATACCTCCTCGGTGTGTTCTTATGGCTGCAGATCTTCACAGCACAGACGCTTTCTTCTGCATGCTGTTCTTTCCCAGTTCAGGGCTCCTTCAAGGCTCTCCCTGAATGGCTACGCCGCCCCCTTTTATCCCAGTTCTCTTCAATGCTCACAGCTGCAGCCCATCAAGGACAACCAGGACCTGTGGGGCAAAGCCTCTAGACAGATATTCAAATAGAATCCATTTCCTCTACTCTAGCCAGTAAGTACTACCCTACAAGTCCTCAGAACCCCAAAGGCCACCTTTCATCTGACACCCAGACCCTGGGGAAAGGACTTCTTTTTCCCATGGCAAATGGCCTCCCTTGGCAGCCACTCACCCTGGCAGAAAGTGGGAGCCTAGCTAGAATGATGCAATCGTTGCTGGATTTTTCCAAAAGAAAAGCTGGCAGCAACTAGGGCCCTGGAAGTACTTAGAGCCTCAAACGCCACCTTGAACATATTCCTGAGACCCTGGGGAAAGGACTTCGTTTTTCCCATGGAAAATGGCCTTCATTTGTGGCCACTTGGCCTGGCAGGCAGGGCAGTGCCAAGCCAGGAATCTACAAACTCTGCTGGATCCTTCCAGAACGAAAGCTGCCAGCAACTAGGACCCTGCAAGTCCTTAGAGCCCCAGATGCCACCAGTCATCTGACACCCAGAGCCTGGGCCAATGACTTTGTTTTCCCCATGGAAAATTGCCTCCATTTCTGGCCACTCGCCCTGACCAAGAGGGTGGTGCCCAGCAAGAAATTTGCAAGCTTTGCTGGATTGCTCCAAATCTAAAGCTGCCACTTGTTGTTGTTCTATTTCTCTAGAGTCCCATCATGCTGTTCTCAGATTGCTAAAGTCCATACCTCCTCGGTGTGTTCTTATGGCTGCAGATCTTCACAGCACAGACGCTTTCTTCTGCATGCTGTTCTTTCCCAGTTCAGGGCTCCTTCAAGGCTCTCCCTGAATGGCTACGCCGCCCCCTTTTATCCCAGTTCTCTTCAATGCTCACAGCTGCAGCCCATCAAGGACAACCAGGACCTGTGGGACAGATATTCAAATAGAATCCATTTCCTCTACTCTAGCCAGTAAGTACTACCCTACAAGTCCTCAGAACCCCAAAGGCCACCTTTCATCTGACACCCAGACCCTGGGGAAAGGACTTCTTTTTCCCATGGCAAATGGCCTCCCTTGGCAGCCACTCACCCTGGCAGAAAGTGGGAGCCTAGCTAGAATGATGCAATCGTTGCTGGATTTTTCCAAAAGAAAAGCTGGCAGCAACTAGGGCCCTGGAAGTACTTAGAGCCTCAAACGCCACCTTGAACATATTCCTGAGACCCTGGGGAAAGGACTTCGTTTTTCCCATGGGAAATGGCCTTCATTTGTGGCCACTTGGCCTGGCAGGCAGGGCAGTGCCAAGCCAGGAATCTACAAACTCTGCTGGATCCTTCCAGAACGAAAGCTGCCAGCAACTAGGACCCTGCAAGTCCTTACAGCCCCAGATGCCACCAGTCATCTGACACCCAGAGCCTGGGCCAATGACTTTGTTTTCCCCATGGAAAATGGCCTCCATTTCTGGCCACTCGCCCTGACCAAGAGGGTGGTGCCCAGCAAGAAATTTGCAAGCTTTGCTGGATTGCTCCAAATCTAAAGCTGCCACTTGTTGTTGTTCTATTTCTCTAGAGTCCCATCATGCTGTTCTCAGATTGCTAAAGTCCATACCTCCTCGGTGTGTTCTTATGGCTGCAGATCTTCACAGCACAGACGCTTTCTTCTGCATGCTGTTCTTTCCCAGTTCAGGGCTCCTTCAAGGCTCTCCCTGAATGGCTACGCCGCCCCCTTTTATCCCAGTTCTCTTCAATGCTCACAGCTGCAGCCCATCAAGGACAACCAGGACCTGTGGGACAGATATTCAAATAGAATCCATTTCCTCTACTCTAGCCAGTAAGTACTACCCTACAAGTCCTCAGAACCCCAAAGGCCACCTTTCATCTGACACCCAGACCCTGGGGAAAGGACTTCTTTTTCCCATGGCAAATGGCCTCCCTTGGCAGCCACTCACCCTGGCAGAAAGTGGGAGCCTAGCTAGAATGATGCAATCGTTGCTGGATTTTTCCAAAAGAAAAGCTGGCAGCAACTAGGGCCCTGGAAGTACTTAGAGCCTCAAACGCCACCTTGAACATATTCCTGAGACCCTGGGGAAAGGACTTCGTTTTTCCCATGGGAAATGGCCTTCATTTGTGGCCACTTGGCCTGGCAGGCAGGGCAGTGCCAAGCCAGGAATCTACAAACTGTGCTGGATCCTTCCAGAACGAAAGCTGCCAGCAACTAGGACCCTGCAAGTCCTTAGAGCCCCAGATGCCACCAGTCATCTGACACCCAGAGCCTGGGCCAATGACTTCGTTTTCCCCATGGAAAATGGCCTCCATTTCTGGCCACTCGCCCTGACCAAGAGGGTGGTGCCCAGCAAGAAATTTGCAAGCTTTGCTGGATTGCTCCAAATCTAAAGCTACCACTTGTTGTTGTTCTATTTCTCTAGAGTCCCATCATGCTGTTCTCAGATTGCTAAAGTCCATACCTCCTCGGTGTGTTCTTATGGCTGCAGATCTTCACAGCACAGACGCTTTCTTCTGCATGCTGTTCTTTCCCAGTTCAGGGCTCCTTCAAGGCTCTCCCTGAATGGCTACGCCGCCCCCTTTTATCCCAGTTCTCTTCAATGCTCACAGCTGCAGCCCATCAAGGACAACCAGGACCTGTGGGACAGATATTCAAATAGAATCCATTTCCTCTACTCTAGCCAGTAAGTACTACCCTACAAGTCCTCAGAACCCCAAAGGCCACCTTTCATCTGACACCCAGACCCTGGGGAAAGGACTTCTTTTTCCCATGGCAAATGGCCTCCCTTGGCAGCCACTCACCCTGGCAGAAAGTGGGAGCCTAGCTAGAATGATGCAATCGTTGCTGGATTTTTCCAAAAGAAAAGCTGGCAGCAACTAGGGCCCTGGAAGTACTTAGAGCCTCAAACGCCACCTTGAACATATTCCTGAGACCCTGGGGAAAGGACTTCGTTTTTCCCATGGAAAATGGCCTTCATTTGTGGCCACTTGGCCTGGCAGGCAGGGCGGTGCCAAGCCAGGAATCTACAAACTGTGCTGGATCCTTCCAGAACGAAAGCTGCCAGCAACTAGGACCCTGCAAGTCCTTAGAGCCCCAGATGCCACCAGTCATCTGACACCCAGAGCCTGGGCCAATGACTTTGTTTTCCCCATGGAAAATTGCCTCCATTTCTGGCCACTCGCCCTGACCAAGAGGGTGGTGCCCAGCAAGAAATTTGCAAGCTTTGCTGGATTGCTCCAAATCGAAAGCTGCCACTTGTTGTTGTTCTATTTCTCTAGAGTCCCATCATGCTGTTCTCAGATTGCTAAAGTCCATACCTCCTCGGTGTGTTCTTATGGCTGCAGATCTTCACAGCACAGACGCTTTCTTCTGCATGCTGTTCTTTCCCAGTTCAGGGCTCCTTCAAGGCTCTCCCTGAATGGCTACGCCGCCCCCTTTTATCCCAGTTCTCTTCAATGCTCACAGCTGCAGCCCATCAAGGACAACCAGGACCTGTGGGACAGATATTCAAATAGAATCCATTTCCTCTACTCTAGCCAGTAAGTACTACCCTACAAGTCCTCAGAACCCCAAAGGCCACCTTTCATCTGACACCCAGACCCTGGGGAAAGGACTTCTTTTTCCCATGGCAAATGGCCTCCCTTGGCAGCCACTCACCCTGGCAGAAAGTGGGAGCCTAGCTAGAATGATGCAATCGTTGCTGGATTTTTCCAAAAGAAAAGCTGGCAGCAACTAGGGCCCTGGAAGTACTTAGAGCCTCAAACGCCACCTTGAACATATTACTGAGACCCTGGGGAAAGGACTTCGTTTTTCCCATGGAAAATGGCCTTCATTTGTGGCCACTTGGCCTGGCAGGCAGGGCAGTGCAAAGCCAGGAATCTACAAACTCTGCTGGATCCTTCCAGAACGAAAGCTGCCAGCAACTAGGACCCTGCAAGTCCTTACAGCCCCAGATGCCACCAGTCATCTGACACCCAGAGCCTGGGCCAATGACTTCGTTTTCCCCATGGAAAATGGCCTCCATTTCTGGCCACTCGCCCTGACCAAGAGGGTGGTGCCCAGCAAGAAATTTGCAAGCTTTGCTGGATTGCTCCAAATCTAAAGCTACCACTTGTTGTTCTTCTATTTCTCTAGAGTCCCATCATGCTGTTCTCAGATTGCTAAAGTCCATACCTCCTCGGTGTGTTCTTATGGCTGCAGATCTTCACAGCACAGACGCTTTCTTCTGCATGCTGTTCTTTCCCAGTTCAGGGCTCCTTCAAGGCTCTCCCTGAATGGCTACGCCGCCCCCTTTTATCCCAGTTCTCTTCAATGCTCACAGCTGCAGCCCATCAAGGACAACCAGGACCTGTGGGACAGATATTCAAATAGAATCCATTTCCTCTACTCTAGCCAGTAAGTACTACCCTACAAGTCCTCAGAACCCCAAAGGCCACCTTTCATCTGACACCCAGACCCTGGGGAAAGGACTTCTTTTTCCCATGGCAAATGGCCTCCCTTGGCAGCCACTCACCCTGGCAGAAAGTGGGAGCCTAGCTAGAATGATGCAATCGTTGCTGGATTTTTCCAAAAGAAAAGCTGGCAGCAACTAGGGCCCTGGAAGTACTTAGAGCCTCAAACGCCACCTTGAACATATTCCTGAGACCCTGGGGAAAGGACTTCTTTTTCCCATGGAAAATGGCCTTCATTTGTGGCCACTTGGCCTGGCAGGCAGGGCAGTGCCAAGCCAGGAATCTACAAACTCTGCTGGATCCTTCCAGAACGAAAGCTGCCAGCAACTAGGACCCTGCAAGTCCTTAGAGCCCCAGATGCCACCAGTCATCTGACACCCAGAGCCTGGGCCAATGACTTCGTTTTCCCCATGGAAAATGGCCTCCATTTCTGGCCACTCGCCCTGACCAAGAGGGTGGTGCCCAGCAAGAAATTTGCAAGCTTTGCTGGATTGCTCCAAATCGAAAGCTGCCACTTGTTGTTGTTCTATTTCTCTAGAGTCCCATAATGCTGTTCTCAGATTGCTAAAGTCCATACCTCCTCGGTGTGTTCTTATGGCTGCAGATCTTCACAGCACAGACGCTTTCTTCTGCAAGCTGTTCTTTCCCAGTTCAGGGCTCCTTCAAGGCTCTCCCTAAATGGCTACGCCGCCCCCTTTTATCCCAGTTCTCTTCAATGCTCACAGCTGCAGCCCATCAAGGACAACCAGGACCTGTGGGGCAAAGCCTCTAGACAGATATTCAAATAGAATCCATTTCCTCTACTCTAGCCAGTAAGTACTACCCTACAAGTCCTCAGAACCCCAAAGGCCACCTTTCATCTGACACCCAGACCCTGGGGAAAGGACTTCTTTTTCCCATGGCAAATGGCCTCCCTTGGCAGCCACTCACCCTGGCAGAAAGTGGGAGCCTAGCTAGAATGATGCAATCGTTGCTGGATTTTTCCAAAAGAAAAGCTGGCAGCAACTAGGGCCCTGGAAGTACTTAGAGCCTCAAACGCCACCTTGAACATATTCCTGAGACCCTGGGGAAAGGACTTCGTTTTTCCCATGGAAAATGGCCTTCATTTGTGGCCACTTGGCCTGGCAGGCAGGGCAGTGCCAAGCCAGGAATCTACAAACTCTGCTGGATCCTTCCAGAACGAAAGCTGCCAGCAACTAGGACCCTGCAAGTCCTTAGAGCCCCAGATGCCACCAGTCATCTGACACCCAGAGCCTGGGCCAATGACTTCGTTTTCCCCATGGAAAATGGCCTCCATTTCTGGCCACTCGCCCTGACCAAGAGGGTGGTGCCCAGCAAGAAATTTGCAAGCTTTGCTGGATTGCTCCAAATCGAAAGCTGCCACTTGTTGTTGTTTTATTTCTCTAGAGTCCCATCATGCTGTTCTCAGATTGCTAAAGTCCATACCTCCTCGGTGTGTTCTTATGGCTGCAGATCTTCACAGCACAGACGCTTTCTTCTGCATGCTGTTCTTTCCCAGTTCAGGGCTCCTTCAAGGCTCTCCCTGAATGGCTACGCCGCCCCCTTTTATCCCAGTTCTCTTCAATGCTCACAGCTGCAGCCCATCAAGGACAACCAGGACCTGTGGGACAGATATTCAAATAGAATCCATTTCCTCTACTCTAGCCAGTAAGTACTACCCTACAAGTCCTCAGAACCCCAAAGGCCACCTTTCATCTGACACCCAGACCCTGGGGAAAGGACTTCTTTTTCCCATGGCAAATGGCCTCCCTTGGCAGCCACTCACCCTGGCAGAAAGTGGGAGCCTAGCTAGAATGATGCAATCGTTGCTGGATTTTTCCAAAAGAAAAGCTGGCAGCAACTAGGGCCCTGGAAGTACTTAGAGCCTCAAACGCCACCTTGAACATATTCCTGAGACCCTGGGGAAAGGACTTCGTTTTTCCCATGGAAAATGGCCTTCATTTGTGGCCACTTGGCCTGGCAGGCAGGGCGGTGCCAAGCCAGGAATCTACAAACTCTGCTGGATCCTTCCAGAACGAAAGCTGCCAGCAACTAGGACCCTGCAAGTCCTTAGAGCCCCAGATGCCACCAGTCATCTGACACCCAGAGCCTGGGCCAATGACTTTGTTTTCCCCATGGAAAATTGCCTCCATTTCTGGCCACTCGCCCTGACCAAGAGGGTGGTGCCCAGCAAGAAATTTGCAAGCTTTGCTGGATTGCTCCAAATCGAAAGCTGCCACTTGTTGTTGTTCTATTTCTCTAGAGTCCCATCATGCTGTTCTCAGATTGCTAAAGTCCATACCTCCTCGGTGTGTTCTTATGGCTGCAGATCTTCACAGCACAGACGCTTTCTTCTGCATGCTGTTCTTTCCCAGTTCAGGGCTCCTTCAAGGCTCTCCCTGAATGGCTACGCCGCCCCCTTTTATCCCAGTTCTCTTCAATGCTCACAGCTGCAGCCCATCAAGGACAACCAGGACCTGTGGGACAGATATTCAAATAGAATCCATTTCCTCTACTCTAGCCAGTAAGTACTACCCTACAAGTCCTCAGAACCCCAAAGGCCACCTTTCATCTGACACCCAGACCCTGGGGAAAGGACTTCTTTTTCCCATGGCAAATGGCCTCCCTTGGCAGCCACTCACCCTGGCAGAAAGTGGGAGCCTAGCTAGAATGATGCAATCGTTGCTGGATTTTTCCAAAAGAAAAGCTGGCAGCAACTAGGGCCCTGGAAGTACTTAGAGCCTCAAACGCCACCTTGAACATATTCCTGAGACCCTGGGGAAAGGACTTCTTTTTCCCATGGAAAATGGCCTTCATTTGTGGCCACTTGGCCTGGCAGGCAGGGCAGTGCCAAGCCAGGAATCTACAAACTCTGCTGGATCCTTCCAGAACGAAAGCTGCCAGCAACTAGGACCCTGCAAGTCCTTAGAGCCCCAGATGCCACCAGTCATCTGACACCCAGAGCCTGGGCCAATGACTTCGTTTTCCCCATGGAAAATGGCCTCCATTTCTGGCCACTCGCCCTGACCAAGAGGGTGGTGCCCAGCAAGAAATTTGCAAGCTTTGCTGGATTGCTCCAAATCGAAAGCTGCCACTTGTTGTTGTTCTATTTCTCTAGAGTCCCATCATGCTGTTCTCAGATTGCTAAAGTCCATACCTCCTCGGTGTGTTCTTATGGCTGCAGATCTTCACAGCACAGACGCTTTCTTCTGCAAGCTGTTCTTTCCCAGTTCAGGGCTCCTTCAAGGCTCTCCCTGAATGGCTACGCCGCCCCCTTTTATCCCAGTTCTCTTCAATGCTCACAGCTGCAGCCCATCAAGGACAACCAGGACCTGTGGGGCAAAGCCTCTAGACAGATATTCAAATAGAATCCATTTCCTCTACTCTAGCCAGTAAGTACTACCCTACAAGTCCTCAGAACCCCAAAGGCCACCTTTCATCTGACACCCAGACCCTGGGGAAAGGACTTCTTTTTCCCATGGCAAATAACCTCCCTTGGCAGCCACTCACCCTGGCAGAAAGTGGGAGCCTAGCTAGAATGATGCAATCGTTGCTGGATTTTTCCAAAAGAAAAGCTGGCAGCAACTAGGGCCCTGGAAGTACTTAGAGCCTCAAACGCCACCTTGAACATATTCCTGAGACCCTGGGGAAAGGACTTCGTTTTTCCCATGGAAAATGGCCTTCATTTGTGGCCACTTGGCCTGGCAGGCAGGGCAGTGCCAAGCCAGGAATCTACAAACTCTGCTGGATCCTTCCAGAACGAAAGCTGCCAGCAACTAGGACCCTGCAAGTCCTTAGAGCCCCAGATGCCACCAGTCATCTGACACCCAGAGCCTGGGCCAATGACTTCGTTTTCCCCATGGAAAATGGCCTCCATTTCTGGCCACTCGCCCTGACCAAGAGGGTGGTGCCCAGCAAGAAATTTGCAAGCTTTGCTGGATTGCTCCAAATCTAAAGCTACCACTTGTTGTTGTTCTATTTCTCTAGAGTCCCATCATGCTGTTCTCAGATTGCTAAAGTCCATACCTCCTCGGTGTGTTCTTATGGCTGCAGATCTTCACAGCACAGACGCTTTCTTCTGCATGCTGTTCTTTCCCAGTTCAGGGCTCCTTCAAGGCTCTCCCTGAATGGCTACGCCGCCCCCTTTTATCCCAGTTCTCTTCAATGCTCACAGCTGCAGCCCATCAAGGACAACCAGGACCTGTGGGACAGATATTCAAATAGAATCCATTTCCTCTACTCTAGCCAGTAAGTACTACCCTACAAGTCCTCAGAACCCCAAAGGCCACCTTTCATCTGACACCCAGACCCTGGGGAAAGGACTTCTTTTTCCCATGGCAAATGGCCTCCCTTGGCAGCCACTCACCCTGGCAGAAAGTGGGAGCCTAGCTAGAATGATGCAATCGTTGCTGGATTTTTCCAAAAGAAAAGCTGGCAGCAACTAGGGCCCTGGAAGTACTTAGAGCCTCAAACGCCACCTTGAACATATTCCTGAGACCCTGGGGAAAGGACTTCGTTTTTCCCATGGAAAATGGCCTTCATTTGTGGCCACTTGGCCTGGCAGGCAGGGCAGTGCCAAGCCAGGAATCTACAAACTCTGCTGGATCCTTCCAGAACGAAAGCTGCCAGCAACTAGGACCCTGCAAGTCCTTAGAGCCCCAGATGCCACCTGTCATCTGACACCCAGAGCCTGGGCCAATGACTTCGTTTTCCCCATGGAAAATGGCCTCCATTTCTGGCCACTCGCCCTGACCAAGAGGGTGGTGCCCAGCAAGAAATTTGCAAGCTTTGCTGGATTGCTCCAAATCGAAAGCTGCCACTTGTTGTTGTTTTATTTCTCTAGAGTCCCATAATGCTGTTCTCAGATTGCTAAAGTCCATACCTCCTCGGTGTGTTCTTATGGCTGCAGATCTTCACAGCACAGACGCTTTCTTCTGCATGCTGTTCTTTCCCAGTTCAGGGCTCCTTCAAGGCTCTCCCTGAATGGCTACGCCGCCCCCTTTTATCCCAGTTCTCTTCAATGCTCACAGCTGCAGCCCATCAAGGACAACCAGGACCTGTGGGGCAAAGCCTCTAGACAGATATTCAAATAGAATCCATTTCCTCTACTCTAGCCAGTAAGTACTACCCTACAAGTCCTCAGAACCCCAAAGGCCACCTTTCATCTGACACCCAGACCCTGGGGAAAGGACTTCTTTTTCCCATGGCAAATGGCCTCCCTTGGCAGCCACTCACCCTGGCAGAAAGTGGGAGCCTAGCTAGAATGATGCAATCGTTGCTGGATTTTTCCAAAAGAAAAGCTGCCAGCAACTAGGGCCCTGGAAGTACTTAGAGCCTCAAACGCCACCTTGAACATATTCCTGAGACCCTGGGGAAAGGACTTCGTTTTTCCCATGGAAAATGGCCTTCATTTGTGGCCACTCTGCCTGGCAGGCAGGGCAGTGCCAAGCCAGGAATCTACAAACTGTGCTGGATCCTTCCAGAACGAAAGCTGCCAGCAACTAGGACCCTGCAAGTCCTTAGAGCCCCAGATGCCACCAGTCATCTGACACCCAGAGCCTGGGCCAATGACTTCGTTTTCCCCATGGAAAATGGCCTCCATTTCTGGCCACTCGCCCTGACCAAGAGGGTGGTGCCCAGCAAGAAATTTGCAAGCTTTGCTGGATTGCTCCAAATCGAAAGCTGCCACTTGTTGTTCTTCTATTTCTCTAGAGTCCCATCATGCTGTTCTCAGATTGCTAAAGTCCATACCTCCTCGGTGTGTTCTTATGGCTGCAGATCTTCACAGCACAGACGCTTTCTTCTGCATGCTGTTCTTTCCCAGTTCAGGGCTCCTTCAAGGCTCTCCCTGAATGGCTACGCCGCCCCCTTTTATCCCAGTTCTCTTCAATGCTCACAGCTGCAGCCCATCAAGGACAACCAGGACCTGTGGGACAGATATTCAAATAGAATCCATTTCCTCTACTCTAGCCAGTAAGTACTACCCTACAAGTCCTCAGAACCCCAAAGGCCACCTTTCATCTGACACCCAGACCCTGGGGAAAGGACTTCTTTTTCCCATGGCAAATGGCCTCCCTTGGCAGCCACTCACCCTGGCAGAAAGTGGGAGCCTAGCTAGAATGATGCAATCGTTGCTGGATTTTTCCAAAAGAAAAGCTGGCAGCAACTAGGGCCCTGGAAGTACTTAGAGCCTCAAACGCCACCTTGAACATATTACTGAGACCCTGGGGAAAGGACTTCGTTTTTCCCATGGAAAATGGCCTTCATTTCTGGCCACTCTGCCTGGCAGGCAGGGCAGTGCCAAGCCAGGAATCTACAAACTGTGCTGGATCCTTCCAGAACGAAAGCTGCCAGCAACTAGGACCCTGCAAGTCCTTACAGCCCCAGATGCCACCAGTCATCTGACACCCAGAGCCTGGGCCAATGACTTCGTTTTCCCCATGGAAAATGGCCTCCATTTCTGGCCACTCGCCCTGACCAAGAGGGTGGTGCCCAGCAAGAAATTTGCAAGCTTTGCTGGATTGCTCCAAATCGAAAGCTACCACTTGTTGTTGTTCTATTTCTCTAGAGTCCCATCATGCTGTTCTCAGATTGCTAAAGTCCATACCTCCTCGGTGTGTTCTTATGGCTGCAGATCTTCACAGCACAGACGCTTTCTTCTGCATGCTGTTCTTTCCCAGTTCAGGGCTCCTTCAAGGCTCTCCCTGAATGGCTACGCCGCCCCCTTTTATCCCAGTTCTCTTCAATGCTCACAGCTGCAGCCCATCAAGGACAACCAGGACCTGTGGGACAGATATTCAAATAGAATCCATTTCCTCTACTCTAGCCAGTAAGTACTACCCTACAAGTCCTCAGAACCCCAAAGGCCACCTTTCATCTGACACCCAGACCCTGGGGAAAGGACTTCTTTTTCCCATGGCAAATGGCCTCCCTTGGCAGCCACTCACCCTGGCAGAAAGTGGGAGCCTAGCTAGAATGATGCAATCGTTGCTGGATTTTTCCAAAAGAAAAGCTGGCAGCAACTAGGGCCCTGGAAGTACTTAGAGCCTCAAACGCCACCTTGAACATATTCCTGAGACCCTGGGGAAAGGACTTCGTTTTTCCCATGGAAAATGGCCTTCATTTGTGGCCACTTGGCCTGGCAGGCAGGGCGGTGCCAAGCCAGGAATCTACAAACTCTGCTGGATCCTTCCAGAACGAAAGCTGCCAGCAACTAGGACCCTGCAAGTCCTTAGAGCCCCAGATGCCACCAGTCATCTGACACCCAGAGCCTGGGCCAATGACTTTGTTTTCCCCATGGAAAATTGCCTCCATTTCTGGCCACTCGCCCTGACCAAGAGGGTGGTGCCCAGCAAGAAATTTGCAAGCTTTGCTGGATTGCTCCAAATCTAAAGCTGCCACTTGTTGTTGTTCTATTTCTCTAGAGTCCCATCATGCTGTTCTCAGATTGCTAAAGTCCATACCTCCTCGGTGTGTTCTTATGGCTGCAGATCTTCACAGCACAGACGCTTTCTTCTGCATGCTGTTCTTTCCCAGTTCAGGGCTCCTTCAAGGCTCTCCCTGAATGGCTACGCCGCCCCCTTTTATCCCAGTTCTCTTCAATGCTCACAGCTGCAGCCCATCAAGGACAACCAGGACCTGTGGGACAGATATTCAAATAGAATCCATTTCCTCTACTCTAGCCAGTAAGTACTACCCTACAAGTCCTCAGAACCCCAAAGGCCACCTTTCATCTGACACCCAGACCCTGGGGAAAGGACTTCTTTTTCCCATGGCAAATGGCCTCCCTTGGCAGCCACTCACCCTGGCAGAAAGTGGGAGCCTAGCTAGAATGATGCAATCGTTGCTGGATTTTTCCAAAAGAAAAGCTGGCAGCAACTAGGGCCCTGGAAGTACTTAGAGCCTCAAACGCCACCTTGAACATATTACTGAGACCCTGGGGAAAGGACTTCGTTTTTCCCATGGAAAATGGCCTTCATTTCTGGCCACTTGGCCTGGCAGGCAGGGCAGTGCCAAGCCAGGAATCTACAAACTCTGCTGGATCCTTCCAGAACGAAAGCTGCCAGCAACTAGGACCCTGCAAGTCCTTACAGCCCCAGATGCCACCAGTCATCTGACACCCAGAGCCTGGGCCAATGACTTCGTTTTCCCCATGGAAAATGGCCTCCATTTCTGGCCACTCGCCCTGACCAAGAGGGTGGTGCCCAGCAAGAAATTTGCAAGCTTTGCTGGATTGCTCCAAATCGAAAGCTGCCACTTCTTGTTGTTTTATTTCTCTAGAGTCCCATCATGCTGTTCTCAGATTGCTAAAGTCCATACCTCCTCGGTGTGTTCTTATGGCTGCAGATCTTCACAGCACAGACGCTTTCTTCTGCATGCTGTTCTTTCCCAGTTCAGGGCTCCTTCAAGGCTCTCCCTGAATGGCTACGCCGCCCCCTTTTATCCCAGTTCTCTTCAATGCTCACAGCTGCAGCCCATCAAGGACAACCAGGACCTGTGGGGCAAAGCCTCTAGACAGATATTCAAATAGAATCCATTTCCTCTACTCTAGCCAGTAAGTACTACCCTACAAGTCCTCAGAACCCCAAAGGCCACCTTTCATCTGACACCCAGACCCTGGGGAAAGGACTTCTTTTTCCCATGGCAAATGGCCTCCCTTGGCAGCCACTCACCCTGGCAGAAAGTGGGAGCCTAGCTAGAATGATGCAATCGTTGCTGGATTTTTCCAAAAGAAAAGCTGCCAGCAACTAGGGCCCTGGAAGTACTTAGAGCCTCAAACGCCACCTTGAACATATTCCTGAGACCCTGGGGAAAGGACTTCGTTTTTCCCATGGAAAATGGCCTTCATTTGTGGCCACTTGGCCTGGCAGGCAGGGCAGTGCCAAGCCAGGAATCTACAAACTCTGCTGGATCCTTCCAGAACGAAAGCTGCCAGCAACTAGGACCCTGCAAGTCCTTAGAGCCCCAGATGCCACCAGTCATCTGACACCCAGAGCCTGGGCCAATGACTTTGTTTTCCCCATGGAAAATTGCCTCCATTTCTGGCCACTCGCCCTGACCAAGAGGGTGGTGCCCAGCAAGAAATTTGCAAGCTTTGCTGGATTGCTCCAAATCTAAAGCTGCCACTTGTTGTTGTTCTATTTCTCTAGAGTCCCATCATGCTGTTCTCAGATTGCTAAAGTCCATACCTCCTCGGTGTGTTCTTATGGCTGCAGATCTTCACAGCACAGACGCTTTCTTCTGCATGCTGTTCTTTCCCAGTTCAGGGCTCCTTCAAGGCTCTCCCTGAATGGCTACGCCGCCCCCTTTTATCCCAGTTCTCTTCAATGCTCACAGCTGCAGCCCATCAAGGACAACCAGGACCTGTGGGACAGATATTCAAATAGAATCCATTTCCTCTACTCTAGCCAGTAAGTACTACCCTACAAGTCCTCAGAACCCCAAAGGCCACCTTTCATCTGACACCCAGACCCTGGGGAAAGGACTTCTTTTTCCCATGGCAAATGGCCTCCCTTGGCAGCCACTCACCCTGGCAGAAAGTGGGAGCCTAGCTAGAATGATGCAATCGTTGCTGGATTTTTCCAAAAGAAAAGCTGGCAGCAACTAGGGCCCTGGAAGTACTTAGAGCCTCAAACGCCACCTTGAACATATTCCTGAGACCCTGGGGAAAGGACTTCGTTTTTCCCATGGGAAATGGCCTTCATTTGTGGCCACTTGGCCTGGCAGGCAGGGCAGTGCCAAGCCAGGAATCTACAAACTCTGCTGGATCCTTCCAGAACGAAAGCTGCCAGCAACTAGGACCCTGCAAGTCCTTACAGCCCCAGATGCCACCAGTCATCTGACACCCAGAGCCTGGGCCAATGACTTTGTTTTCCCCATGGAAAATGGCCTCCATTTCTGGCCACTCGCCCTGACCAAGAGGGTGGTGCCCAGCAAGAAATTTGCAAGCTTTGCTGGATTGCTCCAAATCTAAAGCTGCCACTTGTTGTTGTTCTATTTCTCTAGAGTCCCATCATGCTGTTCTCAGATTGCTAAAGTCCATACCTCCTCGGTGTGTTCTTATGGCTGCAGATCTTCACAGCACAGACGCTTTCTTCTGCATGCTGTTCTTTCCCAGTTCAGGGCTCCTTCAAGGCTCTCCCTGAATGGCTACGCCGCCCCCTTTTATCCCAGTTCTCTTCAATGCTCACAGCTGCAGCCCATCAAGGACAACCAGGACCTGTGGGACAGATATTCAAATAGAATCCATTTCCTCTACTCTAGCCAGTAAGTACTACCCTACAAGTCCTCAGAACCCCAAAGGCCACCTTTCATCTGACACCCAGACCCTGGGGAAAGGACTTCTTTTTCCCATGGCAAATGGCCTCCCTTGGCAGCCACTCACCCTGGCAGAAAGTGGGAGCCTAGCTAGAATGATGCAATCGTTGCTGGATTTTTCCAAAAGAAAAGCTGGCAGCAACTAGGGCCCTGGAAGTACTTAGAGCCTCAAACGCCACCTTGAACATATTCCTGAGACCCTGGGGAAAGGACTTCGTTTTTCCCATGGGAAATGGCCTTCATTTGTGGCCACTTGGCCTGGCAGGCAGGGCAGTGCCAAGCCAGGAATCTACAAACTGTGCTGGATCCTTCCAGAACGAAAGCTGCCAGCAACTAGGACCCTGCAAGTCCTTAGAGCCCCAGATGCCACCAGTCATCTGACACCCAGAGCCTGGGCCAATGACTTCGTTTTCCCCATGGAAAATGGCCTCCATTTCTGGCCACTCGCCCTGACCAAGAGGGTGGTGCCCAGCAAGAAATTTGCAAGCTTTGCTGGATTGCTCCAAATCTAAAGCTACCACTTGTTGTTGTTCTATTTCTCTAGAGTCCCATCATGCTGTTCTCAGATTGCTAAAGTCCATACCTCCTCGGTGTGTTCTTATGGCTGCAGATCTTCACAGCACAGACGCTTTCTTCTGCATGCTGTTCTTTCCCAGTTCAGGGCTCCTTCAAGGCTCTCCCTGAATGGCTACGCCGCCCCCTTTTATCCCAGTTCTCTTCAATGCTCACAGCTGCAGCCCATCAAGGACAACCAGGACCTGTGGGACAGATATTCAAATAGAATCCATTTCCTCTACTCTAGCCAGTAAGTACTACCCTACAAGTCCTCAGAACCCCAAAGGCCACCTTTCATCTGACATCCAGACCCTGGGGAAAGGACTTCTTTTTCCCATGGCAAATGGCCTCCCTTGGCAGCCACTCACCCTGGCAGAAAGTGGGAGCCTAGCTAGAATGATGCAATCCTTGCTGGATTTTTCCAAAAGAAAAGCTGGCAGCAACTAGGGCCCTGGAAGTACTTAGAGCCTCAAACGCCACCTTGAACATATTCCTGAGACCCTGGGGAAAGGACTTCGTTTTTCCCATGGAAAATGGCCTTCATTTGTGGCCACTTGGCCTGGCAGGCAGGGCAGTGCCAAGCCAGGAATCTACAAACTCTGCTGGATCCTTCCAGAACGAAAGCTGCCAGCAACTAGGACCCTGCAAGTCCTTAGAGCCCCAGATGCCACCAGTCATCTGACACCCAGAGCCTGGGCCAATGACTTCGTTTTCCCCATGGAAAATGGCCTCCATTTCTGGCCACTCGCCCTGACCAAGAGGGTGGTGCCCAGCAAGAAATTTGCAAGCTTTGCTGGATTGCTCCAAATCGAAAGCTGCCACTTGTTGTTGTTCTATTTCTCTAGAGTCCCATAATGCTGTTCTCAGATTGCTAAAGTCCATACCTCCTCGGTGTGTTCTTATGGCTGCAGATCTTCACAGCACAGACGCTTTCTTCTGCATGCTGTTCTTTCCCAGTTCAGGGCTCCTTCAAGGCTCTCCCTGAATGGCTACGCCGCCCCCTTTTATCCCAGTTCTCTTCAATGCTCACAGCTGCAGCCCATCAAGGACAACCAGGGCCTGTGGGGCAAAGCCTCTAGACAGATATTCAAATAGAATCCATTTCCTCTACTCTAGCCAGTAAGTACTACCCTACAAGTCCTCAGAACCCCAAAGGCCACCTTTCATCTGACACCCAGACCCTGGGGAAAGGACTTCTTTTTCCCATGGCAAATGGCCTCCCTTGGCAGCCACTCACCCTGGCAGAAAGTGGGAGCCTAGCTAGAATGATGCAATCGTTGCTGGATTTTTCCAAAAGAAAAGCTGGCAGCAACTAGGGCCCTGGAAGTACTTAGAGCCTCAAACGCCACCTTGAACATATTCCTGAGACCCTGGGGAAAGGACTTCGTTTTTCCCATGGGAAATGGCCTTCATTTGTGGCCACTTGGCCTGGCAGGCAGGGCAGTGCCAAGCCAGGAATCTACAAACTCTGCTGGATCCTTCCAGAACGAAAGCTGCCAGCAACTAGGACCCTGCAAGTCCTTAGAGCCCCAGATGCCACCAGTCATCTGACACCCAGAGCCTGGGCCAATGACTTCGTTTTCCCCATGGAAAATGGCCTCCATTTCTGGCCACTCGCCCTGACCAAGAGGGTGGTGCCCAGCAAGAAATTTGCAAGCTTTGCTGGATTGCTCCAAATCGAAAGCTGCCACTTGTTGTTGTTTTATTTCTCTAGAGTCCCATCATGCTGTTCTCAGATTGCTAAAGTCCATACCTCCTCGGTGTGTTCTTATGGCTGCAGATCTTCACAGCACAGACGCTTTCTTCTGCATGCTGTTCTTTCCCAGTTCAGGGCTCCTTCAAGGCTCTCCCTGAATGGCTAAGCCGCCCCCTTTTATCCCAGTTCTCTTCAATGCTCACAGCTGCAGCCCATCAAGGACAACCAGGACCTGTGGGGCAAAGCCTCTAGACAGATATTCAAATAGAATCCATTTCCTCTACTCTAGCCAGTAAGTACTACCCTACAAGTCCTCAGAACCCCAAAGGCCACCTTTCATCTGACACCCAGACCCTGGGGAAAGGACTTCTTTTTCCCATGGCAAATGGCCTCCCTTGGCAGCCACTCACCCTGGCAGAAAGTGGGAGCCTAGCTAGAATGATGCAATCGTTGCTGGATTTTTCCAAAAGAAAAGCTGGCAGCAACTAGGGCCCTGGAAGTACTTAGAGCCTCAAACGCCACCTTGAACATATTACTGAGACCCTGGGGAAAGGACTTCGTTTTTCCCATGGAAAATGGCCTTCATTTGTGGCCACTTGGCCTGGCAGGCAGGGCAGTGCCAAGCCAGGAATCTACAAACTCTGCTGGATCCTTCCAGAACGAAAGCTGCCAGCAACTAGGACCCTGCAAGTCCTTAGAGCCCCAGATGCCACCAGTCATCTGACACCCAGAGCCTGGGCCAATGACTTCGTTTTCCCCATGGAAAATGGCCTCCATTTCTGGCCACTCGCCCTGACCAAGAGGGTGGTGCCCAGCAAGAAATTTGCAAGCTTTGCTGGATTGCTCCAAATCGAAAGCTGCCACTTGTTGTTGTTCTATTTCTCTAGAGTCCCATCATGCTGTTCTCAGATTGCTAAAGTCCATACCTCCTCGGTGTGTTCTTATGGCTGCAGATCTTCACAGCACAGACGCTTTCTTCTGCATGCTGTTCTTTCCCAGTTCAGGGCTCCTTCAAGGCTCTCCCTGAATGGCTACGCCGCCCCCTTTTATCCCAGTTCTCTTCAATGCTCACAGCTGCAGCCCATCAAGGACAACCAGGACCTGTGGGACAGATATTCAAATAGAATCCATTTCCTCTACTCTAGCCAGTAAGTACTACCCTACAAGTCCTCAGAACCCCAAAGGCCACCTTTCATCTGACACCCAGACCCTGGGGAAAGGACTTCTTTTTCCCATGGCAAATGGCCTCCCTTGGCAGCCACTCACCCTGGCAGAAAGTGGGAGCCTAGCTAGAATGATGCAATCGTTGCTGGATTTTTCCAAAAGAAAAGCTGGCAGCAACTAGGGCCCTGGAAGTACTTAGAGCCTCAAACGCCACCTTGAACATATTACTGAGACCCTGGGGAAAGGACTTCGTTTTTCCCATGGAAAATGGCCTTCATTTGTGGCCACTCTGCCTGGCAGGCAGGGCAGTGCCAAGCCAGGAATCTACAAACTGTGCTGGATCCTTCCAGAACGAAAGCTGCCAGCAACTAGGACCCTGCAAGTCCTTACAGCCCCAGATGCCACCAGTCATCTGACACCCAGAGCCTGGGCCAATGACTTCGTTTTCCCCATGGAAAATGGCCTCCATTTCTGGCCACTCGCCCTGACCAAGAGGGTGGTGCCCAGCAAGAAATTTGCAAGCTTTGCTGGATTGCTCCAAATCTAAAGCTACCACTTGTTGTTGTTCTATTTCTCTAGAGTCCCATCATGCTGTTCTCAGATTGCTAAAGTCCATACCTCCTCGGTATGTTCTTATGGCTGCAGATCTTCACAGCACAGACGCTTTCTTCTGCATGCTGTTCTTTCCCAGTTCAGGGCTCCTTCAAGGCTCTCCCTGAATGGCTAAGCCGCCCCCTTTTATCCCAGTTCTCTTCAATGCTCACAGCTGCAGCCCATCAAGGACAACCAGGACCTGTGGGACAGATATTCAAATAGAATCCATTTCCTCTACTCTAGCCAGTAAGTACTACCCTACAAGTCCTCAGAACCCCAAAGGCCACCTTTCATCTGACACCCAGACCCTGGGGAAAGGACTTCTTTTTCCCATGGCAAATGGCCTCCCTTGGCAGCCACTCACCCTGGCAGAAAGTGGGAGCCTAGCTAGAATGATGCAATCGTTGCTGGATTTTTCCAAAAGAAAAGCTGGCAGCAACTAGGGCCCTGGAAGTACTTAGAGCCTCAAACGCCACCTTGAACATATTCCTGAGACCCTGGGGAAAGGACTTCTTTTTCCCATGGAAAATGGCCTTCATTTGTGGCCACTTGGCCTGGCAGGCAGGGCAGTGCCAAGCCAGGAATCTACAAACTCTGCTGGATCCTTCCAGAACGAAAGCTGCCAGCAACTAGGACCCTGCAAGTCCTTAGAGCCCCAGATGCCACCAGTCATCTGACACCCAGAGCCTGGGCCAATGACTTCGTTTTCCCCATGGAAAATGGCCTCCATTTCTGGCCACTCGCCCTGACCAAGAGGGTGGTGCCCAGCAAGAAATTTGCAAGCTTTGCTGGATTGCTCCAAATCTAAAGCTGCCACTTGTTGTTGTTCTATTTCTCTAGAGTCCCATCATGCTGTTCTCAGATTGCTAAAGTCCATACCTCCTCGGTGTGTTCTTATGGCTGCAGATCTTCACAGCACAGACGCTTTCTTCTGCATGCTGTTCTTTCCCAGTTCAGGGCTCCTTCAAGGCTCTCCCTGAATGGCTACGCCGCCCCCTTTTATCCCAGTTCTCTTCAATGCTCACAGCTGCAGCCCATCAAGGACAACCAGGACCTGTGGGACAGATATTCAAATAGAATCCATTTCCTCTACTCTAGCCAGTAAGTACTACCCTACAAGTCCTCAGAACCCCAAAGGCCACCTTTCATCTGACACCCAGACCCTGGGGAAAGGACTTCTTTTTCCCATGGCAAATGGCCTCCCTTGGCAGCCACTCACCCTGGCAGAAAGTGGGAGCCTAGCTAGAATGATGCAATCGTTGCTGGATTTTTCCAAAAGAAAAGCTGGCAGCAACTAGGGCCCTGGAAGTACTTAGAGCCTCAAACGCCACCTTGAACATATTCCTGAGACCCTGGGGAAAGGACTTCTTTTTCCCATGGAAAATGGCCTTCATTTGTGGCCACTTGGCCTGGCAGGCAGGGCGGTGCCAAGCCAGGAATCTACAAACTCTGCTGGATCCTTCCAGAACGAAAGCTGCCAGCAACTAGGACCCTGCAAGTCCTTAGAGCCCCAGATGCCACCAGTCATCTGACACCCAGAGCCTGGGCCAATGACTTTGTTTTCCCCATGGAAAATTGCCTCCATTTCTGGCCACTCGCCCTGACCAAGAGGGTGGTGCCCAGCAAGAAATTTGCAAGCTTTGCTGGATTGCTCCAAATCTAAAGCTGCCACTTGTTGTTGTTCTATTTCTCTAGAGTCCCATCATGCTGTTCTCAGATTGCTAAAGTCCATACCTCCTCGGTGTGTTCTTATGGCTGCAGATCTTCACAGCACAGACGCTTTCTTCTGCATGCTGTTCTTTCCCAGTTCAGGGCTCCTTCAAGGCTCTCCCTGAATGGCTAAGCCGCCCCCTTTTATCCCAGTTCTCTTCAATGCTCACAGCTGCAGCCCATCAAGGACAACCAGGACCTGTGGGACAGATATTCAAATAGAATCCATTTCCTCTACTCTAGCCAGTAAGTACTACCCTACAAGTCCTCAGAACCCCAAAGGCCACCTTTCATCTGACACCCAGACCCTGGGGAAAGGACTTCTTTTTCCCATGGCAAATGGCCTCCCTTGGCAGCCACTCACCCTGGCAGAAAGTGGGAGCCTAGCTAGAATGATGCAATCGTTGCTGGATTTTTCCAAAAGAAAAGCTGGCAGCAACTAGGGCCCTGGAAGTACTTAGAGCCTCAAACGCCACCTTGAACATATTACTGAGACCCTGGGGAAAGGACTTCGTTTTTCCCATGGAAAATGGCCTTCATTTCTGGCCACTTGGCCTGGCAGGCAGGGCAGTGCCAAGCCAGGAATCTACAAACTGTGCTGGATCCTTCCAGAACGAAAGCTGCCAGCAACTAGGACCCTGCAAGTCCTTACAGCCCCAGATGCCACCAGTCATCTGACACCCAGAGCCTGGGCCAATGACTTCGTTTTCCCCATGGAAAATGGCCTCCATTTCTGGCCACTCGCCCTGACCAAGAGGGTGGTGCCCAGCAAGAAATTTGCAAGCTTTGCTGGATTGCTCCAAATCGAAAGCTGCCACTTCTTGTTGTTTTATTTCTCTAGAGTCCCATCATGCTGTTCTCAGATTGCTAAAGTCCATACCTCCTCGGTGTGTTCTTATGGCTGCAGATCTTCACAGCACAGACGCTTTCTTCTGCATGCTGTTCTTTCCCAGTTCAGGGCTCCTTCAAGGCTCTCCCTGAATGGCTACGCCGCCCCCTTTTATCCCAGTTCTCTTCAATGCTCACAGCTGCAGCCCATCAAGGACAACCAGGACCTGTGGGGCAAAGCCTCTAGACAGATATTCAAATAGAATCCATTTCCTCTACTCTAGCCAGTAAGTACTACCCTACAAGTCCTCAGAACCCCAAAGGCCACCTTTCATCTGACACCCAGACCCTGGGGAAAGGACTTCTTTTTCCCATGGCAAATGGCCTCCCTTGGCAGCCACTCACCCTGGCAGAAAGTGGGAGCCTAGCTAGAATGATGCAATCGTTGCTGGATTTTTCCAAAAGAAAAGCTGGCAGCAACTAGGGCCCTGGAAGTACTTAGAGCCTCAAACGCCACCTTGAACATATTACTGAGACCCTGGGGAAAGGACTTCGTTTTTCCCATGGAAAATGGCCTTCATTTGTGGCCACTTGGCCTGGCAGGCAGGGCAGTGCAAAGCCAGGAATCTACAAACTCTGCTGGATCCTTCCAGAACGAAAGCTGCCAGCAACTAGGACCCTGCAAGTCCTTACAGCCCCAGATGCCACCAGTCATCTGACACCCAGAGCCTGGGCCAATGACTTCGTTTTCCCCATGGAAAATGGCCTCCATTTCTGGCCACTCGCCCTGACCAAGAGGGTGGTGCCCAGCAAGAAATTTGCAAGCTTTGCTGGATTGCTCCAAATCTAAAGCTACCACTTGTTGTTGTTCTATTTCTCTAGAGTCCCATCATGCTGTTCTCAGATTGCTAAAGTCCATACCTCCTTGGTGTGTTCTTATGGCTGCAGATCTTCACAGCACAGACGCTTTCTTCTGCATGCTGTTCTTTCCCAGTTCAGGGCTCCTTCAAGGCTCTCCCTGAATGGCTAAGCCGCCCCCTTTTATCCCAGTTCTCTTCAATGCTCACAGCTGCAGCCCATCAAGGACAACCAGGACCTGTGGGACAGATATTCAAATAGAATCCATTTCCTCTACTCTAGCCAGTAAGTACTACCCTACAAGTCCTCAGAACCCCAAAGGCCACCTTTCATCTGACACCCAGACCCTGGGGAAAGGACTTCTTTTTCCCATGGCAAATGGCCTCCCTTGGCAGCCACTCACCCTGGCAGAAAGTGGGAGCCTAGCTAGAATGATGCAATCGTTGCTGGATTTTTCCAAAAGAAAAGCTGGCAGCAACTAGGGCCCTGGAAGTACTTAGAGCCTCAAACGCCACCTTGAACATATTCCTGAGACCCTGGGGAAAGGACTTCGTTTTTCCCATGGAAAATGGCCTTCATTTGTGGCCACTTGGCCTGGCAGGCAGGGCAGTGCCAAGCCAGGAATCTACAAACTCTGCTGGATCCTTCCAGAACGAAAGCTGCCAGCAACTAGGACCCTGCAAGTCCTTAGAGCCCCAGATGCCACCTGTCATCTGACACCCAGAGCCTGGGCCAATGACTTCGTTTTCCCCATGGAAAATGGCCTCCATTTCTGGCCACTCGCCCTGACCAAGAGGGTGGTGCCCAGCAAGAAATTTGCAAGCTTTGCTGGATTGCTCCAAATCGAAAGCTGCCACTTGTTGTTGTTTTATTTCTCTAGAGTCCCATCATGCTGTTCTCAGATTGCTAAAGTCCATACCTCCTCGGTGTGTTCTTATGGCTGCAGATCTTCACAGCACAGACGCTTTCTTCTGCATGCTGTTCTTTCCCAGTTCAGGGCTCCTTCAAGGCTCTCCCTGAATGGCTACGCCGCCCCCTTTTATCCCAGTTCTCTTCAATGCTCACAGCTGCAGCCCATCAAGGACAACCAGGACCTGTGGGGCAAAGCCTCTAGACAGATATTCAAATAGAATCCATTTCCTCTACTCTAGCCAGTAAGTACTACCCTACAAGTCCTCAGAACCCCAAAGGCCACCTTTCATCTGACACCCAGACCCTGGGGAAAGGACTTCTTTTTCCCATGGCAAATGGCCTCCCTTGGCAGCCACTCACCCTGGCAGAAAGTGGGAGCCTAGCTAGAATGATGCAATCGTTGCTGGATTTTTCCAAAAGAAAAGCTGGCAGCAGCTAGGGCCCTGGAAGTACTTAGAGCCTCAAACGCCACCTTGAACATATTACTGAGACCCTGGGGAAAGGACTTCGTTTTTCCCATGGAAAATGGCCTTCATTTGTGGCCACTTGGCCTGGCAGGCAGGGCAGTGCCAAGCCAGGAATCTACAAACTCTGCTGGATCCTTCCAGAACGAAAGCTGCCAGCAACTAGGACCCTGCAAGTCCTTAGAGCCCCAGATGCCACCAGTCATCTGACACCCAGAGCCTGGGCCAATGACTTCGTTTTCCCCATGGAAAATGGCCTCCATTTCTGGCCACTCGCCCTGACCAAGAGGGTGGTGCCCAGCAAGAAATTTGCAAGCTTTGCTGGATTGCTCCAAATCGAAAGCTGCCACTTGTTGTTGTTCTATTTCTCTAGAGTCCCATCATGCTGTTCTCAGATTGCTAAAGTCCATACCTCCTCGGTGTGTTCTTATGGCTGCAGATCTTCACAGCACAGACGCTTTCTTCTGCATGCTGTTCTTTCCCAGTTCAGGGCTCCTTCAAGGCTCTCCCTGAATGGCTACGCCGCCCCCTTTTATCCCAGTTCTCTTCAATGCTCACAGCTGCAGCCCATCAAGGACAACCAGGACCTGTGGGGCAAAGCCTCTAGACAGATATTCAAATAGAATCCATTTCCTCTACTCTAGCCAGTAAGTACTACCCTACAAGTCCTCAGAACCCCAAAGGCCACCTTTCATCTGACACCCAGACCCTGGGGAAAGGACTTCTTTTTCCCATGGCAAATGGCCTCCCTTGGCAGCCACTCACCCTGGCAGAAAGTGGGAGCCTAGCTAGAATGATGCAATCGTTGCTGGATTTTTCCAAAAGAAAAGCTGGCAGCAACTAGGGCCCTGGAAGTACTTAGAGCCTCAAACGCCACCTTGAACATATTACTGAGACCCTGGGGAAAGGACTTCGTTTTTCCCATGGAAAATGGCCTTCATTTCTGGCCACTCTGCCTGGCAGGCAGGGCAGTGCCAAGCCAGGAATCTACAAACTGTGCTGGATCCTTCCAGAACGAAAGCTGCCAGCAACTAGGACCCTGCAAGTCCTTACAGCCCCAGATGCCACCAGTCATCTGACACCCAGAGCCTGGGCCAATGACTTCGTTTTCCCCATGGAAAATGGCCTCCATTTCTGGCCACTCGCCCTGACCAAGAGGGTGGTGCCCAGCAAGAAATTTGCAAGCTTTTCTGGATTGCTCCAAATCTAAAGCTACCACTTGTTGTTGTTCTATTTCTCTAGAGTCCCATCATGCTGTTCTCAGATTGCTAAAGTCCATACCTCCTCGGTATGTTCTTATGGCTGCAGATCTTCACAGCACAGACGCTTTCTTCTGCATGCTGTTCTTTCCCAGTTCAGGGCTCCTTCAAGGCTCTCCCTGAATGGCTACGCCGCCCCCTTTTATCCCAGTTCTCTTCAATGCTCACAGCTGCAGCCCATCAAGGACAACCAGGACCTGTGGGACAGATATTCAAATAGAATCCATTTCCTCTACTCTAGCCAGTAAGTACTACCCTACAAGTCCTCAGAACCCCAAAGGCCACCTTTCATCTGACACCCAGACCCTGGGGAAAGGACTTCTTTTTCCCATGGCAAATGGCCTCCCTTGGCAGCCACTCACCCTGGCAGAAAGTGGGAGCCTAGCTAGAATGATGCAATCGTTGCTGGATTTTTCCAAAAGAAAAGCTGGCAGCAACTAGGGCCCTGGAAGTACTTAGAGCCTCAAACGCCACCTTGAACATATTCCTGAGACCCTGGGGAAAGGACTTCTTTTTCCCATGGAAAATGGCCTTCATTTGTGGCCACTTGGCCTGGCAGGCAGGGCAGTGCCAAGCCAGGAATCTACAAACTCTGCTGGATCCTTCCAGAACGAAAGCTGCCAGCAACTAGGACCCTGCAAGTCCTTAGAGCCCCAGATGCCACCAGTCATCTGACACCCAGAGCCTGGGCCAATGACTTCGTTTTCCCCATGGAAAATGGCCTCCATTTCTGGCCACTCGCCCTGACCAAGAGGGTGGTGCCCAGCAAGAAATTTGCAAGCTTTGCTGGATTGCTCCAAATCGAAAGCTGCCACTTCTTGTTGTTTTATTTCTCTAGAGTCCCATAATGCTGTTCTCAGATTGCTAAAGTCCATACCTCCTCGGTGTGTTCTTATGGCTGCAGATCTTCACAGCACAGACGCTTTCTTCTGCATGCTGTTCTTTCCCAGTTCAGGGCTCCTTCAAGGCTCTCCCTGAATGGCTACGCCGCCCCCTTTTATCCCAGTTCTCTTCAATGCTCACAGCTGCAGCCCATCAAGGACAACCAGGACCTGTGGGGCAAAGCCTCTAGACAGATATTCAAATAGAATCCATTTCCTCTACTCTAGCCAGTAAGTACTACCCTACAAGTCCTCAGAACCCCAAAGGCCACCTTTCATCTGACACCCAGACCCTGGGGAAAGGACTTCTTTTTCCCATGGCAAATGGCCTCCCTTGGCAGCCACTCACCCTGGCAGAAAGTGGGAGCCTAGCTAGAATGATGCAATCGTTGCTGGATTTTTCCAAAAGAAAAGCTGCCAGCAACTAGGGCCCTGGAAGTACTTAGAGCCTCAAACGCCACCTTGAACATATTCCTGAGACCCTGGGGAAAGGACTTCGTTTTTCCCATGGGAAATGGCCTTCATTTGTGGCCACTTGGCCTGGCAGGCAGGGCAGTGCCAAGCCAGGAATCTACAAACTCTGCTGGATCCTTCCAGAACGAAAGCTGCCAGCAACTAGGACCCTGCAAGTCCTTAGAGCCCCAGATGCCACCAGTCATCTGACACCCAGAGCCTGGGCCAATGACTTCGTTTTCCCCATGGAAAATGGCCTCCATTTCTGGCCACTCGCCCTGACCAAGAGGGTGGTGCCCAGCAAGAAATTTGCAAGCTTTGCTGGATTGCTCCAAATCTAAAGCTACCACTTGTTGTTGTTCTATTTCTCTAGAGTCCCATCATGCTGTTCTCAGATTGCTAAAGTCCATACCTCCTCGGTGTGTTCTTATGGCTGCAGATCTTCACAGCACAGACGCTTTCTTCTGCATGCTGTTCTTTCCCAGTTCAGGGCTCCTTCAAGGCTCTCCCTGAATGGCTACGCCGCCCCCTTTTATCCCAGTTCTCTTCAATGCTCACAGCTGCAGCCCATCAAGGACAACCAGGACCTGTGGGACAGATATTCAAATAGAATCCATTTCCTCTACTCTAGCCAGTAAGTACTACCCTACAAGTCCTCAGAACCCCAAAGGCCACCTTTCATCTGACACCCAGACCCTGGGGAAAGGACTTCTTTTTCCCATGGCAAATGGCCTCCCTTGGCAGCCACTCACCCTGGCAGAAAGTGGGAGCCTAGCTAGAATGATGCAATCGTTGCTGGATTTTTCCAAAAGAAAAGCTGGCAGCAACTAGGGCCCTGGAAGTACTTAGAGCCTCAAACGCCACCTTGAACATATTCCTGAGACCCTGGGGAAAGGACTTCGTTTTTCCCATGGGAAATGGCCTTCATTTGTGGCCACTTGGCCTGGCAGGCAGGGCAGTGCCAAGCCAGGAATCTACAAACTGTGCTGGATCCTTCCAGAACGAAAGCTGCCAGCAACTAGGACCCTGCAAGTCCTTAGAGCCCCAGATGCCACCAGTCATCTGACACCCAGAGCCTGGGCCAATGACTTCGTTTTCCCCATGGAAAATGGCCTCCATTTCTGGCCACTCGCCCTGACCAAGAGGGTGGTGCCCAGCAAGAAATTTGCAAGCTTTGCTGGATTGCTCCAAATCGAAAGCTACCACTTGTTGTTGTTCTATTTCTCTAGAGTCCCATCATGCTGTTCTCAGATTGCTAAAGTCCATACCTCCTCGGTGTGTTCTTATGGCTGCAGATCTTCACAGCACAGACGCTTTCTTCTGCATGCTGTTCTTTCCCAGTTCAGGGCTCCTTCAAGGCTCTCCCTGAATGGCTACGCCGCCCCCTTTTATCCCAGTTCTCTTCAATGCTCACAGCTGCAGCCCATCAAGGACAACCAGGACCTGTGGGACAGATATTCAAATAGAATCCATTTCCTCTACTCTAGCCAGTAAGTACTACCCTACAAGTCCTCAGAACCCCAAAGGCCACCTTTCATCTGACATCCAGACCCTGGGGAAAGGACTTCTTTTTCCCATGGCAAATGGCCTCCCTTGGCAGCCACTCACCCTGGCAGAAAGTGGGAGCCTAGCTAGAATGATGCAATCGTTGCTGGATTTTTCCAAAAGAAAAGCTGGCAGCAACTAGGGCCCTGGAAGTACTTAGAGCCTCAAACGCCACCTTGAACATATTCCTGAGACCCTGGGGAAAGGACTTCGTTTTTCCCATGGAAAATGGCCTTCATTTGTGGCCACTTGGCCTGGCAGGCAGGGCAGTGCCAAGCCAGGAATCTACAAACTCTGCTGGATCCTTCCAGAACGAAAGCTGCCAGCAACTAGGACCCTGCAAGTCCTTAGAGCCCCAGATGCCACCAGTCATCTGACACCCAGAGCCTGGGCCAATGACTTCGTTTTCCCCATGGAAAATGGCCTCCATTTCTGGCCACTCGCCCTGACCAAGAGGGTGGTGCCCAGCAAGAAATTTGCAAGCTTTGCTGGATTGCTCCAAATCGAAAGCTGCCACTTGTTGTTGTTCTATTTCTCTAGAGTCCCATAATGCTGTTCTCAGATTGCTAAAGTCCATACCTCCTCGGTGTGTTCTTATGGCTGCAGATCTTCACAGCACAGACGCTTTCTTCTGCATGCTGTTCTTTCCCAGTTCAGGGCTCCTTCAAGGCTCTCCCTGAATGGCTACGCCGCCCCCTTTTATCCCAGTTCTCTTCAATGCTCACAGCTGCAGCCCATCAAGGACAACCAGGGCCTGTGGGGCAAAGCCTCTAGACAGATATTCAAATAGAATCCATTTCCTCTACTCTAGCCAGTAAGTACTACCCTACAAGTCCTCAGAACCCCAAAGGCCACCTTTCATCTGACACCCAGACCCTGGGGAAAGGACTTCTTTTTCCCATGGCAAATGGCCTCCCTTGGCAGCCACTCACCCTGGCAGAAAGTGGGAGCCTAGCTAGAATGATGCAATCGTTGCTGGATTTTTCCAAAAGAAAAGCTGGCAGCAACTAGGGCCCTGGAAGTACTTAGAGCCTCAAACGCCACCTTGAACATATTCCTGAGACCCTGGGGAAAGGACTTCGTTTTTCCCATGGGAAATGGCCTTCATTTGTGGCCACTTGGCCTGGCAGGCAGGGCAGTGCCAAGCCAGGAATCTACAAACTCTGCTGGATCCTTCCAGAACGAAAGCTGCCAGCAACTAGGACCCTGCAAGTCCTTACAGCCCCAGATGCCACCAGTCATCTGACACCCAGAGCCTGGGCCAATGACTTCGTTTTCCCCATGGAAAATGGCCTCCATTTCTGGCCACTCGCCCTGACCAAGAGGGTGGTGCCCAGCAAGAAATTTGCAAGCTTTGCTGGATTGCTCCAAATCGAAAGCTGCCACTTGTTGTTGTTCTATTTCTCTAGAGTCCCATCATGCTGTTCTCAGATTGCTAAAGTCCATACCTCCTCGGTGTGTTCTTATGGCTGCAGATCTTCACAGCACAGACGCTTTCTTCTGCATGCTGTTCTTTCCCAGTTCAGGGCTCCTTCAAGGCTCTCCCTGAATGGCTACGCCGCCCCCTTTTATCCCAGTTCTCTTCAATGCTCACAGCTGCAGCCCATCAAGGACAACCAGGACCTGTGGGGCAAAGCCTCTAGACAGATATTCAAATAGAATCCATTTCCTCTACTCTAGCCAGTAAGTACTACCCTACAAGTCCTCAGAACCCCAAAGGCCACCTTTCATCTGACACCCAGACCCTGGGGAAAGGACTTCTTTTTCCCATGGCAAATGGCCTCCCTTGGCAGCCACTCACCCTGGCAGAAAGTGGGAGCCTAGCTAGAATGATGCAATCGTTGCTGGATTTTTCCAAAAGAAAAGCTGCCAGCAACTAGGGCCCTGGAAGTACTTAGAGCCTCAAACGCCACCTTGAACATATTACTGAGACCCTGGGGAAAGGACTTCGTTTTTCCCATGGAAAATGGCCTTCATTTCTGGCCACTCTGCCTGGCAGGCAGGGCAGTGCCAAGCCAGGAATCTACAAACTGTGCTGGATCCTTCCAGAACGAAAGCTGCCAGCAACTAGGACCCTGCAAGTCCTTACAGCCCCAGATGCCACCAGTCATCTGACACCCAGAGCCTGGGCCAATGACTTCGTTTTCCCCATGGAAAATGGCCTCCATTTCTGGCCACTCGCCCTGACCAAGAGGGTGGTGCCCAGCAAGAAATTTGCAAGCTTTTCTGGATTGCTCCAAATCTAAAGCTACCACTTCTTGTTGTTTTATTTCTCTAGAGTCCCATCATGCTGTTCTCAGATTGCTAAAGTCCATACCTCCTCGGTATGTTCTTATGGCTGCAGATCTTCACAGCACAGACGCTTTCTTCTGCATGCTGTTCTTTCCCAGTTCAGGGCTCCTTCAAGGCTCTCCCTGAATGGCTACGCCGCCCCCTTTTATCCCAGTTCTCTTCAATGCTCACAGCTGCAGCCCATCAAGGACAACCAGGACCTGTGGGACAGATATTCAAATAGAATCCATTTCCTCTACTCTAGCCAGTAAGTACTACCCTACAAGTCCTCAGAACCCCAAAGGCCACCTTTCATCTGACACCCAGACCCTGGGGAAAGGACTTCTTTTTCCCATGGCAAATGGCCTCCCTTGGCAGCCACTCACCCTGGCAGAAAGTGGGAGCCTAGCTAGAATGATGCAATCCTTGCTGGATTTTTCCAAAAGAAAAGCTGGCAGCAACTAGGGCCCTGGAAGTACTTAGAGCCTCAAACGCCACCTTGAACATATTCCTGAGACCCTGGGGAAAGGACTTCTTTTTCCCATGGAAAATGGCCTTCATTTGTGGCCACTTGGCCTGGCAGGCAGGGCAGTGCCAAGCCAGGAATCTACAAACTCTGCTGGATCCTTCCAGAACGAAAGCTGCCAGCAACTAGGACCCTGCAAGTCCTTAGAGCCCCAGATGCCACCAGTCATCTGACACCCAGAGCCTGGGCCAATGACTTCGTTTTCCCCATGGAAAATGGCCTCCATTTCTGGCCACTCGCCCTGACCAAGAGGGTGGTGCCCAGCAAGAAATTTGCAAGCTTTGCTGGATTGCTCCAAATCGAAAGCTGCCACTTGTTGTTGTTTTATTTCTCTAGAGTCCCATCATGCTGTTCTCAGATTGCTAAAGTCCATACCTCCTCGGTGTGTTCTTATGGCTGCAGATCTTCACAGCACAGACGCTTTCTTCTGCATGCTGTTCTTTCCCAGTTCAGGGCTCCTTCAAGGCTCTCCCTGAATGGCTACGCCGCCCCCTTTTATCCCAGTTCTCTTCAATGCTCACAGCTGCAGCCCATCAAGGACAACCAGGACCTGTGGGGCAAAGCCTCTAGACAGATATTCAAATAGAATCCATTTCCTCTACTCTAGCCAGTAAGTACTACCCTACAAGTCCTCAGAACCCCAAAGGCCACCTTTCATCTGACACCCAGACCCTGGGGAAAGGACTTCTTTTTCCCATGGCAAATGGCCTCCCTTGGCAGCCACTCACCCTGGCAGAAAGTGGGAGCCTAGCTAGAATGATGCAATCGTTGCTGGATTTTTCCAAAAGAAAAGCTGGCAGCAACTAGGGCCCTGGAAGTACTTAGAGCCTCAAACGCCACCTTGAACATATTACTGAGACCCTGGGGAAAGGACTTCGTTTTTCCCATGGAAAATGGCCTTCATTTCTGGCCACTCTGCCTGGCAGGCAGGGCAGTGCCAAGCCAGGAATCTACAAACTGTGCTGGATCCTTCCAGAACGAAAGCTGCCAGCAACTAGGACCCTGCAAGTCCTTACAGCCCCAGATGCCACCAGTCATCTGACACCCAGAGCCTGGGCCAATGACTTCGTTTTCCCCATGGAAAATGGCCTCCATTTCTGGCCACTCGCCCTGACCAAGAGGGTGGTGCCCAGCAAGAAATTTGCAAGCTTTTCTGGATTGCTCCAAATCTAAAGCTACCACTTGTTGTTGTTCTATTTCTCTAGAGTCCCATCATGCTGTTCTCAGATTGCTAAAGTCCATACCTCCTCGGTATGTTCTTATGGCTGCAGATCTTCACAGCACAGACGCTTTCTTCTGCATGCTGTTCTTTCCCAGTTCAGGGCTCCTTCAAGGCTCTCCCTGAATGGCTACGCCGCCCCCTTTTATCCCAGTTCTCTTCAATGCTCACAGCTGCAGCCCATCAAGGACAACCAGGACCTGTGGGACAGATATTCAAATAGAATCCATTTCCTCTACTCTAGCCAGTAAGTACTACCCTACAAGTCCTCAGAACCCCAAAGGCCACCTTTCATCTGACATCCAGACCCTGGGGAAAGGACTTCTTTTTCCCATGGCAAATGGCCTCCCTTGGCAGCCACTCACCCTGGCAGAAAGTGGGAGCCTAGCTAGAATGATGCAATCCTTGCTGGATTTTTCCAAAAGAAAAGCTGGCAGCAACTAGGGCCCTGGAAGTACTTAGAGCCTCAAACGCCACCTTGAACATATTCCTGAGACCCTGGGGAAAGGACTTCTTTTTCCCATGGAAAATGGCCTTCATTTGTGGCCACTTGGCCTGGCAGGCAGGGCAGTGCCAAGCCAGGAATCTACAAACTCTGCTGGATCCTTCCAGAACGAAAGCTGCCAGCAACTAGGACCCTGCAAGTCCTTAGAGCCCCAGATGCCACCAGTCATCTGACACCCAGAGCCTGGGCCAATGACTTCGTTTTCCCCATGGAAAATGGCCTCCATTTCTGGCCACTCGCCCTGACCAAGAGGGTGGTGCCCAGCAAGAAATTTGCAAGCTTTGCTGGATTGCTCCAAATCGAAAGCTGCCACTTCTTGTTGTTTTATTTCTCTAGAGTCCCATAATGCTGTTCTCAGATTGCTAAAGTCCATACCTCCTCGGTGTGTTCTTATGGCTGCAGATCTTCACAGCACAGACGCTTTCTTCTGCATGCTGTTCTTTCCCAGTTCAGGGCTCCTTCAAGGCTCTCCCTGAATGGCTACGCCGCCCCCTTTTATCCCAGTTCTCTTCAATGCTCACAGCTGCAGCCCATCAAGGACAACCAGGACCTGTGGGGCAAAGCCTCTAGACAGATATTCAAATAGAATCCATTTCCTCTACTCTAGCCAGTAAGTACTACCCTACAAGTCCTCAGAACCCCAAAGGCCACCTTTCATCTGACACCCAGACCCTGGGGAAAGGACTTCTTTTTCCCATGGCAAATGGCCTCCCTTGGCAGCCACTCACCCTGGCAGAAAGTGGGAGCCTAGCTAGAATGATGCAATCGTTGCTGGATTTTTCCAAAAGAAAAGCTGCCAGCAACTAGGGCCCTGGAAGTACTTAGAGCCTCAAACGCCACCTTGAACATATTCCTGAGACCCTGGGGAAAGGACTTCGTTTTTCCCATGGGAAATGGCCTTCATTTGTGGCCACTTGGCCTGGCAGGCAGGGCAGTGCCAAGCCAGGAATCTACAAACTCTGCTGGATCCTTCCAGAACGAAAGCTGCCAGCAACTAGGACCCTGCAAGTCCTTAGAGCCCCAGATGCCACCAGTCATCTGACACCCAGAGCCTGGGCCAATGACTTCGTTTTCCCCATGGAAAATGGCCTCCATTTCTGGCCACTCGCCCTGACCAAGAGGGTGGTGCCCAGCAAGAAATTTGCAAGCTTTGCTGGATTGCTCCAAATCTAAAGCTACCACTTGTTGTTGTTCTATTTCTCTAGAGTCCCATCATGCTGTTCTCAGATTGCTAAAGTCCATACCTCCTCGGTGTGTTCTTATGGCTGCAGATCTTCACAGCACAGACGCTTTCTTCTGCATGCTGTTCTTTCCCAGTTCAGGGCTCCTTCAAGGCTCTCCCTGAATGGCTACGCCGCCCCCTTTTATCCCAGTTCTCTTCAATGCTCACAGCTGCAGCCCATCAAGGACAACCAGGACCTGTGGGACAGATATTCAAATAGAATCCATTTCCTCTACTCTAGCCAGTAAGTACTACCCTACAAGTCCTCAGAACCCCAAAGGCCACCTTTCATCTGACACCCAGACCCTGGGGAAAGGACTTCTTTTTCCCATGGCAAATGGCCTCCCTTGGCAGCCACTCACCCTGGCAGAAAGTGGGAGCCTAGCTAGAATGATGCAATCGTTGCTGGATTTTTCCAAAAGAAAAGCTGGCAGCAACTAGGGCCCTGGAAGTACTTAGAGCCTCAAACGCCACCTTGAACATATTCCTGAGACCCTGGGGAAAGGACTTCGTTTTTCCCATGGGAAATGGCCTTCATTTGTGGCCACTTGGCCTGGCAGGCAGGGCAGTGCCAAGCCAGGAATCTACAAACTGTGCTGGATCCTTCCAGAACGAAAGCTGCCAGCAACTAGGACCCTGCAAGTCCTTAGAGCCCCAGATGCCACCAGTCATCTGACACCCAGAGCCTGGGCCAATGACTTCGTTTTCCCCATGGAAAATGGCCTCCATTTCTGGCCACTCGCCCTGACCAAGAGGGTGGTGCCCAGCAAGAAATTTGCAAGCTTTGCTGGATTGCTCCAAATCGAAAGCTACCACTTGTTGTTGTTCTATTTCTCTAGAGTCCCATCATGCTGTTCTCAGATTGCTAAAGTCCATACCTCCTCGGTGTGTTCTTATGGCTGCAGATCTTCACAGCACAGACGCTTTCTTCTGCATGCTGTTCTTTCCCAGTTCAGGGCTCCTTCAAGGCTCTCCCTGAATGGCTAAGCCGCCCCCTTTTATCCCAGTTCTCTTCAATGCTCACAGCTGCAGCCCATCAAGGACAACCAGGACCTGTGGGACAGATATTCAAATAGAATCCATTTCCTCTACTCTAGCCAGTAAGTACTACCCTACAAGTCCTCAGAACCCCAAAGGCCACCTTTCATCTGACATCCAGACCCTGGGGAAAGGACTTCTTTTTCCCATGGCAAATGGCCTCCCTTGGCAGCCACTCACCCTGGCAGAAAGTGGGAGCCTAGCTAGAATGATGCAATCCTTGCTGGATTTTTCCAAAAGAAAAGCTGGCAGCAACTAGGGCCCTGGAAGTACTTAGAGCCTCAAACGCCACCTTGAACATATTCCTGAGACCCTGGGGAAAGGACTTCGTTTTTCCCATGGAAAATGGCCTTCATTTCTGGCCACTTGGCCTGGCAGGCAGGGCAGTGCCAAGCCAGGAATCTACAAACTCTGCTGGATCCTTCCAGAACGAAAGCTGCCAGCAACTAGGACCCTGCAAGTCCTTAGAGCCCCAGATGCCACCAGTCATCTGACACCCAGAGCCTGGGCCAATGACTTCGTTTTCCCCATGGAAAATGGCCTCCATTTCTGGCCACTCGCCCTGACCAAGAGGGTGGTGCCCAGCAAGAAATTTGCAAGCTTTGCTGGATTGCTCCAAATCGAAAGCTGCCACTTGTTGTTGTTCTATTTCTCTAGAGTCCCATAATGCTGTTCTCAGATTGCTAAAGTCCATACCTCCTCGGTGTGTTCTTATGGCTGCAGATCTTCACAGCACAGACGCTTTCTTCTGCATGCTGTTCTTTCCCAGTTCAGGGCTCCTTCAAGGCTCTCCCTGAATGGCTACGCCGCCCCCTTTTATCCCAGTTCTCTTCAATGCTCACAGCTGCAGCCCATCAAGGACAACCAGGGCCTGTGGGGCAAAGCCTCTAGACAGATATTCAAATAGAATCCATTTCCTCTACTCTAGCCAGTAAGTACTACCCTACAAGTCCTCAGAACCCCAAAGGCCACCTTTCATCTGACACCCAGACCCTGGGGAAAGGACTTCTTTTTCCCATGGCAAATGGCCTCCCTTGGCAGCCACTCACCCTGGCAGAAAGTGGGAGCCTAGCTAGAATGATGCAATCGTTGCTGGATTTTTCCAAAAGAAAAGCTGGCAGCAACTAGGGCCCTGGAAGTACTTAGAGCCTCAAACGCCACCTTGAACATATTCCTGAGACCCTGGGGAAAGGACTTCGTTTTTCCCATGGGAAATGGCCTTCATTTGTGGCCACTTGGCCTGGCAGGCAGGGCAGTGCCAAGCCAGGAATCTACAAACTCTGCTGGATCCTTCCAGAACGAAAGCTGCCAGCAACTAGGACCCTGCAAGTCCTTAGAGCCCCAGATGCCACCAGTCATCTGACACCCAGAGCCTGGGCCAATGACTTCGTTTTCCCCATGGAAAATGGCCTCCATTTCTGGCCACTCGCCCTGACCAAGAGGGTGGTGCCCAGCAAGAAATTTGCAAGCTTTGCTGGATTGCTCCAAATCTAAAGCTACCACTTGTTGTTGTTCTATTTCTCTAGAGTCCCATCATGCTGTTCTCAGATTGCTAAAGTCCATACCTCCTCGGTGTGTTCTTATGGCTGCAGATCTTCACAGCACAGACGCTTTCTTCTGCATGCTGTTCTTTCCCAGTTCAGGGCTCCTTCAAGGCTCTCCCTGAATGGCTACGCCGCCCCCTTTTATCCCAGTTCTCTTCAATGCTCACAGCTGCAGCCCATCAAGGACAACCAGGACCTGTGGGACAGATATTCAAATAGAATCCATTTCCTCTACTCTAGCCAGTAAGTACTACCCTACAAGTCCTCAGAACCCCAAAGGCCACCTTTCATCTGACACCCAGACCCTGGGGAAAGGACTTCTTTTTCCCATGGCAAATGGCCTCCCTTGGCAGCCACTCACCCTGGCAGAAAGTGGGAGCCTAGCTAGAATGATGCAATCGTTGCTGGATTTTTCCAAAAGAAAAGCTGGCAGCAACTAGGGCCCTGGAAGTACTTAGAGCCTCAAACGCCACCTTGAACATATTCCTGAGACCCTGGGGAAAGGACTTCGTTTTTCCCATGGAAAATGGCCTTCATTTGTGGCCACTTGGCCTGGCAGGCAGGGCAGTGCCAAGCCAGGAATCTACAAACTCTGCTGGATCCTTCCAGAACGAAAGCTGCCAGCAACTAGGACCCTGCAAGTCCTTAGAGCCCCAGATGCCACCTGTCATCTGACACCCAGAGCCTGGGCCAATGACTTCGTTTTCCCCATGGAAAATGGCCTCCATTTCTGGCCACTCGCCCTGACCAAGAGGGTGGTGCCCAGCAAGAAATTTGCAAGCTTTGCTGGATTGCTCCAAATCGAAAGCTGCCACTTGTTGTTGTTTTATTTCTCTAGAGTCCCATAATGCTGTTCTCAGATTGCTAAAGTCCATACCTCCTCGGTGTGTTCTTATGGCTGCAGATCTTCACAGCACAGACGCTTTCTTCTGCATGCTGTTCTTTCCCAGTTCAGGGCTCCTTCAAGGCTCTCCCTGAATGGCTACGCCGCCCCCTTTTATCCCAGTTCTCTTCAATGCTCACAGCTGCAGCCCATCAAGGACAACCAGGACCTGTGGGGCAAAGCCTCTAGACAGATATTCAAATAGAATCCATTTCCTCTACTCTAGCCAGTAAGTACTACCCTACAAGTCCTCAGAACCCCAAAGGCCACCTTTCATCTGACACCCAGACCCTGGGGAAAGGACTTCTTTTTCCCATGGCAAATGGCCTCCCTTGGCAGCCACTCACCCTGGCAGAAAGTGGGAGCCTAGCTAGAATGATGCAATCGTTGCTGGATTTTTCCAAAAGAAAAGCTGGCAGCAACTAGGGCCCTGGAAGTACTTAGAGCCTCAAACGCCACCTTGAACATATTACTGAGACCCTGGGGAAAGGACTTCGTTTTTCCCATGGAAAATGGCCTTCATTTGTGGCCACTTGGCCTGGCAGGCAGGGCAGTGCCAAGCCAGGAATCTACAAACTCTGCTGGATCCTTCCAGAACGAAAGCTGCCAGCAACTAGGACCCTGCAAGTCCTTAGAGCCCCAGATGCCACCAGTCATCTGACACCCAGAGCCTGGGCCAATGACTTCGTTTTCCCCATGGAAAATGGCCTCCATTTCTGGCCACTCGCCCTGACCAAGAGGGTGGTGCCCAGCAAGAAATTTGCAAGCTTTGCTGGATTGCTCCAAATCGAAAGCTGCCACTTGTTGTTGTTCTATTTCTCTAGAGTCCCATCATGCTGTTCTCAGATTGCTAAAGTCCATACCTCCTCGGTGTGTTCTTATGGCTGCAGATCTTCACAGCACAGACGCTTTCTTCTGCATGCTGTTCTTTCCCAGTTCAGGGCTCCTTCAAGGCTCTCCCTGAATGGCTACGCCGCCCCCTTTTATCCCAGTTCTCTTCAATGCTCACAGCTGCAGCCCATCAAGGACAACCAGGACCTGTGGGACAGATATTCAAATAGAATCCATTTCCTCTACTCTAGCCAGTAAGTACTACCCTACAAGTCCTCAGAACCCCAAAGGCCACCTTTCATCTGACACCCAGACCCTGGGGAAAGGACTTCTTTTTCCCATGGCAAATGGCCTCCCTTGGCAGCCACTCACCCTGGCAGAAAGTGGGAGCCTAGCTAGAATGATGCAATCGTTGCTGGATTTTTCCAAAAGAAAAGCTGGCAGCAACTAGGGCCCTGGAAGTACTTAGAGCCTCAAACGCCACCTTGAACATATTCCTGAGACCCTGGGGAAAGGACTTCGTTTTTCCCATGGGAAATGGCCTTCATTTGTGGCCACTTGGCCTGGCAGGCAGGGCAGTGCCAAGCCAGGAATCTACAAACTGTGCTGGATCCTTCCAGAACGAAAGCTGCCAGCAACTAGGACCCTGCAAGTCCTTAGAGCCCCAGATGCCACCAGTCATCTGACACCCAGAGCCTGGGCCAATGACTTCGTTTTCCCCATGGAAAATGGCCTCCATTTCTGGCCACTCGCCCTGACCAAGAGGGTGGTGCCCAGCAAGAAATTTGCAAGCTTTGCTGGATTGCTCCAAATCTAAAGCTACCACTTGTTGTTGTTCTATTTCTCTAGAGTCCCATCATGCTGTTCTCAGATTGCTAAAGTCCATACCTCCTCGGTATGTTCTTATGGCTGCAGATCTTCACAGCACAGACGCTTTCTTCTGCATGCTGTTCTTTCCCAGTTCAGGGCTCCTTCAAGGCTCTCCCTGAATGGCTAAGCCGCCCCCTTTTATCCCAGTTCTCTTCAATGCTCACAGCTGCAGCCCATCAAGGACAACCAGGACCTGTGGGACAGATATTCAAATAGAATCCATTTCCTCTACTCTAGCCAGTAAGTACTACCCTACAAGTCCTCAGAACCCCAAAGGCCACCTTTCATCTGACACCCAGACCCTGGGGAAAGGACTTCTTTTTCCCATGGCAAATGGCCTCCCTTGGCAGCCACTCACCCTGGCAGAAAGTGGGAGCCTAGCTAGAATGATGCAATCGTTGCTGGATTTTTCCAAAAGAAAAGCTGGCAGCAACTAGGGCCCTGGAAGTACTTAGAGCCTCAAACGCCACCTTGAACATATTCCTGAGACCCTGGGGAAAGGACTTCTTTTTCCCATGGAAAATGGCCTTCATTTGTGGCCACTTGGCCTGGCAGGCAGGGCAGTGCCAAGCCAGGAATCTACAAACTCTGCTGGATCCTTCCAGAACGAAAGCTGCCAGCAACTAGGACCCTGCAAGTCCTTAGAGCCCCAGATGCCACCAGTCATCTGACACCCAGAGCCTGGGCCAATGACTTCGTTTTCCCCATGGAAAATGGCCTCCATTTCTGGCCACTCGCCCTGACCAAGAGGGTGGTGCCCAGCAAGAAATTTGCAAGCTTTGCTGGATTGCTCCAAATCTAAAGCTGCCACTTGTTGTTGTTCTATTTCTCTAGAGTCCCATCATGCTGTTCTCAGATTGCTAAAGTCCATACCTCCTCGGTGTGTTCTTATGGCTGCAGATCTTCACAGCACAGACGCTTTCTTCTGCATGCTGTTCTTTCCCAGTTCAGGGCTCCTTCAAGGCTCTCCCTGAATGGCTACGCCGCCCCCTTTTATCCCAGTTCTCTTCAATGCTCACAGCTGCAGCCCATCAAGGACAACCAGGACCTGTGGGACAGATATTCAAATAGAATCCATTTCCTCTACTCTAGCCAGTAAGTACTACCCTACAAGTCCTCAGAACCCCAAAGGCCACCTTTCATCTGACACCCAGACCCTGGGGAAAGGACTTCTTTTTCCCATGGCAAATGGCCTCCCTTGGCAGCCACTCACCCTGGCAGAAAGTGGGAGCCTAGCTAGAATGATGCAATCGTTGCTGGATTTTTCCAAAAGAAAAGCTGGCAGCAACTAGGGCCCTGGAAGTACTTAGAGCCTCAAACGCCACCTTGAACATATTCCTGAGACCCTGGGGAAAGGACTTCTTTTTCCCATGGAAAATGGCCTTCATTTGTGGCCACTTGGCCTGGCAGGCAGGGCGGTGCCAAGCCAGGAATCTACAAACTCTGCTGGATCCTTCCAGAACGAAAGCTGCCAGCAACTAGGACCCTGCAAGTCCTTAGAGCCCCAGATGCCACCAGTCATCTGACACCCAGAGCCTGGGCCAATGACTTTGTTTTCCCCATGGAAAATTGCCTCCATTTCTGGCCACTCGCCCTGACCAAGAGGGTGGTGCCCAGCAAGAAATTTGCAAGCTTTGCTGGATTGCTCCAAATCTAAAGCTGCCACTTGTTGTTGTTCTATTTCTCTAGAGTCCCATCATGCTGTTCTCAGATTGCTAAAGTCCATACCTCCTCGGTGTGTTCTTATGGCTGCAGATCTTCACAGCACAGACGCTTTCTTCTGCATGCTGTTCTTTCCCAGTTCAGGGCTCCTTCAAGGCTCTCCCTGAATGGCTAAGCCGCCCCCTTTTATCCCAGTTCTCTTCAATGCTCACAGCTGCAGCCCATCAAGGACAACCAGGACCTGTGGGACAGATATTCAAATAGAATCCATTTCCTCTACTCTAGCCAGTAAGTACTACCCTACAAGTCCTCAGAACCCCAAAGGCCACCTTTCATCTGACACCCAGACCCTGGGGAAAGGACTTCTTTTTCCCATGGCAAATGGCCTCCCTTGGCAGCCACTCACCCTGGCAGAAAGTGGGAGCCTAGCTAGAATGATGCAATCGTTGCTGGATTTTTCCAAAAGAAAAGCTGGCAGCAACTAGGGCCCTGGAAGTACTTAGAGCCTCAAACGCCACCTTGAACATATTACTGAGACCCTGGGGAAAGGACTTCGTTTTTCCCATGGAAAATGGCCTTCATTTCTGGCCACTTGGCCTGGCAGGCAGGGCAGTGCCAAGCCAGGAATCTACAAACTGTGCTGGATCCTTCCAGAACGAAAGCTGCCAGCAACTAGGACCCTGCAAGTCCTTACAGCCCCAGATGCCACCAGTCATCTGACACCCAGAGCCTGGGCCAATGACTTCGTTTTCCCCATGGAAAATGGCCTCCATTTCTGGCCACTCGCCCTGACCAAGAGGGTGGTGCCCAGCAAGAAATTTGCAAGCTTTGCTGGATTGCTCCAAATCGAAAGCTGCCACTTGTTGTTGTTTTATTTCTCTAGAGTCCCATCATGCTGTTCTCAGATTGCTAAAGTCCATACCTCCTCGGTGTGTTCTTATGGCTGCAGATCTTCACAGCACAGACGCTTTCTTCTGCATGCTGTTCTTTCCCAGTTCAGGGCTCCTTCAAGGCTCTCCCTGAATGGCTACGCCGCCCCCTTTTATCCCAGTTCTCTTCAATGCTCACAGCTGCAGCCCATCAAGGACAACCAGGACCTGTGGGGCAAAGCCTCTAGACAGATATTCAAATAGAATCCATTTCCTCTACTCTAGCCAGTAAGTACTACCCTACAAGTCCTCAGAACCCCAAAGGCCACCTTTCATCTGACACCCAGACCCTGGGGAAAGGACTTCTTTTTCCCATGGCAAATGGCCTCCCTTGGCAGCCACTCACCCTGGCAGAAAGTGGGAGCCTAGCTAGAATGATGCAATCGTTGCTGGATTTTTCCAAAAGAAAAGCTGCCAGCAACTAGGGCCCTGGAAGTACTTAGAGCCTCAAACGCCACCTTGAACATATTACTGAGACCCTGGGGAAAGGACTTCGTTTTTCCCATGGAAAATGGCCTTCATTTGTGGCCACTTGGCCTGGCAGGCAGGGCAGTGCAAAGCCAGGAATCTACAAACTCTGCTGGATCCTTCCAGAACGAAAGCTGCCAGCAACTAGGACCCTGCAAGTCCTTACAGCCCCAGATGCCACCAGTCATCTGACACCCAGAGCCTGGGCCAATGACTTCGTTTTCCCCATGGAAAATGGCCTCCATTTCTGGCCACTCGCCCTGACCAAGAGGGTGGTGCCCAGCAAGAAATTTGCAAGCTTTGCTGGATTGCTCCAAATCTAAAGCTACCACTTGTTGTTCTTCTATTTCTCTAGAGTCCCATCATGCTGTTCTCAGATTGCTAAAGTCCATACCTCCTCGGTGTGTTCTTATGGCTGCAGATCTTCACAGCACAGACGCTTTCTTCTGCATGCTGTTCTTTCCCAGTTCAGGGCTCCTTCAAGGCTCTCCCTGAATGGCTACGCCGCCCCCTTTTATCCCAGTTCTCTTCAATGCTCACAGCTGCAGCCCATCAAGGACAACCAGGACCTGTGGGACAGATATTCAAATAGAATCCATTTCCTCTACTCTAGCCAGTAAGTACTACCCTACAAGTCCTCAGAACCCCAAAGGCCACCTTTCATCTGACACCCAGACCCTGGGGAAAGGACTTCTTTTTCCCATGGCAAATGGCCTCCCTTGGCAGCCACTCACCCTGGCAGAAAGTGGGAGCCTAGCTAGAATGATGCAATCGTTGCTGGATTTTTCCAAAAGAAAAGCTGGCAGCAACTAGGGCCCTGGAAGTACTTAGAGCCTCAAACGCCACCTTGAACATATTCCTGAGACCCTGGGGAAAGGACTTCGTTTTTCCCATGGGAAATGGCCTTCATTTGTGGCCACTTGGCCTGGCAGGCAGGGCAGTGCCAAGCCAGGAATCTACAAACTCTGCTGGATCCTTCCAGAACGAAAGCTGCCAGCAACTAGGACCCTGCAAGTCCTTACAGCCCCAGATGCCACCAGTCATCTGACACCCAGAGCCTGGGCCAATGACTTCGTTTTCCCCATGGAAAATGGCCTCCATTTCTGGCCACTCGCCCTGACCAAGAGGGTGGTGCCCAGCAAGAAATTTGCAAGCTTTGCTGGATTGCTCCAAATCTAAACCTGCCACTTGTTGTTGTTCTATTTCTCTAGAGTCCCATCATGCTGTTCTCAGATTGCTAAAGTCCATACCTCCTCGGTGTGTTCTTATGGCTGCAGATCTTCACAGCACAGACGCTTTCTTCTGCATGCTGTTCTTTCCCAGTTCAGGGCTCCTTCAAGGCTCTCCCTGAATGGCTACGCCGCCCCCTTTTATCCCAGTTCTCTTCAATGCTCACAGCTGCAGCCCATCAAGGACAACCAGGACCTGTGGGACAGATATTCAAATAGAATCCATTTCCTCTACTCTAGCCAGTAAGTACTACCCTACAAGTCCTCAGAACCCCAAAGGCCACCTTTCATCTGACACCCAGACCCTGGGGAAAGGACTTCTTTTTCCCATGGCAAATGGCCTCCCTTGGCAGCCACTCACCCTGGCAGAAAGTGGGAGCCTAGCTAGAATGATGCAATCGTTGCTGGATTTTTCCAAAAGAAAAGCTGGCAGCAACTAGGGCCCTGGAAGTACTTAGAGCCTCAAACGCCACCTTGAACATATTACTGAGACCCTGGGGAAAGGACTTCGTTTTTCCCATGGAAAATGGCCTTCATTTGTGGCCACTTGGCCTGGCAGGCAGGGCAGTGCCAAGCCAGGAATCTACAAACTCTGCTGGATCCTTCCAGAACGAAAGCTGCCAGCAACTAGGACCCTGCAAGTCCTTAGAGCCCCAGATGCCACCAGTCATCTGACACCCAGAGCCTGGGCCAATGACTTCGTTTTCCCCATGGAAAATGGCCTCCATTTCTGGCCACTCGCCCTGACCAAGAGGGTGGTGCCCAGCAAGAAATTTGCAAGCTTTGCTGGATTGCTCCAAATCGAAAGCTGCCACTTGTTGTTGTTCTATTTCTCTAGAGTCCCATCATGCTGTTCTCAGATTGCTAAAGTCCATACCTCCTCGGTGTGTTCTTATGGCTGCAGATCTTCACAGCACAGACGCTTTCTTCTGCATGCTGTTCTTTCCCAGTTCAGGGCTCCTTCAAGGCTCTCCCTGAATGGCTACGCCGCCCCCTTTTATCCCAGTTCTCTTCAATGCTCACAGCTGCAGCCCATCAAGGACAACCAGGGCCTGTGGGGCAAAGCCTCTAGACAGATATTCAAATAGAATCCATTTCCTCTACTCTAGCCAGTAAGTACTACCCTACAAGTCCTCAGAACCCCAAAGGCCACCTTTCATCTGACACCCAGACCCTGGGGAAAGGACTTCTTTTTCCCATGGCAAATGGCCTCCCTTGGCAGCCACTCACCCTGGCAGAAAGTGGGAGCCTAGCTAGAATGATGCAATCGTTGCTGGATTTTTCCAAAAGAAAAGCTGGCAGCAACTAGGGCCCTGGAAGTACTTAGAGCCTCAAACGCCACCTTGAACATATTCCTGAGACCCTGGGGAAAGGACTTCGTTTTTCCCATGGGAAATGGCCTTCATTTGTGGCCACTTGGCCTGGCAGGCAGGGCAGTGCCAAGCCAGGAATCTACAAACTCTGCTGGATCCTTCCAGAACGAAAGCTGCCAGCAACTAGGACCCTGCAAGTCCTTAGAGCCCCAGATGCCACCAGTCATCTGACACCCAGAGCCTGGGCCAATGACTTCGTTTTCCCCATGGAAAATGGCCTCCATTTCTGGCCACTCGCCCTGACCAAGAGGGTGGTGCCCAGCAAGAAATTTGCAAGCTTTGCTGGATTGCTCCAAATCGAAAGCTGCCACTTGTTGTTGTTTTATTTCTCTAGAGTCCCATCATGCTGTTCTCAGATTGCTAAAGTCCATACCTCCTCGGTGTGTTCTTATGGCTGCAGATCTTCACAGCACAGACGCTTTCTTCTGCATGCTGTTCTTTCCCAGTTCAGGGCTCCTTCAAGGCTCTCCCTGAATGGCTACGCCGCCCCCTTTTATCCCAGTTCTCTTCAATGCTCACAGCTGCAGCCCATCAAGGACAACCAGGACCTGTGGGACAGATATTCAAATAGAATCCATTTCCTCTACTCTAGCCAGTAAGTACTACCCTACAAGTCCTCAGAACCCCAAAGGCCACCTTTCATCTGACACCCAGACCCTGGGGAAAGGACTTCTTTTTCCCATGGCAAATGGCCTCCCTTGGCAGCCACTCACCCTGGCAGAAAGTGGGAGCCTAGCTAGAATGATGCAATCGTTGCTGGATTTTTCCAAAAGAAAAGCTGGCAGCAACTAGGGCCCTGGAAGTACTTAGAGCCTCAAACGCCACCTTGAACATATTACTGAGACCCTGGGGAAAGGACTTCGTTTTTCCCATGGAAAATGGCCTTCATTTGTGGCCACTTGGCCTGGCAGGCAGGGCAGTGCCAAGCCAGGAATCTACAAACTCTGCTGGATCCTTCCAGAACGAAAGCTGCCAGCAACTAGGACCCTGCAAGTCCTTAGAGCCCCAGATGCCACCAGTCATCTGACACCCAGAGCCTGGGCCAATGACTTCGTTTTCCCCATGGAAAATGGCCTCCATTTCTGGCCACTCGCCCTGACCAAGAGGGTGGTGCCCAGCAAGAAATTTGCAAGCTTTGCTGGATTGCTCCAAATCGAAAGCTGCCACTTGTTGTTGTTCTATTTCTCTAGAGTCCCATCATGCTGTTCTCAGATTGCTAAAGTCCATACCTCCTCGGTGTGTTCTTATGGCTGCAGATCTTCACAGCACAGACGCTTTCTTCTGCATGCTGTTCTTTCCCAGTTCAGGGCTCCTTCAAGGCTCTCCCTGAATGGCTACGCCGCCCCCTTTTATCCCAGTTCTCTTCAATGCTCACAGCTGCAGCCCATCAAGGACAACCAGGGCCTGTGGGGCAAAGCCTCTAGACAGATATTCAAATAGAATCCATTTCCTCTACTCTAGCCAGTAAGTACTACCCTACAAGTCCTCAGAACCCCAAAGGCCACCTTTCATCTGACACCCAGACCCTGGGGAAAGGACTTCTTTTTCCCATGGCAAATGGCCTCCCTTGGCAGCCACTCACCCTGGCAGAAAGTGGGAGCCTAGCTAGAATGATGCAATCGTTGCTGGATTTTTCCAAAAGAAAAGCTGGCAGCAACTAGGGCCCTGGAAGTACTTAGAGCCTCAAACGCCACCTTGAACATATTCCTGAGACCCTGGGGAAAGGACTTCGTTTTTCCCATGGGAAATGGCCTTCATTTGTGGCCACTTGGCCTGGCAGGCAGGGCAGTGCCAAGCCAGGAATCTACAAACTCTGCTGGATCCTTCCAGAACGAAAGCTGCCAGCAACTAGGACCCTGCAAGTCCTTAGAGCCCCAGATGCCACCAGTCATCTGACACCCAGAGCCTGGGCCAATGACTTCGTTTTCCCCATGGAAAATGGCCTCCATTTCTGGCCACTCGCCCTGACCAAGAGGGTGGTGCCCAGCAAGAAATTTGCAAGCTTTGCTGGATTGCTCCAAATCGAAAGCTGCCACTTGTTGTTGTTTTATTTCTCTAGAGTCCCATCATGCTGTTCTCAGATTGCTAAAGTCCATACCTCCTCGGTGTGTTCTTATGGCTGCAGATCTTCACAGCACAGACGCTTTCTTCTGCATGCTGTTCTTTCCCAGTTCAGGGCTCCTTCAAGGCTCTCCCTGAATGGCTACGCCGCCCCCTTTTATCCCAGTTCTCTTCAATGCTCACAGCTGCAGCCCATCAAGGACAACCAGGACCTGTGGGACAGATATTCAAATAGAATCCATTTCCTCTACTCTAGCCAGTAAGTACTACCCTACAAGTCCTCAGAACCCCAAAGGCCACCTTTCATCTGACACCCAGACCCTGGGGAAAGGACTTCTTTTTCCCATGGCAAATGGCCTCCCTTGGCAGCCACTCACCCTGGCAGAAAGTGGGAGCCTAGCTAGAATGATGCAATCGTTGCTGGATTTTTCCAAAAGAAAAGCTGGCAGCAACTAGGGCCCTGGAAGTACTTAGAGCCTCAAACGCCACCTTGAACATATTCCTGAGACCCTGGGGAAAGGACTTCGTTTTTCCCATGGAAAATGGCCTTCATTTGTGGCCACTTGGCCTGGCAGGCAGGGCAGTGCCAAGCCAGGAATCTACAAACTCTGCTGGATCCTTCCAGAACGAAAGCTGCCAGCAACTAGGACCCTGCAAGTCCTTAGAGCCCCAGATGCCACCTGTCATCTGACACCCAGAGCCTGGGCCAATGACTTCGTTTTCCCCATGGAAAATGGCCTCCATTTCTGGCCACTCGCCCTGACCAAGAGGGTGGTGCCCAGCAAGAAATTTGCAAGCTTTGCTGGATTGCTCCAAATCGAAAGCTGCCACTTGTTGTTGTTTTATTTCTCTAGAGTCCCATAATGCTGTTCTCAGATTGCTAAAGTCCATACCTCCTCGGTGTGTTCTTATGGCTGCAGATCTTCACAGCACAGACGCTTTCTTCTGCATGCTGTTCTTTCCCAGTTCAGGGCTCCTTCAAGGCTCTCCCTGAATGGCTACGCCGCCCCCTTTTATCCCAGTTCTCTTCAATGCTCACAGCTGCAGCCCATCAAGGACAACCAGGACCTGTGGGGCAAAGCCTCTAGACAGATATTCAAATAGAATCCATTTCCTCTACTCTAGCCAGTAAGTACTACCCTACAAGTCCTCAGAACCCCAAAGGCCACCTTTCATCTGACACCCAGACCCTGGGGAAAGGACTTCTTTTTCCCATGGCAAATGGCCTCCCTTGGCAGCCACTCACCCTGGCAGAAAGTGGGAGCCTAGCTAGAATGATGCAATCGTTGCTGGATTTTTCCAAAAGAAAAGCTGGCAGCAACTAGGGCCCTGGAAGTACTTAGAGCCTCAAACGCCACCTTGAACATATTACTGAGACCCTGGGGAAAGGACTTCGTTTTTCCCATGGAAAATGGCCTTCATTTCTGGCCACTCTGCCTGGCAGGCAGGGCAGTGCCAAGCCAGGAATCTACAAACTCTGCTGGATCCTTCCAGAACGAAAGCTGCCAGCAACTAGGACCCTGCAAGTCCTTAGAGCCCCAGATGCCACCAGTCATCTGACACCCAGAGCCTGGGCCAATGACTTCGTTTTCCCCATGGAAAATGGCCTCCATTTCTGGCCACTCGCCCTGACCAAGAGGGTGGTGCCCAGCAAGAAATTTGCAAGCTTTGCTGGATTGCTCCAAATCTAAAGCTACCACTTGTTGTTGTTCTATTTCTCTAGAGTCCCATCATGCTGTTCTCAGATTGCTAAAGTCCATACCTCCTCGGTATGTTCTTATGGCTGCAGATCTTCACAGCACAGACGCTTTCTTCTGCATGCTGTTCTTTCCCAGTTCAGGGCTCCTTCAAGGCTCTCCCTGAATGGCTAAGCCGCCCCCTTTTATCCCAGTTCTCTTCAATGCTCACAGCTGCAGCCCATCAAGGACAACCAGGACCTGTGGGACAGATATTCAAATAGAATCCATTTCCTCTACTCTAGCCAGTAAGTACTACCCTACAAGTCCTCAGAACCCCAAAGGCCACCTTTCATCTGACACCCAGACCCTGGGGAAAGGACTTCTTTTTCCCATGGCAAATGGCCTCCCTTGGCAGCCACTCACCCTGGCAGAAAGTGGGAGGCCTAGCTAGAATGATGCAATCGTTGCTGGATTTTTCCAAAAGAAAAGCTGGCAGCAACTAGGGCCCTGGAAGTACTTAGAGCCTCAAACGCCACCTTGAACATATTCCTGAGACCCTGGGGAAAGGACTTCGTTTTTCCCATGGAAAATGGCCTTCATTTGTGGCCACTTGGCCTGGCAGGCAGGGCAGTGCCAAGCCAGGAATCTACAAACTCTGCTGGATCCTTCCAGAACGAAAGCTGCCAGCAACTAGGACCCTGCAAGTCCTTAGAGCCCCAGATGCCACCTGTCATCTGACACCCAGAGCCTGGGCCAATGACTTCGTTTTCCCCATGGAAAATGGCCTCCATTTCTGGCCACTCGCCCTGACCAAGAGGGTGGTGCCCAGCAAGAAATTTGCAAGCTTTGCTGGATTGCTCCAAATCGAAAGCTGCCACTTGTTGTTGTTTTATTTCTCTAGAGTCCCATAATGCTGTTCTCAGATTGCTAAAGTCCATACCTCCTCGGTGTGTTCTTATGGCTGCAGATCTTCACAGCACAGACGCTTTCTTCTGCATGCTGTTCTTTCCCAGTTCAGGGCTCCTTCAAGGCTCTCCCTGAATGGCTACGCCGCCCCCTTTTATCCCAGTTCTCTTCAATGCTCACAGCTGCAGCCCATCAAGGACAACCAGGACCTGTGGGGCAAAGCCTCTAGACAGATATTCAAATAGAATCCATTTCCTCTACTCTAGCCAGTAAGTACTACCCTACAAGTCCTCAGAACCCCAAAGGCCACCTTTCATCTGACACCCAGACCCTGGGGAAAGGACTTCTTTTTCCCATGGCAAATGGCCTCCCTTGGCAGCCACTCACCCTGGCAGAAAGTGGGAGCCTAGCTAGAATGATGCAATCGTTGCTGGATTTTTCCAAAAGAAAAGCTGGCAGCAGCTAGGGCCCTGGAAGTACTTAGAGCCTCAAACGCCACCTTGAACATATTACTGAGACCCTGGGGAAAGGACTTCGTTTTTCCCATGGAAAATGGCCTTCATTTGTGGCCACTTGGCCTGGCAGGCAGGGCAGTGCCAAGCCAGGAATCTACAAACTCTGCTGGATCCTTCCAGAACGAAAGCTGCCAGCAACTAGGACCCTGCAAGTCCTTAGAGCCCCAGATGCCACCAGTCATCTGACACCCAGAGCCTGGGCCAATGACTTCGTTTTCCCCATGGAAAATGGCCTCCATTTCTGGCCACTCGCCCTGACCAAGAGGGTGGTGCCCAGCAAGAAATTTGCAAGCTTTGCTGGATTGCTCCAAATCGAAAGCTGCCACTTGTTGTTGTTCTATTTCTCTAGAGTCCCATCATGCTGTTCTCAGATTGCTAAAGTCCATACCTCCTCGGTGTGTTCTTATGGCTGCAGATCTTCACAGCACAGACGCTTTCTTCTGCATGCTGTTCTTTCCCAGTTCAGGGCTCCTTCAAGGCTCTCCCTGAATGGCTACGCCGCCCCCTTTTATCCCAGTTCTCTTCAATGCTCACAGCTGCAGCCCATCAAGGACAACCAGGACCTGTGGGGCAAAGCCTCTAGACAGATATTCAAATAGAATCCATTTCCTCTACTCTAGCCAGTAAGTACTACCCTACAAGTCCTCAGAACCCCAAAGGCCACCTTTCATCTGACACCCAGACCCTGGGGAAAGGACTTCTTTTTCCCATGGCAAATGGCCTCCCTTGGCAGCCACTCACCCTGGCAGAAAGTGGGAGCCTAGCTAGAATGATGCAATCGTTGCTGGATTTTTCCAAAAGAAAAGCTGGCAGCAACTAGGGCCCTGGAAGTACTTAGAGCCTCAAACGCCACCTTGAACATATTACTGAGACCCTGGGGAAAGGACTTCGTTTTTCCCATGGAAAATGGCCTTCATTTCTGGCCACTCTGCCTGGCAGGCAGGGCAGTGCCAAGCCAGGAATCTACAAACTCTGCTGGATCCTTCCAGAACGAAAGCTGCCAGCAACTAGGACCCTGCAAGTCCTTAGAGCCCCAGATGCCACCAGTCATCTGACACCCAGAGCCTGGGCCAATGACTTCGTTTTCCCCATGGAAAATGGCCTCCATTTCTGGCCACTCGCCCTGACCAAGAGGGTGGTGCCCAGCAAGAAATTTGCAAGCTTTGCTGGATTGCTCCAAATCTAAAGCTACCACTTGTTGTTGTTCTATTTCTCTAGAGTCCCATCATGCTGTTCTCAGATTGCTAAAGTCCATACCTCCTCGGTATGTTCTTATGGCTGCAGATCTTCACAGCACAGACGCTTTCTTCTGCATGCTGTTCTTTCCCAGTTCAGGGCTCCTTCAAGGCTCTCCCTGAATGGCTAAGCCGCCCCCTTTTATCCCAGTTCTCTTCAATGCTCACAGCTGCAGCCCATCAAGGACAACCAGGACCTGTGGGACAGATATTCAAATAGAATCCATTTCCTCTACTCTAGCCAGTAAGTACTACCCTACAAGTCCTCAGAACCCCAAAGGCCACCTTTCATCTGACACCCAGACCCTGGGGAAAGGACTTCTTTTTCCCATGGCAAATGGCCTCCCTTGGCAGCCACTCACCCTGGCAGAAAGTGGGAGGCCTAGCTAGAATGATGCAATCGTTGCTGGATTTTTCCAAAAGAAAAGCTGGCAGCAACTAGGGCCCTGGAAGTACTTAGAGCCTCAAACGCCACCTTGAACATATTCCTGAGACCCTGGGGAAAGGACTTCGTTTTTCCCATGGAAAATGGCCTTCATTTGTGGCCACTTGGCCTGGCAGGCAGGGCAGTGCCAAGCCAGGAATCTACAAACTCTGCTGGATCCTTCCAGAACGAAAGCTGCCAGCAACTAGGACCCTGCAAGTCCTTAGAGCCCCAGATGCCACCTGTCATCTGACACCCAGAGCCTGGGCCAATGACTTCGTTTTCCCCATGGAAAATGGCCTCCATTTCTGGCCACTCGCCCTGACCAAGAGGGTGGTGCCCAGCAAGAAATTTGCAAGCTTTGCTGGATTGCTCCAAATCGAAAGCTGCCACTTGTTGTTGTTTTATTTCTCTAGAGTCCCATCATGCTGTTCTCAGATTGCTAAAGTCCATACCTCCTCGGTGTGTTCTTATGGCTGCAGATCTTCACAGCACAGACGCTTTCTTCTGCATGCTGTTCTTTCCCAGTTCAGGGCTCCTTCAAGGCTCTCCCTGAATGGCTACGCCGCCCCCTTTTATCCCAGTTCTCTTCAATGCTCACAGCTGCAGCCCATCAAGGACAACCAGGACCTGTGGGGCAAAGCCTCTAGACAGATATTCAAATAGAATCCATTTCCTCTACTCTAGCCAGTAAGTACTACCCTACAAGTCCTCAGAACCCCAAAGGCCACCTTTCATCTGACACCCAGACCCTGGGGAAAGGACTTCTTTTTCCCATGGCAAATGGCCTCCCTTGGCAGCCACTCACCCTGGCAGAAAGTGGGAGCCTAGCTAGAATGATGCAATCGTTGCTGGATTTTTCCAAAAGAAAAGCTGGCAGCAGCTAGGGCCCTGGAAGTACTTAGAGCCTCAAACGCCACCTTGAACATATTACTGAGACCCTGGGGAAAGGACTTCGTTTTTCCCATGGAAAATGGCCTTCATTTGTGGCCACTTGGCCTGGCAGGCAGGGCAGTGCCAAGCCAGGAATCTACAAACTCTGCTGGATCCTTCCAGAACGAAAGCTGCCAGCAACTAGGACCCTGCAAGTCCTTAGAGCCCCAGATGCCACCAGTCATCTGACACCCAGAGCCTGGGCCAATGACTTCGTTTTCCCCATGGAAAATGGCCTCCATTTCTGGCCACTCGCCCTGACCAAGAGGGTGGTGCCCAGCAAGAAATTTGCAAGCTTTGCTGGATTGCTCCAAATCGAAAGCTGCCACTTGTTGTTGTTCTATTTCTCTAGAGTCCCATCATGCTGTTCTCAGATTGCTAAAGTCCATACCTCCTCGGTGTGTTCTTATGGCTGCAGATCTTCACAGCACAGACGCTTTCTTCTGCATGCTGTTCTTTCCCAGTTCAGGGCTCCTTCAAGGCTCTCCCTGAATGGCTACGCCGCCCCCTTTTATCCCAGTTCTCTTCAATGCTCACAGCTGCAGCCCATCAAGGACAACCAGGACCTGTGGGGCAAAGCCTCTAGACAGATATTCAAATAGAATCCATTTCCTCTACTCTAGCCAGTAAGTACTACCCTACAAGTCCTCAGAACCCCAAAGGCCACCTTTCATCTGACACCCAGACCCTGGGGAAAGGACTTCTTTTTCCCATGGCAAATGGCCTCCCTTGGCAGCCACTCACCCTGGCAGAAAGTGGGAGCCTAGCTAGAATGATGCAATCGTTGCTGGATTTTTCCAAAAGAAAAGCTGGCAGCAACTAGGGCCCTGGAAGTACTTAGAGCCTCAAACGCCACCTTGAACATATTACTGAGACCCTGGGGAAAGGACTTCGTTTTTCCCATGGAAAATGGCCTTCATTTCTGGCCACTCTGCCTGGCAGGCAGGGCAGTGCCAAGCCAGGAATCTACAAACTGTGCTGGATCCTTCCAGAACGAAAGCTGCCAGCAACTAGGACCCTGCAAGTCCTTACAGCCCCAGATGCCACCAGTCATCTGACACCCAGAGCCTGGGCCAATGACTTCGTTTTCCCCATGGAAAATGGCCTCCATTTCTGGCCACTCGCCCTGACCAAGAGGGTGGTGCCCAGCAGGAAATTTGCAAGCTTTTCTGGATTGCTCCAAATCTAAAGCTACCACTTGTTGTTGTTCTATTTCTCTAGAGTCCCATCATGCTGTTCTCAGATTGCTAAAGTCCATACCTCCTCGGTATGTTCTTATGGCTGCAGATCTTCACAGCACAGACGCTTTCTTCTGCATGCTGTTCTTTCCCAGTTCAGGGCTCCTTCAAGGCTCTCCCTGAATGGCTACGCCGCCCCCTTTTATCCCAGTTCTCTTCAATGCTCACAGCTGCAGCCCATCAAGGACAACCAGGACCTGTGGGACAGATATTCAAATAGAATCCATTTCCTCTACTCTAGCCAGTAAGTACTACCCTACAAGTCCTCAGAACCCCAAAGGCCACCTTTCATCTGACACCCAGACCCTGGGGAAAGGACTTCTTTTTCCCATGGCAAATGGCCTCCCTTGGCAGCCACTCACCCTGGCAGAAAGTGGGAGCCTAGCTAGAATGATGCAATCGTTGCTGGATTTTTCCAAAAGAAAAGCTGGCAGCAACTAGGGCCCTGGAAGTACTTAGAGCCTCAAACGCCACCTTGAACATATTCCTGAGACCCTGGGGAAAGGACTTCTTTTTCCCATGGAAAATGGCCTTCATTTGTGGCCACTTGGCCTGGCAGGCAGGGCAGTGCCAAGCCAGGAATCTACAAACTCTGCTGGATCCTTCCAGAACGAAAGCTGCCAGCAACTAGGACCCTGCAAGTCCTTAGAGCCCCAGATGCCACCAGTCATCTGACACCCAGAGCCTGGGCCAATGACTTCGTTTTCCCCATGGAAAATGGCCTCCATTTCTGGCCACTCGCCCTGACCAAGAGGGTGGTGCCCAGCAAGAAATTTGCAAGCTTTGCTGGATTGCTCCAAATCGAAAGCTGCCACTTGTTGTTGTTCTATTTCTCTAGAGTCCCATAATGCTGTTCTCAGATTGCTAAAGTCCATACCTCCTCGGTGTGTTCTTATGGCTGCAGATCTTCACAGCACAGACGCTTTCTTCTGCATGCTGTTCTTTCCCAGTTCAGGGCTCCTTCAAGGCTCTCCCTGAATGGCTACGCCGCCCCCTTTTATCCCAGTTCTCTTCAATGCTCACAGCTGCAGCCCATCAAGGACAACCAGGACCTGTGGGGCAAAGCCTCTAGACAGATATTCAAATAGAATCCATTTCCTCTACTCTAGCCAGTAAGTACTACCCTACAAGTCCTCAGAACCCCAAAGGCCACCTTTCATCTGACACCCAGACCCTGGGGAAAGGACTTCTTTTTCCCATGGCAAATGGCCTCCCTTGGCAGCCACTCACCCTGGCAGAAAGTGGGAGCCTAGCTAGAATGATGCAATCGTTGCTGGATTTTTCCAAAAGAAAAGCTGCCAGCAACTAGGGCCCTGGAAGTACTTAGAGCCTCAAACGCCACCTTGAACATATTCCTGAGACCCTGGGGAAAGGACTTCGTTTTTCCCATGGAAAATGGCCTTCATTTGTGGCCACTTGGCCTGGCAGGCAGGGCAGTGCCAAGCCAGGAATCTACAAACTCTGCTGGATCCTTCCAGAACGAAAGCTGCCAGCAACTAGGACCCTGCAAGTCCTTACAGCCCCAGATGCCACCAGTCATCTGACACCCAGAGCCTGGGCCAATGACTTCGTTTTCCCCATGGAAAATGGCCTCCATTTCTGGCCACTCGCCCTGACCAAGAGGGTGGTGCCCAGCAAGAAATTTGCAAGCTTTGCTGGATTGCTCCAAATCTAAAGCTACCACTTGTTGTTGTTCTATTTCTCTAGAGTCCCATCATGCTGTTCTCAGATTGCTAAAGTCCATACCTCCTCGGTGTGTTCTTATGGCTGCAGATCTTCACAGCACAGACGCTTTCTTCTGCATGCTGTTCTTTCCCAGTTCAGGGCTCCTTCAAGGCTCTCCCTGAATGGCTACGCCGCCCCCTTTTATCCCAGTTCTCTTCAATGCTCACAGCTGCAGCCCATCAAGGACAACCAGGACCTGTGGGACAGATATTCAAATAGAATCCATTTCCTCTACTCTAGCCAGTAAGTACTACCCTACAAGTCCTCAGAACCCCAAAGGCCACCTTTCATCTGACACCCAGACCCTGGGGAAAGGACTTCTTTTTCCCATGGCAAATGGCCTCCCTTGGCAGCCACTCACCCTGGCAGAAAGTGGGAGCCTAGCTAGAATGATGCAATCGTTGCTGGATTTTTCCAAAAGAAAAGCTGGCAGCAACTAGGGCCCTGGAAGTACTTAGAGCCTCAAACGCCACCTTGAACATATTACTGAGACCCTGGGGAAAGGACTTCGTTTTTCCCATGGAAAATGGCCTTCATTTGTGGCCACTTGGCCTGGCAGGCAGGGCAGTGCCAAGCCAGGAATCTACAAACTCTGCTGGATCCTTCCAGAACGAAAGCTGCCAGCAACTAGGACCCTGCAAGTCCTTAGAGCCCCAGATGCCACCTGTCATCTGACACCCAGAGCCTGGGCCAATGACTTCGTTTTCCCCATGGAAAATGGCCTCCATTTCTGGCCACTCGCCCTGACCAAGAGGGTGGTGCCCAGCAAGAAATTTGCAAGCTTTGCTGGATTGCTCCAAATCGAAAGCTGCCACTTGTTGTTGTTTTATTTCTCTAGAGTCCCATCATGCTGTTCTCAGATTGCTAAAGTCCATACCTCCTCGGTGTGTTCTTATGGCTGCAGATCTTCACAGCACAGACGCTTTCTTCTGCATGCTGTTCTTTCCCAGTTCAGGGCTCCTTCAAGGCTCTCCCTGAATGGCTACGCCGCCCCCTTTTATCCCAGTTCTCTTCAATGCTCACAGCTGCAGCCCATCAAGGACAACCAGGACCTGTGGGGCAAAGCCTCTAGACAGATATTCAAATAGAATCCATTTCCTCTACTCTAGCCAGTAAGTACTACCCTACAAGTCCTCAGAACCCCAAAGGCCACCTTTCATCTGACACCCAGACCCTGGGGAAAGGACTTCTTTTTCCCATGGCAAATGGCCTCCCTTGGCAGCCACTCACCCTGGCAGAAAGTGGGAGCCTAGCTAGAATGATGCAATCGTTGCTGGATTTTTCCAAAAGAAAAGCTGGCAGCAACTAGGGCCCTGGAAGTACTTAGAGCCTCAAACGCCACCTTGAACATATTCCTGAGACCCTGGGGAAAGGACTTCGTTTTTCCCATGGGAAATGGCCTTCATTTGTGGCCACTTGGCCTGGCAGGCAGGGCAGTGCCAAGCCAGGAATCTACAAACTGTGCTGGATCCTTCCAGAACGAAAGCTGCCAGCAACTAGGACCCTGCAAGTCCTTAGAGCCCCAGATGCCACCAGTCATCTGACACCCAGAGCCTGGGCCAATGACTTCGTTTTCCCCATGGAAAATGGCCTCCATTTCTGGCCACTCGCCCTGACCAAGAGGGTGGTGCCCAGCAAGAAATTTGCAAGCTTTGCTGGATTGCTCCAAATCGAAAGCTACCACTTGTTGTTGTTCTATTTCTCTAGAGTCCCATCATGCTGTTCTCAGATTGCTAAAGTCCATACCTCCTCGGTGTGTTCTTATGGCTGCAGATCTTCACAGCACAGACGCTTTCTTCTGCATGCTGTTCTTTCCCAGTTCAGGGCTCCTTCAAGGCTCTCCCTGAATGGCTACGCCGCCCCCTTTTATCCCAGTTCTCTTCAATGCTCACAGCTGCAGCCCATCAAGGACAACCAGGACCTGTGGGACAGATATTCAAATAGAATCCATTTCCTCTACTCTAGCCAGTAAGTACTACCCTACAAGTCCTCAGAACCCCAAAGGCCACCTTTCATCTGACACCCAGACCCTGGGGAAAGGACTTCTTTTTCCCATGGCAAATGGCCTCCCTTGGCAGCCACTCACCCTGGCAGAAAGTGGGAGCCTAGCTAGAATGATGCAATCGTTGCTGGATTTTTCCAAAAGAAAAGCTGGCAGCAACTAGGGCCCTGGAAGTACTTAGAGCCTCAAACGCCACCTTGAACATATTACTGAGACCCTGGGGAAAGGACTTCGTTTTTCCCATGGAAAATGGCCTTCATTTGTGGCCACTTGGCCTGGCAGGCAGGGCAGTGCCAAGCCAGGAATCTACAAACTCTGCTGGATCCTTCCAGAACGAAAGCTGCCAGCAACTAGGACCCTGCAAGTCCTTAGAGCCCCAGATGCCACCAGTCATCTGACACCCAGAGCCTGGGCCAATGACTTCGTTTTCCCCATGGAAAATGGCCTCCATTTCTGGCCACTCGCCCTGACCAAGAGGGTGGTGCCCAGCAAGAAATTTGCAAGCTTTGCTGGATTGCTCCAAATCGAAAGCTGCCACTTGTTGTTGTTCTATTTCTCTAGAGTCCCATCATGCTGTTCTCAGATTGCTAAAGTCCATACCTCCTCGGTGTGTTCTTATGGCTGCAGATCTTCACAGCACAGACGCTTTCTTCTGCATGCTGTTCTTTCCCAGTTCAGGGCTCCTTCAAGGCTCTCCCTGAATGGCTACGCCGCCCCCTTTTATCCCAGTTCTCTTCAATGCTCACAGCTGCAGCCCATCAAGGACAACCAGGACCTGTGGGACAGATATTCAAATAGAATCCATTTCCTCTACTCTAGCCAGTAAGTACTACCCTACAAGTCCTCAGAACCCCAAAGGCCACCTTTCATCTGACACCCAGACCCTGGGGAAAGGACTTCTTTTTCCCATGGCAAATGGCCTCCCTTGGCAGCCACTCACCCTGGCAGAAAGTGGGAGCCTAGCTAGAATGATGCAATCGTTGCTGGATTTTTCCAAAAGAAAAGCTGGCAGCAACTAGGGCCCTGGAAGTACTTAGAGCCTCAAACGCCACCTTGAACATATTCCTGAGACCCTGGGGAAAGGACTTCGTTTTTCCCATGGGAAATGGCCTTCATTTGTGGCCACTTGGCCTGGCAGGCAGGGCAGTGCCAAGCCAGGAATCTACAAACTGTGCTGGATCCTTCCAGAACGAAAGCTGCCAGCAACTAGGACCCTGCAAGTCCTTAGAGCCCCAGATGCCACCAGTCATCTGACACCCAGAGCCTGGGCCAATGACTTCGTTTTCCCCATGGAAAATGGCCTCCATTTCTGGCCACTCGCCCTGACCAAGAGGGTGGTGCCCAGCAAGAAATTTGCAAGCTTTGCTGGATTGCTCCAAATCGAAAGCTGCCACTTGTTGTTGTTCTATTTCTCTAGAGTCCCATCATGCTGTTCTCAGATTGCTAAAGTCCATACCTCCTCGGTGTGTTCTTATGGCTGCAGATCTTCACAGCACAGACGCTTTCTTCTGCATGCTGTTCTTTCCCAGTTCAGGGCTCCTTCAAGGCTCTCCCTGAATGGCTACGCCGCCCCCTTTTATCCCAGTTCTCTTCAATGCTCACAGCTGCAGCCCATCAAGGACAACCAGGACCTGTGGGACAGATATTCAAATAGAATCCATTTCCTCTACTCTAGCCAGTAAGTACTACCCTACAAGTCCTCAGAACCCCAAAGGCCACCTTTCATCTGACACCCAGACCCTGGGGAAAGGACTTCTTTTTCCCATGGCAAATGGCCTCCCTTGGCAGCCACTCACCCTGGCAGAAAGTGGGAGCCTAGCTAGAATGATGCAATCGTTGCTGGATTTTTCCAAAAGAAAAGCTGGCAGCAACTAGGGCCCTGGAAGTACTTAGAGCCTCAAACGCCACCTTGAACATATTCCTGAGACCCTGGGGAAAGGACTTCGTTTTTCCCATGGAAAATGGCCTTCATTTGTGGCCACTTGGCCTGGCAGGCAGGGCAGTGCCAAGCCAGGAATCTACAAACTCTGCTGGATCCTTCCAGAACGAAAGCTGCCAGCAACTAGGACCCTGCAAGTCCTTACAGCCCCAGATGCCACCAGTCATCTGACACCCAGAGCCTGGGCCAATGACTTCGTTTTCCCCATGGAAAATGGCCTCCATTTCTGGCCACTCGCCCTGACCAAGAGGGTGGTGCCCAGCAAGAAATTTGCAAGCTTTGCTGGATTGCTCCAAATCGAAAGCTACCACTTGTTGTTGTTCTATTTCTCTAGAGTCCCATCATGCTGTTCTCAGATTGCTAAAGTCCATACCTCCTCGGTGTGTTCTTATGGCTGCAGATCTTCACAGCACAGACGCTTTCTTCTGCATGCTGTTCTTTCCCAGTTCAGGGCTCCTTCAAGGCTCTCCCTGAATGGCTACGCCGCCCCCTTTTATCCCAGTTCTCTTCAATGCTCACAGCTGCAGCCCATCAAGGACAACCAGGACCTGTGGGACAGATATTCAAATAGAATCCATTTCCTCTACTCTAGCCAGTAAGTACTACCCTACAAGTCCTCAGAACCCCAAAGGCCACCTTTCATCTGACACCCAGACCCTGGGGAAAGGACTTCTTTTTCCCATGGCAAATGGCCTCCCTTGGCAGCCACTCACCCTGGCAGAAAGTGGGAGCCTAGCTAGAATGATGCAATCGTTGCTGGATTTTTCCAAAAGAAAAGCTGGCAGCAACTAGGGCCCTGGAAGTACTTAGAGCCTCAAACGCCACCTTGAACATATTCCTGAGACCCTGGGGAAAGGACTTCGTTTTTCCCATGGAAAATGGCCTTCATTTCTGGCCACTTGGCCTGGCAGGCAGGGCAGTGCCAAGCCAGGAATCTACAAACTCTGCTGGATCCTTCCAGAACGAAAGCTGCCAGCAACTAGGACCCTGCAAGTCCTTAGAGCCCCAGATGCCACCAGTCATCTGACACCCAGAGCCTGGGCCAATGACTTCGTTTTCCCCATGGAAAATGGCCTCCATTTCTGGCCACTCGCCCTGACCAAGAGGGTGGTGCCCAGCAAGAAATTTGCAAGCTTTGCTGGATTGCTCCAAATCGAAAGCTGCCACTTGTTGTTGTTCTATTTCTCTAGAGTCCCATAATGCTGTTCTCAGATTGCTAAAGTCCATACCTCCTCGGTGTGTTCTTATGGCTGCAGATCTTCACAGCACAGACGCTTTCTTCTGCATGCTGTTCTTTCCCAGTTCAGGGCTCCTTCAAGGCTCTCCCTGAATGGCTAAGCCGCCCCCTTTTATCCCAGTTCTCTTCAATGCTCACAGCTGCAGCCCATCAAGGACAACCAGGGCCTGTGGGGCAAAGCCTCTAGACAGATATTCAAATAGAATCCATTTCCTCTACTCTAGCCAGTAAGTACTACCCTACAAGTCCTCAGAACCCCAAAGGCCACCTTTCATCTGACACCCAGACCCTGGGGAAAGGACTTCTTTTTCCCATGGCAAATGGCCTCCCTTGGCAGCCACTCACCCTGGCAGAAAGTGGGAGCCTAGCTAGAATGATGCAATCGTTGCTGGATTTTTCCAAAAGAAAAGCTGCCAGCAACTAGGGCCCTGGAAGTACTTAGAGCCTCAAACGCCACCTTGAACATATTCCTGAGACCCTGGGGAAAGGACTTCGTTTTTCCCATGGGAAATGGCCTTCATTTGTGGCCACTTGGCCTGGCAGGCAGGGCAGTGCCAAGCCAGGAATCTACAAACTCTGCTGGATCCTTCCAGAACGAAAGCTGCCAGCAACTAGGACCCTGCAAGTCCTTAGAGCCCCAGATGCCACCAGTCATCTGACACCCAGAGCCTGGGCCAATGACTTCGTTTTCCCCATGGAAAATGGCCTCCATTTCTGGCCACTCGCCCTGACCAAGAGGGTGGTGCCCAGCAAGAAATTTGCAAGCTTTGCTGGATTGCTCCAAATCTAAAGCTACCACTTGTTGTTGTTCTATTTCTCTAGAGTCCCATCATGCTGTTCTCAGATTGCTAAAGTCCATACCTCCTCGGTGTGTTCTTATGGCTGCAGATCTTCACAGCACAGACGCTTTCTTCTGCATGCTGTTCTTTCCCAGTTCAGGGCTCCTTCAAGGCTCTCCCTGAATGGCTACGCCGCCCCCTTTTATCCCAGTTCTCTTCAATGCTCACAGCTGCAGCCCATCAAGGACAACCAGGACCTGTGGGACAGATATTCAAATAGAATCCATTTCCTCTACTCTAGCCAGTAAGTACTACCCTACAAGTCCTCAGAACCCCAAAGGCCACCTTTCATCTGACACCCAGACCCTGGGGAAAGGACTTCTTTTTCCCATGGCAAATGGCCTCCCTTGGCAGCCACTCACCCTGGCAGAAAGTGGGAGCCTAGCTAGAATGATGCAATCGTTGCTGGATTTTTCCAAAAGAAAAGCTGGCAGCAACTAGGGCCCTGGAAGTACTTAGAGCCTCAAACGCCACCTTGAACATATTCCTGAGACCCTGGGGAAAGGACTTCGTTTTTCCCATGGAAAATGGCCTTCATTTGTGGCCACTTGGCCTGGCAGGCAGGGCAGTGCCAAGCCAGGAATCTACAAACTCTGCTGGATCCTTCCAGAACGAAAGCTGCCAGCAACTAGGACCCTGCAAGTCCTTAGAGCCCCAGATGCCACCTGTCATCTGACACCCAGAGCCTGGGCCAATGACTTCGTTTTCCCCATGGAAAATGGCCTCCATTTCTGGCCACTCGCCCTGACCAAGAGGGTGGTGCCCAGCAAGAAATTTGCAAGCTTTGCTGGATTGCTCCAAATCGAAAGCTGCCACTTGTTGTTGTTTTATTTCTCTAGAGTCCCATAATGCTGTTCTCAGATTGCTAAAGTCCATACCTCCTCGGTGTGTTCTTATGGCTGCAGATCTTCACAGCACAGACGCTTTCTTCTGCATGCTGTTCTTTCCCAGTTCAGGGCTCCTTCAAGGCTCTCCCTGAATGGCTACGCCGCCCCCTTTTATCCCAGTTCTCTTCAATGCTCACAGCTGCAGCCCATCAAGGACAACCAGGACCTGTGGGACAGATATTCAAATAGAATCCATTTCCTCTACTCTAGCCAGTAAGTACTACCCTACAAGTCCTCAGAACCCCAAAGGCCACCTTTCATCTGACACCCAGACCCTGGGGAAAGGACTTCTTTTTCCCATGGCAAATGGCCTCCCTTGGCAGCCACTCACCCTGGCAGAAAGTGGGAGCCTAGCTAGAATGATGCAATCGTTGCTGGATTTTTCCAAAAGAAAAGCTGGCAGCAACTAGGGCCCTGGAAGTACTTAGAGCCTCAAACGCCACCTTGAACATATTACTGAGACCCTGGGGAAAGGACTTCGTTTTTCCCATGGAAAATGGCCTTCATTTGTGGCCACTTGGCCTGGCAGGCAGGGCAGTGCCAAGCCAGGAATCTACAAACTCTGCTGGATCCTTCCAGAACGAAAGCTGCCAGCAACTAGGACCCTGCAAGTCCTTAGAGCCCCAGATGCCACCAGTCATCTGACACCCAGAGCCTGGGCCAATGACTTCGTTTTCCCCATGGAAAATGGCCTCCATTTCTGGCCACTCGCCCTGACCAAGAGGGTGGTGCCCAGCAAGAAATTTGCAAGCTTTGCTGGATTGCTCCAAATCGAAAGCTGCCACTTGTTGTTGTTCTATTTCTCTAGAGTCCCATCATGCTGTTCTCAGATTGCTAAAGTCCATACCTCCTCGGTGTGTTCTTATGGCTGCAGATCTTCACAGCACAGACGCTTTCTTCTGCATGCTGTTCTTTCCCAGTTCAGGGCTCCTTCAAGGCTCTCCCTGAATGGCTACGCCGCCCCCTTTTATCCCAGTTCTCTTCAATGCTCACAGCTGCAGCCCATCAAGGACAACCAGGACCTGTGGGACAGATATTCAAATAGAATCCATTTCCTCTACTCTAGCCAGTAAGTACTACCCTACAAGTCCTCAGAACCCCAAAGGCCACCTTTCATCTGACACCCAGACCCTGGGGAAAGGACTTCTTTTTCCCATGGCAAATGGCCTCCCTTGGCAGCCACTCACCCTGGCAGAAAGTGGGAGCCTAGCTAGAATGATGCAATCCTTGCTGGATTTTTCCAAAAGAAAAGCTGGCAGCAACTAGGGCCCTGGAAGTACTTAGAGCCTCAAACGCCACCTTGAACATATTACTGAGACCCTGGGGAAAGGACTTCGTTTTTCCCATGGAAAATGGCCTTCATTTCTGGCCACTCTGCCTGGCAGGCAGGGCAGTGCCAAGCCAGGAATCTACAAACTGTGCTGGATCCTTCCAGAACAAAAGCTGCCAGCAACTAGGACCCTGCAAGTCCTTACAGCCCCAGATGCCACCAGTCATCTGACACCCAGAGCCTGGGCCAATGACTTCGTTTTCCCCATGGAAAATGGCCTCCATTTCTGGCCACTCGCCCTGACCAAGAGGGTGGTGCCCAGCAAGAAATTTGCAAGCTTTGCTGGATTGCTCCAAATCGAAAGCTACCACTTGTTGTTGTTCTATTTCTCTAGAGTCCCATCATGCTGTTCTCAGATTGCTAAAGTCCATACCTCCTCGGTGTGTTCTTATGGCTGCAGATCTTCACAGCACAGACGCTTTCTTCTGCATGCTGTTCTTTCCCAGTTCAGGGCTCCTTCAAGGCTCTCCCTGAATGGCTAAGCCGCCCCCTTTTATCCCAGTTCTCTTCAATGCTCACAGCTGCAGCCCATCAAGGACAACCAGGACCTGTGGGACAGATATTCAAATAGAATCCATTTCCTCTACTCTAGCCAGTAAGTACTACCCTACAAGTCCTCAGAACCCCAAAGGCCACCTTTCATCTGACACCCAGACCCTGGGGAAAGGACTTCTTTTTCCCATGGCAAATGGCCTCCCTTGGCAGCCACTCACCCTGGCAGAAAGTGGGAGCCTAGCTAGAATGATGCAATCGTTGCTGGATTTTTCCAAAAGAAAAGCTGGCAGCAACTAGGGCCCTGGAAGTACTTAGAGCCTCAAACGCCACCTTGAACATATTCCTGAGACCCTGGGGAAAGGACTTCTTTTTCCCATGGAAAATGGCCTTCATTTGTGGCCACTTGGCCTGGCAGGCAGGGCAGTGCCAAGCCAGGAATCTACAAACTCTGCTGGATCCTTCCAGAACGAAAGCTGCCAGCAACTAGGACCCTGCAAGTCCTTAGAGCCCCAGATGCCACCAGTCATCTGACACCCAGAGCCTGGGCCAATGACTTCGTTTTCCCCATGGAAAATGGCCTCCATTTCTGGCCACTCGCCCTGACCAAGAGGGTGGTGCCCAGCAAGAAATTTGCAAGCTTTGCTGGATTGCTCCAAATCGAAAGCTGCCACTTGTTGTTGTTTTATTTCTCTAGAGTCCCATAATGCTGTTCTCAGATTGCTAAAGTCCATACCTCCTCGGTGTGTTCTTATGGCTGCAGATCTTCACAGCACAGACGCTTTCTTCTGCATGCTGTTCTTTCCCAGTTCAGGGCTCCTTCAAGGCTCTCCCTGAATGGCTACGCCGCCCCCTTTTATCCCAGTTCTCTTCAATGCTCACAGCTGCAGCCCATCAAGGACAACCAGGACCTGTGGGGCAAAGCCTCTAGACAGATATTCAAATAGAATCCATTTCCTCTACTCTAGCCAGTAAGTACTACCCTACAAGTCCTCAGAACCCCAAAGGCCACCTTTCATCTGACACCCAGACCCTGGGGAAAGGACTTCTTTTTCCCATGGCAAATGGCCTCCCTTGGCAGCCACTCACCCTGGCAGAAAGTGGGAGCCTAGCTAGAATGATGCAATCGTTGCTGGATTTTTCCAAAAGAAAAGCTGGCAGCAACTAGGGCCCTGGAAGTACTTAGAGCCTCAAACGCCACCTTGAACATATTCCTGAGACCCTGGGGAAAGGACTTCGTTTTTCCCATGGGAAATGGCCTTCATTTGTGGCCACTTGGCCTGGCAGGCAGGGCAGTGCCAAGCCAGGAATCTACAAACTCTGCTGGATCCTTCCAGAACGAAAGCTGCCAGCAACTAGGACCCTGCAAGTCCTTAGAGCCCCAGATGCCACCAGTCATCTGACACCCAGAGCCTGGGCCAATGACTTCGTTTTCCCCATGGAAAATGGCCTCCATTTCTGGCCACTCGCCCTGACCAAGAGGGTGGTGCCCAGCAAGAAATTTGCAAGCTTTGCTGGATTGCTCCAAATCGAAAGCTACCACTTGTTGTTGTTCTATTTCTCTAGAGTCCCATCATGCTGTTCTCAGATTGCTAAAGTCCATACCTCCTCGGTGTGTTCTTATGGCTGCAGATCTTCACAGCACAGACGCTTTCTTCTGCATGCTGTTCTTTCCCAGTTCAGGGCTCCTTCAAGGCTCTCCCTGAATGGCTACGCCGCCCCCTTTTATCCCAGTTCTCTTCAATGCTCACAGCTGCAGCCCATCAAGGACAACCAGGACCTGTGGGACAGATATTCAAATAGAATCCATTTCCTCTACTCTAGCCAGTAAGTACTACCCTACAAGTCCTCAGAACCCCAAAGGCCACCTTTCATCTGACACCCAGACCCTGGGGAAAGGACTTCTTTTTCCCATGGCAAATGGCCTCCCTTGGCAGCCACTCACCCTGGCAGAAAGTGGGAGCCTAGCTAGAATGATGCAATCGTTGCTGGATTTTTCCAAAAGAAAAGCTGGCAGCAACTAGGGCCCTGGAAGTACTTAGAGCCTCAAACGCCACCTTGAACATATTACTGAGACCCTGGGGAAAGGACTTCGTTTTTCCCATGGAAAATGGCCTTCATTTGTGGCCACTTGGCCTGGCAGGCAGGGCAGTGCCAAGCCAGGAATCTACAAACTCTGCTGGATCCTTCCAGAACGAAAGCTGCCAGCAACTAGGACCCTGCAAGTCCTTAGAGCCCCAGATGCCACCTGTCATCTGACACCCAGAGCCTGGGCCAATGACTTCGTTTTCCCCATGGAAAATGGCCTCCATTTCTGGCCACTCGCCCTGACCAAGAGGGTGGTGCCCAGCAAGAAATTTGCAAGCTTTGCTGGATTGCTCCAAATCGAAAGCTGCCACTTGTTGTTGTTTTATTTCTCTAGAGTCCCATAATGCTGTTCTCAGATTGCTAAAGTCCATACCTCCTCGGTGTGTTCTTATGGCTGCAGATCTTCACAGCACAGACGCTTTCTTCTGCATGCTGTTCTTTCCCAGTTCAGGGCTCCTTCAAGGCTCTCCCTGAATGGCTACGCCGCCCCCTTTTATCCCAGTTCTCTTCAATGCTCACAGCTGCAGCCCATCAAGGACAACCAGGACCTGTGGGACAGATATTCAAATAGAATCCATTTCCTCTACTCTAGCCAGTAAGTACTACCCTACAAGTCCTCAGAACCCCAAAGGCCACCTTTCATCTGACACCCAGACCCTGGGGAAAGGACTTCTTTTTCCCATGGCAAATGGCCTCCCTTGGCAGCCACTCACCCTGGCAGAAAGTGGGAGCCTAGCTAGAATGATGCAATCGTTGCTGGATTTTTCCAAAAGAAAAGCTGGCAGCAACTAGGGCCCTGGAAGTACTTAGAGCCTCAAACGCCACCTTGAACATATTACTGAGACCCTGGGGAAAGGACTTCGTTTTTCCCATGGAAAATGGCCTTCATTTGTGGCCACTTGGCCTGGCAGGCAGGGCAGTGCCAAGCCAGGAATCTACAAACTCTGCTGGATCCTTCCAGAACGAAAGCTGCCAGCAACTAGGACCCTGCAAGTCCTTAGAGCCCCAGATGCCACCTGTCATCTGACACCCAGAGCCTGGGCCAATGACTTCGTTTTCCCCATGGAAAATGGCCTCCATTTCTGGCCACTCGCCCTGACCAAGAGGGTGGTGCCCAGCAAGAAATTTGCAAGCTTTGCTGGATTGCTCCAAATCGAAAGCTGCCACTTGTTGTTGTTTTATTTCTCTAGAGTCCCATAATGCTGTTCTCAGATTGCTAAAGTCCATACCTCCTCGGTGTGTTCTTATGGCTGCAGATCTTCACAGCACAGACGCTTTCTTCTGCATGCTGTTCTTTCCCAGTTCAGGGCTCCTTCAAGGCTCTCCCTGAATGGCTACGCCGCCCCCTTTTATCCCAGTTCTCTTCAATGCTCACAGCTGCAGCCCATCAAGGACAACCAGGACCTGTGGGGCAAAGCCTCTAGACAGATATTCAAATAGAATCCATTTCCTCTACTCTAGCCAGTAAGTACTACCCTACAAGTCCTCAGAACCCCAAAGGCCACCTTTCATCTGACACCCAGACCCTGGGGAAAGGACTTCTTTTTCCCATGGCAAATGGCCTCCCTTGGCAGCCACTCACCCTGGCAGAAAGTGGGAGCCTAGCTAGAATGATGCAATCGTTGCTGGATTTTTCCAAAAGAAAAGCTGGCAGCAACTAGGGCCCTGGAAGTACTTAGAGCCTCAAACGCCACCTTGAACATATTACTGAGACCCTGGGGAAAGGACTTCGTTTTTCCCATGGAAAATGGCCTTCATTTGTGGCCACTTGGCCTGGCAGGCAGGGCAGTGCCAAGCCAGGAATCTACAAACTCTGCTGGATCCTTCCAGAACGAAAGCTGCCAGCAACTAGGACCCTGCAAGTCCTTAGAGCCCCAGATGCCACCAGTCATCTGACACCCAGAGCCTGGGCCAATGACTTCGTTTTCCCCATGGAAAATGGCCTCCATTTCTGGCCACTCGCCCTGACCAAGAGGGTGGTGCCCAGCAAGAAATTTGCAAGCTTTGCTGGATTGCTCCAAATCGAAAGCTGCCACTTGTTGTTGTTCTATTTCTCTAGAGTCCCATCATGCTGTTCTCAGATTGCTAAAGTCCATACCTCCTCGGTGTGTTCTTATGGCTGCAGATCTTCACAGCACAGACGCTTTCTTCTGCATGCTGTTCTTTCCCAGTTCAGGGCTCCTTCAAGGCTCTCCCTGAATGGCTACGCCGCCCCCTTTTATCCCAGTTCTCTTCAATGCTCACAGCTGCAGCCCATCAAGGACAACCAGGACCTGTGGGACAGATATTCAAATAGAATCCATTTCCTCTACTCTAGCCAGTAAGTACTACCCTACAAGTCCTCAGAACCCCAAAGGCCACCTTTCATCTGACACCCAGACCCTGGGGAAAGGACTTCTTTTTCCCATGGCAAATGGCCTCCCTTGGCAGCCACTCACCCTGGCAGAAAGTGGGAGCCTAGCTAGAATGATGCAATCGTTGCTGGATTTTTCCAAAAGAAAAGCTGGCAGCAACTAGGGCCCTGGAAGTACTTAGAGCCTCAAACGCCACCTTGAACATATTACTGAGACCCTGGGGAAAGGACTTCGTTTTTCCCATGGAAAATGGCCTTCATTTGTGGCCACTTGGCCTGGCAGGCAGGGCAGTGCCAAGCCAGGAATCTACAAACTCTGCTGGATCCTTCCAGAACGAAAGCTGCCAGCAACTAGGACCCTGCAAGTCCTTAGAGCCCCAGATGCCACCAGTCATCTGACACCCAGAGCCTGGGCCAATGACTTCGTTTTCCCCATGGAAAATGGCCTCCATTTCTGGCCACTCGCCCTGACCAAGAGGGTGGTGCCCAGCAAGAAATTTGCAAGCTTTGCTGGATTGCTCCAAATCGAAAGCTGCCACTTGTTGTTGTTCTATTTCTCTAGAGTCCCATCATGCTGTTCTCAGATTGCTAAAGTCCATACCTCCTCGGTGTGTTCTTATGGCTGCAGATCTTCACAGCACAGACGCTTTCTTCTGCATGCTGTTCTTTCCCAGTTCAGGGCTCCTTCAAGGCTCTCCCTGAATGGCTACGCCGCCCCCTTTTATCCCAGTTCTCTTCAATGCTCACAGCTGCAGCCCATCAAGGACAACCAGGACCTGTGGGACAGATATTCAAATAGAATCCATTTCCTCTACTCTAGCCAGTAAGTACTACCCTACAAGTCCTCAGAACCCCAAAGGCCACCTTTCATCTGACACCCAGACCCTGGGGAAAGGACTTCTTTTTCCCATGGCAAATGGCCTCCCTTGGCAGCCACTCACCCTGGCAGAAAGTGGGAGCCTAGCTAGAATGATGCAATCGTTGCTGGATTTTTCCAAAAGAAAAGCTGGCAGCAACTAGGGCCCTGGAAGTACTTAGAGCCTCAAACGCCACCTTGAACATATTACTGAGACCCTGGGGAAAGGACTTCGTTTTTCCCATGGAAAATGGCCTTCATTTGTGGCCACTTGGCCTGGCAGGCAGGGCAGTGCCAAGCCAGGAATCTACAAACTCTGCTGGATCCTTCCAGAACGAAAGCTGCCAGCAACTAGGACCCTGCAAGTCCTTAGAGCCCCAGATGCCACCAGTCATCTGACACCCAGAGCCTGGGCCAATGACTTCGTTTTCCCCATGGAAAATGGCCTCCATTTCTGGCCACTCGCCCTGACCAAGAGGGTGGTGCCCAGCAAGAAATTTGCAAGCTTTGCTGGATTGCTCCAAATCGAAAGCTGCCACTTGTTGTTGTTCTATTTCTCTAGAGTCCCATCATGCTGTTCTCAGATTGCTAAAGTCCATACCTCCTCGGTGTGTTCTTATGGCTGCAGATCTTCACAGCACAGACGCTTTCTTCTGCATGCTGTTCTTTCCCAGTTCAGGGCTCCTTCAAGGCTCTCCCTGAATGGCTACGCCGCCCCCTTTTATCCCAGTTCTCTTCAATGCTCACAGCTGCAGCCCATCAAGGACAACCAGGACCTGTGGGACAGATATTCAAATAGAATCCATTTCCTCTACTCTAGCCAGTAAGTACTACCCTACAAGTCCTCAGAACCCCAAAGGCCACCTTTCATCTGACACCCAGACCCTGGGGAAAGGACTTCTTTTTCCCATGGCAAATGGCCTCCCTTGGCAGCCACTCACCCTGGCAGAAAGTGGGAGCCTAGCTAGAATGATGCAATCCTTGCTGGATTTTTCCAAAAGAAAAGCTGGCAGCAACTAGGGCCCTGGAAGTACTTAGAGCCTCAAACGCCACCTTGAACATATTCCTGAGACCCTGGGGAAAGGACTTCGTTTTTCCCATGGAAAATGGCCTTCATTTCTGGCCACTCTGCCTGGCAGGCAGGGCAGTGCCAAGCCAGGAATCTACAAACTGTGCTGGATCCTTCCAGAACAAAAGCTGCCAGCAACTAGGACCCTGCAAGTCCTTACAGCCCCAGATGCCACCAGTCATCTGACACCCAGAGCCTGGGCCAATGACTTCGTTTTCCCCATGGAAAATGGCCTCCATTTCTGGCCACTCGCCCTGACCAAGAGGGTGGTGCCCAGCAAGAAATTTGCAAGCTTTGCTGGATTGCTCCAAATCTAAAGCTACCACTTGTTGTTGTTCTATTTCTCTAGAGTCCCATCATGCTGTTCTCAGATTGCTAAAGTCCATACCTCCTCGGTGTGTTCTTATGGCTGCAGATCTTCACAGCACAGACGCTTTCTTCTGCATGCTGTTCTTTCCCAGTTCAGGGCTCCTTCAAGGCTCTCCCTGAATGGCTAAGCCGCCCCCTTTTATCCCAGTTCTCTTCAATGCTCACAGCTGCAGCCCATCAAGGACAACCAGGACCTGTGGGACAGATATTCAAATAGAATCCATTTCCTCTACTCTAGCCAGTAAGTACTACCCTACAAGTCCTCAGAACCCCAAAGGCCACCTTTCATCTGACACCCAGACCCTGGGGAAAGGACTTCTTTTTCCCATGGCAAATGGCCTCCCTTGGCAGCCACTCACCCTGGCAGAAAGTGGGAGCCTAGCTAGAATGATGCAATCGTTGCTGGATTTTTCCAAAAGAAAAGCTGGCAGCAACTAGGGCCCTGGAAGTACTTAGAGCCTCAAACGCCACCTTGAACATATTCCTGAGACCCTGGGGAAAGGACTTCTTTTTCCCATGGAAAATGGCCTTCATTTGTGGCCACTTGGCCTGGCAGGCAGGGCAGTGCCAAGCCAGGAATCTACAAACTCTGCTGGATCCTTCCAGAACGAAAGCTGCCAGCAACTAGGACCCTGCAAGTCCTTAGAGCCCCAGATGCCACCAGTCATCTGACACCCAGAGCCTGGGCCAATGACTTCGTTTTCCCCATGGAAAATGGCCTCCATTTCTGGCCACTCGCCCTGACCAAGAGGGTGGTGCCCAGCAAGAAATTTGCAAGCTTTGCTGGATTGCTCCAAATCGAAAGCTGCCACTTGTTGTTGTTTTATTTCTCTAGAGTCCCATAATGCTGTTCTCAGATTGCTAAAGTCCATACCTCCTCGGTGTGTTCTTATGGCTGCAGATCTTCACAGCACAGACGCTTTCTTCTGCATGCTGTTCTTTCCCAGTTCAGGGCTCCTTCAAGGCTCTCCCTGAATGGCTACGCCGCCCCCTTTTATCCCAGTTCTCTTCAATGCTCACAGCTGCAGCCCATCAAGGACAACCAGGACCTGTGGGGCAAAGCCTCTAGACAGATATTCAAATAGAATCCATTTCCTCTACTCTAGCCAGTAAGTACTACCCTACAAGTCCTCAGAACCCCAAAGGCCACCTTTCATCTGACACCCAGACCCTGGGGAAAGGACTTCTTTTTCCCATGGCAAATGGCCTCCCTTGGCAGCCACTCACCCTGGCAGAAAGTGGGAGCCTAGCTAGAATGATGCAATCGTTGCTGGATTTTTCCAAAAGAAAAGCTGGCAGCAACTAGGGCCCTGGAAGTACTTAGAGCCTCAAACGCCACCTTGAACATATTCCTGAGACCCTGGGGAAAGGACTTCGTTTTTCCCATGGGAAATGGCCTTCATTTGTGGCCACTTGGCCTGGCAGGCAGGGCAGTGCCAAGCCAGGAATCTACAAACTCTGCTGGATCCTTCCAGAACGAAAGCTGCCAGCAACTAGGACCCTGCAAGTCCTTAGAGCCCCAGATGCCACCAGTCATCTGACACCCAGAGCCTGGGCCAATGACTTCGTTTTCCCCATGGAAAATGGCCTCCATTTCTGGCCACTCGCCCTGACCAAGAGGGTGGTGCCCAGCAAGAAATTTGCAAGCTTTGCTGGATTGCTCCAAATCGAAAGCTACCACTTGTTGTTGTTCTATTTCTCTAGAGTCCCATCATGCTGTTCTCAGATTGCTAAAGTCCATACCTCCTCGGTGTGTTCTTATGGCTGCAGATCTTCACAGCACAGACGCTTTCTTCTGCATGCTGTTCTTTCCCAGTTCAGGGCTCCTTCAAGGCTCTCCCTGAATGGCTACGCCGCCCCCTTTTATCCCAGTTCTCTTCAATGCTCACAGCTGCAGCCCATCAAGGACAACCAGGACCTGTGGGACAGATATTCAAATAGAATCCATTTCCTCTACTCTAGCCAGTAAGTACTACCCTACAAGTCCTCAGAACCCCAAAGGCCACCTTTCATCTGACACCCAGACCCTGGGGAAAGGACTTCTTTTTCCCATGGCAAATGGCCTCCCTTGGCAGCCACTCACCCTGGCAGAAAGTGGGAGCCTAGCTAGAATGATGCAATCGTTGCTGGATTTTTCCAAAAGAAAAGCTGGCAGCAACTAGGGCCCTGGAAGTACTTAGAGCCTCAAACGCCACCTTGAACATATTACTGAGACCCTGGGGAAAGGACTTCGTTTTTCCCATGGAAAATGGCCTTCATTTGTGGCCACTTGGCCTGGCAGGCAGGGCAGTGCCAAGCCAGGAATCTACAAACTCTGCTGGATCCTTCCAGAACGAAAGCTGCCAGCAACTAGGACCCTGCAAGTCCTTAGAGCCCCAGATGCCACCTGTCATCTGACACCCAGAGCCTGGGCCAATGACTTCGTTTTCCCCATGGAAAATGGCCTCCATTTCTGGCCACTCGCCCTGACCAAGAGGGTGGTGCCCAGCAAGAAATTTGCAAGCTTTGCTGGATTGCTCCAAATCGAAAGCTGCCACTTGTTGTTGTTTTATTTCTCTAGAGTCCCATAATGCTGTTCTCAGATTGCTAAAGTCCATACCTCCTCGGTGTGTTCTTATGGCTGCAGATCTTCACAGCACAGACGCTTTCTTCTGCATGCTGTTCTTTCCCAGTTCAGGGCTCCTTCAAGGCTCTCCCTGAATGGCTACGCCGCCCCCTTTTATCCCAGTTCTCTTCAATGCTCACAGCTGCAGCCCATCAAGGACAACCAGGACCTGTGGGACAGATATTCAAATAGAATCCATTTCCTCTACTCTAGCCAGTAAGTACTACCCTACAAGTCCTCAGAACCCCAAAGGCCACCTTTCATCTGACACCCAGACCCTGGGGAAAGGACTTCTTTTTCCCATGGCAAATGGCCTCCCTTGGCAGCCACTCACCCTGGCAGAAAGTGGGAGCCTAGCTAGAATGATGCAATCGTTGCTGGATTTTTCCAAAAGAAAAGCTGGCAGCAACTAGGGCCCTGGAAGTACTTAGAGCCTCAAACGCCACCTTGAACATATTACTGAGACCCTGGGGAAAGGACTTCGTTTTTCCCATGGAAAATGGCCTTCATTTGTGGCCACTTGGCCTGGCAGGCAGGGCAGTGCCAAGCCAGGAATCTACAAACTCTGCTGGATCCTTCCAGAACGAAAGCTGCCAGCAACTAGGACCCTGCAAGTCCTTAGAGCCCCAGATGCCACCTGTCATCTGACACCCAGAGCCTGGGCCAATGACTTCGTTTTCCCCATGGAAAATGGCCTCCATTTCTGGCCACTCGCCCTGACCAAGAGGGTGGTGCCCAGCAAGAAATTTGCAAGCTTTGCTGGATTGCTCCAAATCGAAAGCTGCCACTTGTTGTTGTTTTATTTCTCTAGAGTCCCATAATGCTGTTCTCAGATTGCTAAAGTCCATACCTCCTCGGTGTGTTCTTATGGCTGCAGATCTTCACAGCACAGACGCTTTCTTCTGCATGCTGTTCTTTCCCAGTTCAGGGCTCCTTCAAGGCTCTCCCTGAATGGCTACGCCGCCCCCTTTTATCCCAGTTCTCTTCAATGCTCACAGCTGCAGCCCATCAAGGACAACCAGGACCTGTGGGGCAAAGCCTCTAGACAGATATTCAAATAGAATCCATTTCCTCTACTCTAGCCAGTAAGTACTACCCTACAAGTCCTCAGAACCCCAAAGGCCACCTTTCATCTGACACCCAGACCCTGGGGAAAGGACTTCTTTTTCCCATGGCAAATGGCCTCCCTTGGCAGCCACTCACCCTGGCAGAAAGTGGGAGCCTAGCTAGAATGATGCAATCGTTGCTGGATTTTTCCAAAAGAAAAGCTGGCAGCAACTAGGGCCCTGGAAGTACTTAGAGCCTCAAACGCCACCTTGAACATATTACTGAGACCCTGGGGAAAGGACTTCGTTTTTCCCATGGAAAATGGCCTTCATTTGTGGCCACTTGGCCTGGCAGGCAGGGCAGTGCCAAGCCAGGAATCTACAAACTCTGCTGGATCCTTCCAGAACGAAAGCTGCCAGCAACTAGGACCCTGCAAGTCCTTAGAGCCCCAGATGCCACCAGTCATCTGACACCCAGAGCCTGGGCCAATGACTTCGTTTTCCCCATGGAAAATGGCCTCCATTTCTGGCCACTCGCCCTGACCAAGAGGGTGGTGCCCAGCAAGAAATTTGCAAGCTTTGCTGGATTGCTCCAAATCGAAAGCTGCCACTTGTTGTTGTTCTATTTCTCTAGAGTCCCATCATGCTGTTCTCAGATTGCTAAAGTCCATACCTCCTCGGTGTGTTCTTATGGCTGCAGATCTTCACAGCACAGACGCTTTCTTCTGCATGCTGTTCTTTCCCAGTTCAGGGCTCCTTCAAGGCTCTCCCTGAATGGCTACGCCGCCCCCTTTTATCCCAGTTCTCTTCAATGCTCACAGCTGCAGCCCATCAAGGACAACCAGGACCTGTGGGACAGATATTCAAATAGAATCCATTTCCTCTACTCTAGCCAGTAAGTACTACCCTACAAGTCCTCAGAACCCCAAAGGCCACCTTTCATCTGACACCCAGACCCTGGGGAAAGGACTTCTTTTTCCCATGGCAAATGGCCTCCCTTGGCAGCCACTCACCCTGGCAGAAAGTGGGAGCCTAGCTAGAATGATGCAATCGTTGCTGGATTTTTCCAAAAGAAAAGCTGGCAGCAACTAGGGCCCTGGAAGTACTTAGAGCCTCAAACGCCACCTTGAACATATTACTGAGACCCTGGGGAAAGGACTTCGTTTTTCCCATGGAAAATGGCCTTCATTTGTGGCCACTTGGCCTGGCAGGCAGGGCAGTGCCAAGCCAGGAATCTACAAACTCTGCTGGATCCTTCCAGAACGAAAGCTGCCAGCAACTAGGACCCTGCAAGTCCTTAGAGCCCCAGATGCCACCAGTCATCTGACACCCAGAGCCTGGGCCAATGACTTCGTTTTCCCCATGGAAAATGGCCTCCATTTCTGGCCACTCGCCCTGACCAAGAGGGTGGTGCCCAGCAAGAAATTTGCAAGCTTTGCTGGATTGCTCCAAATCGAAAGCTGCCACTTGTTGTTGTTCTATTTCTCTAGAGTCCCATCATGCTGTTCTCAGATTGCTAAAGTCCATACCTCCTCGGTGTGTTCTTATGGCTGCAGATCTTCACAGCACAGACGCTTTCTTCTGCATGCTGTTCTTTCCCAGTTCAGGGCTCCTTCAAGGCTCTCCCTGAATGGCTACGCCGCCCCCTTTTATCCCAGTTCTCTTCAATGCTCACAGCTGCAGCCCATCAAGGACAACCAGGACCTGTGGGACAGATATTCAAATAGAATCCATTTCCTCTACTCTAGCCAGTAAGTACTACCCTACAAGTCCTCAGAACCCCAAAGGCCACCTTTCATCTGACACCCAGACCCTGGGGAAAGGACTTCTTTTTCCCATGGCAAATGGCCTCCCTTGGCAGCCACTCACCCTGGCAGAAAGTGGGAGCCTAGCTAGAATGATGCAATCGTTGCTGGATTTTTCCAAAAGAAAAGCTGGCAGCAACTAGGGCCCTGGAAGTACTTAGAGCCTCAAACGCCACCTTGAACATATTACTGAGACCCTGGGGAAAGGACTTCGTTTTTCCCATGGAAAATGGCCTTCATTTGTGGCCACTTGGCCTGGCAGGCAGGGCAGTGCCAAGCCAGGAATCTACAAACTCTGCTGGATCCTTCCAGAACGAAAGCTGCCAGCAACTAGGACCCTGCAAGTCCTTAGAGCCCCAGATGCCACCAGTCATCTGACACCCAGAGCCTGGGCCAATGACTTCGTTTTCCCCATGGAAAATGGCCTCCATTTCTGGCCACTCGCCCTGACCAAGAGGGTGGTGCCCAGCAAGAAATTTGCAAGCTTTGCTGGATTGCTCCAAATCGAAAGCTGCCACTTGTTGTTGTTCTATTTCTCTAGAGTCCCATCATGCTGTTCTCAGATTGCTAAAGTCCATACCTCCTCGGTGTGTTCTTATGGCTGCAGATCTTCACAGCACAGACGCTTTCTTCTGCATGCTGTTCTTTCCCAGTTCAGGGCTCCTTCAAGGCTCTCCCTGAATGGCTACGCCGCCCCCTTTTATCCCAGTTCTCTTCAATGCTCACAGCTGCAGCCCATCAAGGACAACCAGGACCTGTGGGACAGATATTCAAATAGAATCCATTTCCTCTACTCTAGCCAGTAAGTACTACCCTACAAGTCCTCAGAACCCCAAAGGCCACCTTTCATCTGACACCCAGACCCTGGGGAAAGGACTTCTTTTTCCCATGGCAAATGGCCTCCCTTGGCAGCCACTCACCCTGGCAGAAAGTGGGAGCCTAGCTAGAATGATGCAATCCTTGCTGGATTTTTCCAAAAGAAAAGCTGGCAGCAACTAGGGCCCTGGAAGTACTTAGAGCCTCAAACGCCACCTTGAACATATTCCTGAGACCCTGGGGAAAGGACTTCGTTTTTCCCATGGAAAATGGCCTTCATTTCTGGCCACTCTGCCTGGCAGGCAGGGCAGTGCCAAGCCAGGAATCTACAAACTGTGCTGGATCCTTCCAGAACAAAAGCTGCCAGCAACTAGGACCCTGCAAGTCCTTACAGCCCCAGATGCCACCAGTCATCTGACACCCAGAGCCTGGGCCAATGACTTCGTTTTCCCCATGGAAAATGGCCTCCATTTCTGGCCACTCGCCCTGACCAAGAGGGTGGTGCCCAGCAAGAAATTTGCAAGCTTTGCTGGATTGCTCCAAATCTAAAGCTACCACTTGTTGTTGTTCTATTTCTCTAGAGTCCCATCATGCTGTTCTCAGATTGCTAAAGTCCATACCTCCTCGGTGTGTTCTTATGGCTGCAGATCTTCACAGCACAGACGCTTTCTTCTGCATGCTGTTCTTTCCCAGTTCAGGGCTCCTTCAAGGCTCTCCCTGAATGGCTAAGCCGCCCCCTTTTATCCCAGTTCTCTTCAATGCTCACAGCTGCAGCCCATCAAGGACAACCAGGACCTGTGGGACAGATATTCAAATAGAATCCATTTCCTCTACTCTAGCCAGTAAGTACTACCCTACAAGTCCTCAGAACCCCAAAGGCCACCTTTCATCTGACACCCAGACCCTGGGGAAAGGACTTCTTTTTCCCATGGCAAATGGCCTCCCTTGGCAGCCACTCACCCTGGCAGAAAGTGGGAGCCTAGCTAGAATGATGCAATCGTTGCTGGATTTTTCCAAAAGAAAAGCTGGCAGCAACTAGGGCCCTGGAAGTACTTAGAGCCTCAAACGCCACCTTGAACATATTCCTGAGACCCTGGGGAAAGGACTTCTTTTTCCCATGGAAAATGGCCTTCATTTGTGGCCACTTGGCCTGGCAGGCAGGGCAGTGCCAAGCCAGGAATCTACAAACTCTGCTGGATCCTTCCAGAACGAAAGCTGCCAGCAACTAGGACCCTGCAAGTCCTTAGAGCCCCAGATGCCACCAGTCATCTGACACCCAGAGCCTGGGCCAATGACTTCGTTTTCCCCATGGAAAATGGCCTCCATTTCTGGCCACTCGCCCTGACCAAGAGGGTGGTGCCCAGCAAGAAATTTGCAAGCTTTGCTGGATTGCTCCAAATCGAAAGCTGCCACTTGTTGTTGTTTTATTTCTCTAGAGTCCCATAATGCTGTTCTCAGATTGCTAAAGTCCATACCTCCTCGGTGTGTTCTTATGGCTGCAGATCTTCACAGCACAGACGCTTTCTTCTGCATGCTGTTCTTTCCCAGTTCAGGGCTCCTTCAAGGCTCTCCCTGAATGGCTACGCCGCCCCCTTTTATCCCAGTTCTCTTCAATGCTCACAGCTGCAGCCCATCAAGGACAACCAGGACCTGTGGGGCAAAGCCTCTAGACAGATATTCAAATAGAATCCATTTCCTCTACTCTAGCCAGTAAGTACTACCCTACAAGTCCTCAGAACCCCAAAGGCCACCTTTCATCTGACACCCAGACCCTGGGGAAAGGACTTCTTTTTCCCATGGCAAATGGCCTCCCTTGGCAGCCACTCACCCTGGCAGAAAGTGGGAGCCTAGCTAGAATGATGCAATCGTTGCTGGATTTTTCCAAAAGAAAAGCTGGCAGCAACTAGGGCCCTGGAAGTACTTAGAGCCTCAAACGCCACCTTGAACATATTCCTGAGACCCTGGGGAAAGGACTTCGTTTTTCCCATGGGAAATGGCCTTCATTTGTGGCCACTTGGCCTGGCAGGCAGGGCAGTGCCAAGCCAGGAATCTACAAACTCTGCTGGATCCTTCCAGAACGAAAGCTGCCAGCAACTAGGACCCTGCAAGTCCTTAGAGCCCCAGATGCCACCAGTCATCTGACACCCAGAGCCTGGGCCAATGACTTCGTTTTCCCCATGGAAAATGGCCTCCATTTCTGGCCACTCGCCCTGACCAAGAGGGTGGTGCCCAGCAAGAAATTTGCAAGCTTTGCTGGATTGCTCCAAATCTAAAGCTACCACTTGTTGTTGTTCTATTTCTCTAGAGTCCCATCATGCTGTTCTCAGATTGCTAAAGTCCATACCTCCTCGGTGTGTTCTTATGGCTGCAGATCTTCACAGCACAGACGCTTTCTTCTGCATGCTGTTCTTTCCCAGTTCAGGGCTCCTTCAAGGCTCTCCCTGAATGGCTACGCCGCCCCCTTTTATCCCAGTTCTCTTCAATGCTCACAGCTGCAGCCCATCAAGGACAACCAGGACCTGTGGGACAGATATTCAAATAGAATCCATTTCCTCTACTCTAGCCAGTAAGTACTACCCTACAAGTCCTCAGAACCCCAAAGGCCACCTTTCATCTGACACCCAGACCCTGGGGAAAGGACTTCTTTTTCCCATGGCAAATGGCCTCCCTTGGCAGCCACTCACCCTGGCAGAAAGTGGGAGCCTAGCTAGAATGATGCAATCGTTGCTGGATTTTTCCAAAAGAAAAGCTGGCAGCAACTAGGGCCCTGGAAGTACTTAGAGCCTCAAACGCCACCTTGAACATATTACTGAGACCCTGGGGAAAGGACTTCGTTTTTCCCATGGAAAATGGCCTTCATTTGTGGCCACTTGGCCTGGCAGGCAGGGCAGTGCCAAGCCAGGAATCTACAAACTCTGCTGGATCCTTCCAGAACGAAAGCTGCCAGCAACTAGGACCCTGCAAGTCCTTAGAGCCCCAGATGCCACCTGTCATCTGACACCCAGAGCCTGGGCCAATGACTTCGTTTTCCCCATGGAAAATGGCCTCCATTTCTGGCCACTCGCCCTGACCAAGAGGGTGGTGCCCAGCAAGAAATTTGCAAGCTTTGCTGGATTGCTCCAAATCGAAAGCTGCCACTTGTTGTTGTTTTATTTCTCTAGAGTCCCATAATGCTGTTCTCAGATTGCTAAAGTCCATACCTCCTCGGTGTGTTCTTATGGCTGCAGATCTTCACAGCACAGACGCTTTCTTCTGCATGCTGTTCTTTCCCAGTTCAGGGCTCCTTCAAGGCTCTCCCTGAATGGCTACGCCGCCCCCTTTTATCCCAGTTCTCTTCAATGCTCACAGCTGCAGCCCATCAAGGACAACCAGGACCTGTGGGGCAAAGCCTCTAGACAGATATTCAAATAGAATCCATTTCCTCTACTCTAGCCAGTAAGTACTACCCTACAAGTCCTCAGAACCCCAAAGGCCACCTTTCATCTGACACCCAGACCCTGGGGAAAGGACTTCTTTTTCCCATGGCAAATGGCCTCCCTTGGCAGCCACTCACCCTGGCAGAAAGTGGGAGCCTAGCTAGAATGATGCAATCGTTGCTGGATTTTTCCAAAAGAAAAGCTGGCAGCAACTAGGGCCCTGGAAGTACTTAGAGCCTCAAACGCCACCTTGAACATATTACTGAGACCCTGGGGAAAGGACTTCGTTTTTCCCATGGAAAATGGCCTTCATTTCTGGCCACTCTGCCTGGCAGGCAGGGCAGTGCCAAGCCAGGAATCTACAAACTCTGCTGGATCCTTCCAGAACGAAAGCTGCCAGCAACTAGGACCCTGCAAGTCCTTAGAGCCCCAGATGCCACCAGTCATCTGACACCCAGAGCCTGGGCCAATGACTTCGTTTTCCCCATGGAAAATGGCCTCCATTTCTGGCCACTCGCCCTGACCAAGAGGGTGGTGCCCAGCAAGAAATTTGCAAGCTTTGCTGGATTGCTCCAAATCTAAAGCTACCACTTGTTGTTGTTCTATTTCTCTAGAGTCCCATCATGCTGTTCTCAGATTGCTAAAGTCCATACCTCCTCGGTGTGTTCTTATGGCTGCAGATCTTCACAGCACAGACGCTTTCTTCTGCATGCTGTTCTTTCCCAGTTCAGGGCTCCTTCAAGGCTCTCCCTGAATGGCTAAGCCGCCCCCTTTTATCCCAGTTCTCTTCAATGCTCACAGCTGCAGCCCATCAAGGACAACCAGGACCTGTGGGACAGATATTCAAATAGAATCCATTTCCTCTACTCTAGCCAGTAAGTACTACCCTACAAGTCCTCAGAACCCCAAAGGCCACCTTTCATCTGACACCCAGACCCTGGGGAAAGGACTTCTTTTTCCCATGGCAAATGGCCTCCCTTGGCAGCCACTCACCCTGGCAGAAAGTGGGAGCCTAGCTAGAATGATGCAATCGTTGCTGGATTTTTCCAAAAGAAAAGCTGGCAGCAACTAGGGCCCTGGAAGTACTTAGAGCCTCAAACGCCACCTTGAACATATTACTGAGACCCTGGGGAAAGGACTTCGTTTTTCCCATGGAAAATGGCCTTCATTTGTGGCCACTTGGCCTGGCAGGCAGGGCAGTGCCAAGCCAGGAATCTACAAACTGTGCTGGATCCTTCCAGAACGAAAGCTGCCAGCAACTAGGACCCTGCAAGTCCTTACAGCCCCAGATGCCACCAGTCATCTGACACCCAGAGCCTGGGCCAATGACTTCGTTTTCCCCATGGAAAATGGCCTCCATTTCTGGCCACTCGCCCTGACCAAGAGGGTGGTGCCCAGCAAGAAATTTGCAAGCTTTGCTGGATTGCTCCAAATCTAAAGCTACCACTTGTTGTTGTTCTATTTCTCTAGAGTCCCATCATGCTGTTCTCAGATTGCTAAAGTCCATACCTCCTCGGTGTGTTCTTATGGCTGCAGATCTTCACAGCACAGACGCTTTCTTCTGCATGCTGTTCTTTCCCAGTTCAGGGCTCCTTCAAGGCTCTCCCTGAATGGCTAAGCCGCCCCCTTTTATCCCAGTTCTCTTCAATGCTCACAGCTGCAGCCCATCAAGGACAACCAGGACCTGTGGGACAGATATTCAAATAGAATCCATTTCCTCTACTCTAGCCAGTAAGTACTACCCTACAAGTCCTCAGAACCCCAAAGGCCACCTTTCATCTGACACCCAGACCCTGGGGAAAGGACTTCTTTTTCCCATGGCAAATGGCCTCCCTTGGCAGCCACTCACCCTGGCAGAAAGTGGGAGCCTAGCTAGAATGATGCAATCCTTGCTGGATTTTTCCAAAAGAAAAGCTGGCAGCAACTAGGGCCCTGGAAGTACTTAGAGCCTCAAACGCCACCTTGAACATATTACTGAGACCCTGGGGAAAGGACTTCGTTTTCCCATGGAAAATGGCCTTCATTTGTGGCCACTTGGCCTGGCAGGCAGGGCAGTGCCAAGCCAGGAATCTACAAACTCTGCTGGATCCTTCCAGAACGAAAGCTGCCAGCAACTAGGACCCTGCAAGTCCTTACAGCCCCAGATGCCACCAGTCATCTGACACCCAGAGCCTGGGCCAATGACTTCGTTTTCCCCATGGAAAATGGCCTCCATTTCTGGCCACTCGCCCTGACCAAGAGGGTGGTGCCCAGCAAGAAATTTGCAAGCTTTGCTGGATTGCTCCAAATCTAAAGCTACCACTTGTTGTTGTTCTATTTCTCTAGAGTCCCATCATGCTGTTCTCAGATTGCTAAAGTCCATACCTCCTCGGTGTGTTCTTATGGCTGCAGATCTTCACAGCACAGACGCTTTCTTCTGCATGCTGTTCTTTCCCAGTTCAGGGCTCCTTCAAGGCTCTCCCTGAATGGCTACGCCGCCCCCTTTTATCCCAGTTCTCTTCAATGCTCACAGCTGCAGCCCATCAAGGACAACCAGGACCTGTGGGACAGATATTCAAATAGAATCCATTTCCTCTACTCTAGCCAGTAAGTACTACCCTACAAGTCCTCAGAACCCCAAAGGCCACCTTTCATCTGACACCCAGACCCTGGGGAAAGGACTTCTTTTTCCCATGGCAAATGGCCTCCCTTGGCAGCCACTCACCCTGGCAGAAAGTGGGAGCCTAGCTAGAATGATGCAATCGTTGCTGGATTTTTCCAAAAGAAAAGCTGGCAGCAACTAGGGCCCTGGAAGTACTTAGAGCCTCAAACGCCACCTTGAACATATTACTGAGACCCTGGGGAAAGGACTTCGTTTTTCCCATGGAAAATGGCCTTCATTTGTGGCCACTTGGCCTGGCAGGCAGGGCAGTGCCAAGCCAGGAATCTACAAACTCTGCTGGATCCTTCCAGAACGAAAGCTGCCAGCAACTAGGACCCTGCAAGTCCTTAGAGCCCCAGATGCCACCTGTCATCTGACACCCAGAGCCTGGGCCAATGACTTCGTTTTCCCCATGGAAAATGGCCTCCATTTCTGGCCACTCGCCCTGACCAAGAGGGTGGTGCCCAGCAAGAAATTTGCAAGCTTTGCTGGATTGCTCCAAATCGAAAGCTGCCACTTGTTGTTGTTTTATTTCTCTAGAGTCCCATCATGCTGTTCTCAGATTGCTAAAGTCCATACCTCCTCGGTGTGTTCTTATGGCTGCAGATCTTCACAGCACAGACGCTTTCTTCTGCATGCTGTTCTTTCCCAGTTCAGGGCTCCTTCAAGGCTCTCCCTGAATGGCTACGCCGCCCCCTTTTATCCCAGTTCTCTTCAATGCTCACAGCTGCAGCCCATCAAGGACAACCAGGACCTGTGGGGCAAAGCCTCTAGACAGATATTCAAATAGAATCCATTTCCTCTACTCTAGCCAGTAAGTACTACCCTACAAGTCCTCAGAACCCCAAAGGCCACCTTTCATCTGACACCCAGACCCTGGGGAAAGGACTTCTTTTTCCCATGGCAAATGGCCTCCCTTGGCAGCCACTCACCCTGGCAGAAAGTGGGAGCCTAGCTAGAATGATGCAATCCTTGCTGGATTTTTCCAAAAGAAAAGCTGGCAGCAACTAGGGCCCTGGAAGTACTTAGAGCCTCAAACGCCACCTTGAACATATTCCTGAGACCCTGGGGAAAGGACTTCGTTTTTCCCATGGGAAATGGCCTTCATTTGTGGCCACTTGGCCTGGCAGGCAGGGCAGTGCCAAGCCAGGAATCTACAAACTCTGCTGGATCCTTCCAGAACGAAAGCTGCCAGCAACTAGGACCCTGCAAGTCCTTAGAGCCCCAGATGCAACCTGTCATCTGACACCCAGAGCCTGGGCCAATGACTTCGTTTTCCCCATGGAAAATGGCCTCCATTTCTGGCCACTCGCCCTGACCAAGAGGGTGGTGCCCAGCAAGAAATTTGCAAGCTTTGCTGGATTGCTCCAAATCGAAAGCTGCCACTTGTTGTTGTTCTATTTCTCTAGAGTCCCATCATGCTGTTCTCAGATTGCTAAAGTCCATACCTCCTCGGTGTGTTCTTATGGCTGCAGATCTTCACAGCACAGACGCTTTCTTCTGCATGCTGTTCTTTCCCAGTTCAGGGCTCCTTCAAGGCTCTCCCTGAATGGCTACGCCGCCCCCTTTTATCCCAGTTCTCTTCAATGCTCACAGCTGCAGCCCATCAAGGACAACCAGGACCTGTGGGACAGATATTCAAATAGAATCCATTTCCTCTACTCTAGCCAGTAAGTACTACCCTACAAGTCCTCAGAACCCCAAAGGCCACCTTTCATCTGACACCCAGACCCTGGGGAAAGGACTTCTTTTTCCCATGGCAAATGGCCTCCCTTGGCAGCCACTCACCCTGGCAGAAAGTGGGAGCCTAGCTAGAATGATGCAATCGTTGCTGGATTTTTCCAAAAGAAAAGCTGCCAGCAACTAGGGCCCTGGAAGTACTTAGAGCCTCAAACGCCACCTTGAACATATTACTGAGACCCTGGGGAAAGGACTTCGTTTTTCCCATGGAAAATGGCCTTCATTTCTGGCCACTCTGCCTGGCAGGCAGGGCAGTGCCAAGCCAGGAATCTACAAACTGTGCTGGATCCTTCCAGAACGAAAGCTGCCAGCAACTAGGACCCTGCAAGTCCTTACAGCCCCAGATGCCACCAGTCATCTGACACCCAGAGCCTGGGCCAATGACTTCGTTTTCCCCATGGAAAATGGCCTCCATTTCTGGCCACTCGCCCTGACCAAGAGGGTGGTGCCCAGCAAGAAATTTGCAAGCTTTGCTGGATTGCTCCAAATCTAAAGCTACCACTTGTTGTTGTTCTATTTCTCTAGAGTCCCATCATGCTGTTCTCAGATTGCTAAAGTCCATACCTCCTCGGTGTGTTCTTATGGCTGCAGATCTTCACAGCACAGACGCTTTCTTCTGCATGCTGTTCTTTCCCAGTTCAGGGCTCCTTCAAGGCTCTCCCTGAATGGCTAAGCCGCCCCCTTTTATCCCAGTTCTCTTCAATGCTCACAGCTGCAGCCCATCAAGGACAACCAGGACCTGTGGGACAGATATTCAAATAGAATCCATTTCCTCTACTCTAGCCAGTAAGTACTACCCTACAAGTCCTCAGAACCCCAAAGGCCACCTTTCATCTGACACCCAGACCCTGGGGAAAGGACTTCTTTTTCCCATGGCAAATGGCCTCCCTTGGCAGCCACTCACCCTGGCAGAAAGTGGGAGCCTAGCTAGAATGATGCAATCGTTGCTGGATTTTTCCAAAAGAAAAGCTGGCAGCAACTAGGGCCCTGGAAGTACTTAGAGCCTCAAACGCCACCTTGAACATATTACTGAGACCCTGGGGAAAGGACTTCGTTTTCCCATGGAAAATGGCCTTCATTTGTGGCCACTTGGCCTGGCAGGCAGGGCAGTGCCAAGCCAGGAATCTACAAACTCTGCTGGATCCTTCCAGAACGAAAGCTGCCAGCAACTAGGACCCTGCAAGTCCTTAGAGCCCCAGATGCCACCAGTCATCTGACACCCAGAGCCTGGGCCAATGACTTCGTTTTCCCCATGGAAAATGGCCTCCATTTCTGGCCACTCGCCCTGACCAAGAGGGTGGTGCCCAGCAAGAAATTTGCAAGCTTTGCTGGATTGCTCCAAATCTAAAGCTACCACTTGTTGTTGTTCTATTTCTCTAGAGTCCCATCATGCTGTTCTCAGATTGCTAAAGTCCATACCTCCTCGGTGTGTTCTTATGGCTGCAGATCTTCACAGCACAGACGCTTTCTTCTGCATGCTGTTCTTTCCCAGTTCAGGGCTCCTTCAAGGCTCTCCCTGAATGGCTACGCCGCCCCCTTTTATCCCAGTTCTCTTCAATGCTCACAGCTGCAGCCCATCAAGGACAACCAGGACCTGTGGGACAGATATTCAAATAGAATCCATTTCCTCTACTCTAGCCAGTAAGTACTACCCTACAAGTCCTCAGAACCCCAAAGGCCACCTTTCATCTGACACCCAGACCCTGGGGAAAGGACTTCTTTTTCCCATGGCAAATGGCCTCCCTTGGCAGCCACTCACCCTGGCAGAAAGTGGGAGCCTAGCTAGAATGATGCAATCGTTGCTGGATTTTTCCAAAAGAAAAGCTGGCAGCAACTAGGGCCCTGGAAGTACTTAGAGCCTCAAACGCCACCTTGAACATATTACTGAGACCCTGGGGAAAGGACTTCGTTTTTCCCATGGAAAATGGCCTTCATTTGTGGCCACTCTGCCTGGCAGGCAGGGCAGTGCCAAGCCAGGAATCTACAAACTCTGCTGGATCCTTCCAGAACGAAAGCTGCCAGCAACTAGGACCCTGCAAGTCCTTAGAGCCCCAGATGCCACCTGTCATCTGACACCCAGAGCCTGGGCCAATGACTTCGTTTTCCCCATGGAAAATGGCCTCCATTTCTGGCCACTCGCCCTGACCAAGAGGGTGGTGCCCAGCAAGAAATTTGCAAGCTTTGCTGGATTGCTCCAAATCGAAAGCTGCCACTTGTTGTTGTTTTATTTCTCTAGAGTCCCATAATGCTGTTCTCAGATTGCTAAAGTCCATACCTCCTCGGTGTGTTCTTATGGCTGCAGATCTTCACAGCACAGACGCTTTCTTCTGCATGCTGTTCTTTCCCAGTTCAGGGCTCCTTCAAGGCTCTCCCTGAATGGCTACGCCGCCCCCTTTTATCCCAGTTCTCTTCAATGCTCACAGCTGCAGCCCATCAAGGACAACCAGGACCTGTGGGACAGATATTCAAATAGAATCCATTTCCTCTACTCTAGCCAGTAAGTACTACCCTACAAGTCCTCAGAACCCCAAAGGCCACCTTTCATCTGACACCCAGACCCTGGGGAAAGGACTTCTTTTTCCCATGGCAAATGGCCTCCCTTGGCAGCCACTCACCCTGGCAGAAAGTGGGAGCCTAGCTAGAATGATGCAATCGTTGCTGGATTTTTCCAAAAGAAAAGCTGGCAGCAACTAGGGCCCTGGAAGTACTTAGAGCCTCAAACGCCACCTTGAACATATTACTGAGACCCTGGGGAAAGGACTTCGTTTTTCCCATGGAAAATGGCCTTCATTTGTGGCCACTTGGCCTGGCAGGCAGGGCAGTGCCAAGCCAGGAATCTACAAACTCTGCTGGATCCTTCCAGAACGAAAGCTGCCAGCAACTAGGACCCTGCAAGTCCTTAGAGCCCCAGATGCCACCTGTCATCTGACACCCAGAGCCTGGGCCAATGACTTCGTTTTCCCCATGGAAAATGGCCTCCATTTCTGGCCACTCGCCCTGACCAAGAGGGTGGTGCCCAGCAAGAAATTTGCAAGCTTTGCTGGATTGCTCCAAATCGAAAGCTGCCACTTGTTGTTGTTCTATTTCTCTAGAGTCCCATCATGCTGTTCTCAGATTGCTAAAGTCCATACCTCCTCGGTGTGTTCTTATGGCTGCAGATCTTCACAGCACAGACGCTTTCTTCTGCATGCTGTTCTTTCCCAGTTCAGGGCTCCTTCAAGGCTCTCCCTGAATGGCTACGCCGCCCCCTTTTATCCCAGTTCTCTTCAATGCTCACAGCTGCAGCCCATCAAGGACAACCAGGACCTGTGGGGCAAAGCCTCTAGACAGATATTCAAATAGAATCCATTTCCTCTACTCTAGCCAGTAAGTACTACCCTACAAGTCCTCAGAACCCCAAAGGCCACCTTTCATCTGACACCCAGACCCTGGGGAAAGGACTTCTTTTTCCCATGGCAAATGGCCTCCCTTGGCAGCCACTCACCCTGGCAGAAAGTGGGAGCCTAGCTAGAATGATGCAATCCTTGCTGGATTTTTCCAAAAGAAAAGCTGGCAGCAACTAGGGCCCTGGAAGTACTTAGAGCCTCAAACGCCACCTTGAACATATTCCTGAGACCCTGGGGAAAGGACTTCGTTTTTCCCATGGGAAATGGCCTTCATTTGTGGCCACTTGGCCTGGCAGGCAGGGCAGTGCCAAGCCAGGAATCTACAAACTCTGCTGGATCCTTCCAGAACGAAAGCTGCCAGCAACTAGGACCCTGCAAGTCCTTAGAGCCCCAGATGCAACCTGTCATCTGACACCCAGAGCCTGGGCCAATGACTTCGTTTTCCCCATGGAAAATGGCCTCCATTTCTGGCCACTCGCCCTGACCAAGAGGGTGGTGCCCAGCAAGAAATTTGCAAGCTTTGCTGGATTGCTCCAAATCGAAAGCTGCCACTTGTTGTTGTTCTATTTCTCTAGAGTCCCATCATGCTGTTCTCAGATTGCTAAAGTCCATACCTCCTCGGTGTGTTCTTATGGCTGCAGATCTTCACAGCACAGACGCTTTCTTCTGCATGCTGTTCTTTCCCAGTTCAGGGCTCCTTCAAGGCTCTCCCTGAATGGCTACGCCGCCCCCTTTTATCCCAGTTCTCTTCAATGCTCACAGCTGCAGCCCATCAAGGACAACCAGGACCTGTGGGACAGATATTCAAATAGAATCCATTTCCTCTACTCTAGCCAGTAAGTACTACCCTACAAGTCCTCAGAACCCCAAAGGCCACCTTTCATCTGACACCCAGACCCTGGGGAAAGGACTTCTTTTTCCCATGGCAAATGGCCTCCCTTGGCAGCCACTCACCCTGGCAGAAAGTGGGAGCCTAGCTAGAATGATGCAATCGTTGCTGGATTTTTCCAAAAGAAAAGCTGGCAGCAACTAGGGCCCTGGAAGTACTTAGAGCCTCAAACGCCACCTTGAACATATTACTGAGACCCTGGGGAAAGGACTTCGTTTTTCCCATGGAAAATGGCCTTCATTTCTGGCCACTCTGCCTGGCAGGCAGGGCAGTGCCAAGCCAGGAATCTACAAACTGTGCTGGATCCTTCCAGAACGAAAGCTGCCAGCAACTAGGACCCTGCAAGTCCTTACAGCCCCAGATGCCACCAGTCATCTGACACCCAGAGCCTGGGCCAATGACTTCGTTTTCCCCATGGAAAATGGCCTCCATTTCTGGCCACTCGCCCTGACCAAGAGGGTGGTGCCCAGCAAGAAATTTGCAAGCTTTGCTGGATTGCTCCAAATCTAAAGCTACCACTTGTTGTTGTTCTATTTCTCTAGAGTCCCATCATGCTGTTCTCAGATTGCTAAAGTCCATACCTCCTCGGTGTGTTCTTATGGCTGCAGATCTTCACAGCACAGACGCTTTCTTCTGCATGCTGTTCTTTCCCAGTTCAGGGCTCCTTCAAGGCTCTCCCTGAATGGCTAAGCCGCCCCCTTTTATCCCAGTTCTCTTCAATGCTCACAGCTGCAGCCCATCAAGGACAACCAGGACCTGTGGGACAGATATTCAAATAGAATCCATTTCCTCTACTCTAGCCAGTAAGTACTACCCTACAAGTCCTCAGAACCCCAAAGGCCACCTTTCATCTGACACCCAGACCCTGGGGAAAGGACTTCTTTTTCCCATGGCAAATGGCCTCCCTTGGCAGCCACTCACCCTGGCAGAAAGTGGGAGCCTAGCTAGAATGATGCAATCGTTGCTGGATTTTTCCAAAAGAAAAGCTGGCAGCAACTAGGGCCCTGGAAGTACTTAGAGCCTCAAACGCCACCTTGAACATATTACTGAGACCCTGGGGAAAGGACTTCGTTTTCCCATGGAAAATGGCCTTCATTTGTGGCCACTTGGCCTGGCAGGCAGGGCAGTGCCAAGCCAGGAATCTACAAACTCTGCTGGATCCTTCCAGAACGAAAGCTGCCAGCAACTAGGACCCTGCAAGTCCTTAGAGCCCCAGATGCCACCAGTCATCTGACACCCAGAGCCTGGGCCAATGACTTCGTTTTCCCCATGGAAAATGGCCTCCATTTCTGGCCACTCGCCCTGACCAAGAGGGTGGTGCCCAGCAAGAAATTTGCAAGCTTTGCTGGATTGCTCCAAATCTAAAGCTACCACTTGTTGTTGTTCTATTTCTCTAGAGTCCCATCATGCTGTTCTCAGATTGCTAAAGTCCATACCTCCTCGGTGTGTTCTTATGGCTGCAGATCTTCACAGCACAGACGCTTTCTTCTGCATGCTGTTCTTTCCCAGTTCAGGGCTCCTTCAAGGCTCTCCCTGAATGGCTACGCCGCCCCCTTTTATCCCAGTTCTCTTCAATGCTCACAGCTGCAGCCCATCAAGGACAACCAGGACCTGTGGGACAGATATTCAAATAGAATCCATTTCCTCTACTCTAGCCAGTAAGTACTACCCTACAAGTCCTCAGAACCCCAAAGGCCACCTTTCATCTGACACCCAGACCCTGGGGAAAGGACTTCTTTTTCCCATGGCAAATGGCCTCCCTTGGCAGCCACTCACCCTGGCAGAAAGTGGGAGCCTAGCTAGAATGATGCAATCGTTGCTGGATTTTTCCAAAAGAAAAGCTGGCAGCAACTAGGGCCCTGGAAGTACTTAGAGCCTCAAACGCCACCTTGAACATATTACTGAGACCCTGGGGAAAGGACTTCGTTTTTCCCATGGAAAATGGCCTTCATTTGTGGCCACTCTGCCTGGCAGGCAGGGCAGTGCCAAGCCAGGAATCTACAAACTCTGCTGGATCCTTCCAGAACGAAAGCTGCCAGCAACTAGGACCCTGCAAGTCCTTAGAGCCCCAGATGCCACCTGTCATCTGACACCCAGAGCCTGGGCCAATGACTTCGTTTTCCCCATGGAAAATGGCCTCCATTTCTGGCCACTCGCCCTGACCAAGAGGGTGGTGCCCAGCAAGAAATTTGCAAGCTTTGCTGGATTGCTCCAAATCGAAAGCTGCCACTTGTTGTTGTTTTATTTCTCTAGAGTCCCATAATGCTGTTCTCAGATTGCTAAAGTCCATACCTCCTCGGTGTGTTCTTATGGCTGCAGATCTTCACAGCACAGACGCTTTCTTCTGCATGCTGTTCTTTCCCAGTTCAGGGCTCCTTCAAGGCTCTCCCTGAATGGCTACGCCGCCCCCTTTTATCCCAGTTCTCTTCAATGCTCACAGCTGCAGCCCATCAAGGACAACCAGGACCTGTGGGGCAAAGCCTCTAGACAGATATTCAAATAGAATCCATTTCCTCTACTCTAGCCAGTAAGTACTACCCTACAAGTCCTCAGAACCCCAAAGGCCACCTTTCATCTGACACCCAGACCCTGGGGAAAGGACTTCTTTTTCCCATGGCAAATGGCCTCCCTTGGCAGCCACTCACCCTGGCAGAAAGTGGGAGCCTAGCTAGAATGATGCAATCGTTGCTGGATTTTTCCAAAAGAAAAGCTGGCAGCAACTAGGGCCCTGGAAGTACTTAGAGCCTCAAACGCCACCTTGAACATATTCCTGAGACCCTGGGGAAAGGACTTCGTTTTTCCCATGGGAAATGGCCTTCATTTGTGGCCACTCTGCCTGGCAGGCAGGGCAGTGCCAAGCCAGGAATCTACAAACTGTGCTGGATCCTTCCAGAACGAAAGCTGCCAGCAACTAGGACCCTGCAAGTCCTTAGAGCCCCAGATGCCACCAGTCATCTGACACCCAGAGCCTGGGCCAATGACTTCGTTTTCCCCATGGAAAATGGCCTCCATTTCTGGCCACTCGCCCTGACCAAGAGGGTGGTGCCCAGCAAGAAATTTGCAAGCTTTGCTGGATTGCTCCAAATCTAAAGCTACCACTTGTTGTTGTTCTATTTCTCTAGAGTCCCATCATGCTGTTCTCAGATTGCTAAAGTCCATACCTCCTCGGTGTGTTCTTATGGCTGCAGATCTTCACAGCACAGACGCTTTCTTCTGCATGCTGTTCTTTCCCAGTTCAGGGCTCCTTCAAGGCTCTCCCTGAATGGCTAAGCCGCCCCCTTTTATCCCAGTTCTCTTCAATGCTCACAGCTGCAGCCCATCAAGGACAACCAGGACCTGTGGGACAGATATTCAAATAGAATCCATTTCCTCTACTCTAGCCAGTAAGTACTACCCTACAAGTCCTCAGAACCCCAAAGGCCACCTTTCATCTGACACCCAGACCCTGGGGAAAGGACTTCTTTTTCCCATGGCAAATGGCCTCCCTTGGCAGCCACTCACCCTGGCAGAAAGTGGGAGCCTAGCTAGAATGATGCAATCGTTGCTGGATTTTTCCAAAAGAAAAGCTGCCAGCAACTAGGGCCCTGGAAGTACTTAGAGCCTCAAACGCCACCTTGAACATATTACTGAGACCCTGGGGAAAGGACTTCGTTTTCCCATGGAAAATGGCCTTCATTTGTGGCCACTTGGCCTGGCAGGCAGGGCAGTGCCAAGCCAGGAATCTACAAACTCTGCTGGATCCTTCCAGAACGAAAGCTGCCAGCAACTAGGACCCTGCAAGTCCTTAGAGCCCCAGATGCCACCTGTCATCTGACACCCAGAGCCTGGGCCAATGACTTCGTTTTCCCCATGGAAAATGGCCTCCATTTCTGGCCACTCGCCCTGACCAAGAGGGTGGTGCCCAGCAAGAAATTTGCAAGCTTTGCTGGATTGCTCCAAATCGAAAGCTGCCACTTGTTGTTGTTTTATTTCTCTAGAGTCCCATAATGCTGTTCTCAGATTGCTAAAGTCCATACCTCCTCGGTGTGTTCTTATGGCTGCAGATCTTCACAGCACAGACGCTTTCTTCTGCATGCTGTTCTTTCCCAGTTCAGGGCTCCTTCAAGGCTCTCCCTGAATGGCTACGCCGCCCCCTTTTATCCCAGTTCTCTTCAATGCTCACAGCTGCAGCCCATCAAGGACAACCAGGACCTGTGGGACAGATATTCAAATAGAATCCATTTCCTCTACTCTAGCCAGTAAGTACTACCCTACAAGTCCTCAGAACCCCAAAGGCCACCTTTCATCTGACACCCAGACCCTGGGGAAAGGACTTCTTTTTCCCATGGCAAATGGCCTCCCTTGGCAGCCACTCACCCTGGCAGAAAGTGGGAGCCTAGCTAGAATGATGCAATCGTTGCTGGATTTTTCCAAAAGAAAAGCTGCCAGCAACTAGGGCCCTGGAAGTACTTAGAGCCTCAAACGCCACCTTGAACATATTACTGAGACCCTGGGGAAAGGACTTCGTTTTTCCCATGGAAAATGGCCTTCATTTCTGGCCACTCTGCCTGGCAGGCAGGGCAGTGCCAAGCCAGGAATCTACAAACTGTGCTGGATCCTTCCAGAACGAAAGCTGCCAGCAACTAGGACCCTGCAAGTCCTTACAGCCCCAGATGCCACCAGTCATCTGACACCCAGAGCCTGGGCCAATGACTTCGTTTTCCCCATGGAAAATGGCCTCCATTTCTGGCCACTCGCCCTGACCAAGAGGGTGGTGCCCAGCAAGAAATTTGCAAGCTTTGCTGGATTGCTCCAAATCTAAAGCTACCACTTGTTGTTGTTCTATTTCTCTAGAGTCCCATCATGCTGTTCTCAGATTGCTAAAGTCCATACCTCCTCGGTGTGTTCTTATGGCTGCAGATCTTCACAGCACAGACGCTTTCTTCTGCATGCTGTTCTTTCCCAGTTCAGGGCTCCTTCAAGGCTCTCCCTGAATGGCTACGCCGCCCCCTTTTATCCCAGTTCTCTTCAATGCTCACAGCTGCAGCCCATCAAGGACAACCAGGACCTGTGGGACAGATATTCAAATAGAATCCATTTCCTCTACTCTAGCCAGTAAGTACTACCCTACAAGTCCTCAGAACCCCAAAGGCCACCTTTCATCTGACACCCAGACCCTGGGGAAAGGACTTCTTTTTCCCATGGCAAATGGCCTCCCTTGGCAGCCACTCACCCTGGCAGAAAGTGGGAGCCTAGCTAGAATGATGCAATCGTTGCTGGATTTTTCCAAAAGAAAAGCTGCCAGCAACTAGGGCCCTGGAAGTACTTAGAGCCTCAAACGCCACCTTGAACATATTACTGAGACCCTGGGGAAAGGACTTCGTTTTTCCCATGGAAAATGGCCTTCATTTCTGGCCACTCTGCCTGGCAGGCAGGGCAGTGCCAAGCCAGGAATCTACAAACTGTGCTGGATCCTTCCAGAACGAAAGCTGCCAGCAACTAGGACCCTGCAAGTCCTTACAGCCCCAGATGCCACCAGTCATCTGACACCCAGAGCCTGGGCCAATGACTTCGTTTTCCCCATGGAAAATGGCCTCCATTTCTGGCCACTCGCCCTGACCAAGAGGGTGGTGCCCAGCAAGAAATTTGCAAGCTTTGCTGGATTGCTCCAAATCGAAAGCTACCACTTGTTGTTGTTCTATTTCTCTAGAGTCCCATCATGCTGTTCTCAGATTGCTAAAGTCCATACCTCCTCGGTGTGTTCTTATGGCTGCAGATCTTCACAGCACAGACGCTTTCTTCTGCATGCTGTTCTTTCCCAGTTCAGGGCTCCTTCAAGGCTCTCCCTGAATGGCTAAGCCGCCCCCTTTTATCCCAGTTCTCTTCAATGCTCACAGCTGCAGCCCATCAAGGACAACCAGGACCTGTGGGACAGATATTCAAATAGAATCCATTTCCTCTACTCTAGCCAGTAAGTACTACCCTACAAGTCCTCAGAACCCCAAAGGCCACCTTTCATCTGACACCCAGACCCTGGGGAAAGGACTTCTTTTTCCCATGGCAAATGGCCTCCCTTGGCAGCCACTCACCCTGGCAGAAAGTGGGAGCCTAGCTAGAATGATGCAATCGTTGCTGGATTTTTCCAAAAGAAAAGCTGCCAGCAACTAGGGCCCTGGAAGTACTTAGAGCCTCAAACGCCACCTTGAACATATTACTGAGACCCTGGGGAAAGGACTTCGTTTTTCCCATGGAAAATGGCCTTCATTTCTGGCCACTCTGCCTGGCAGGCAGGGCAGTGCCAAGCCAGGAATCTACAAACTGTGCTGGATCCTTCCAGAACGAAAGCTGCCAGCAACTAGGACCCTGCAAGTCCTTACAGCCCCAGATGCCACCAGTCATCTGACACCCAGAGCCTGGGCCAATGACTTCGTTTTCCCCATGGAAAATGGCCTCCATTTCTGGCCACTCGCCCTGACCAAGAGGGTGGTGCCCAGCAAGAAATTTGCAAGCTTTGCTGGATTGCTCCAAATCGAAAGCTGCCACTTCTTGTTGTTTTATTTCTCTAGAGTCCCATCATGCTGTTCTCAGATTGCTAAAGTCCATACCTCCTCGGTGTGTTCTTATGGCTGCAGATCTTCACAGCACAGACGCTTTCTTCTGCATGCTGTTCTTTCCCAGTTCAGGGCTCCTTCAAGGCTCTCCCTGAATGGCTACGCCGCCCCCTTTTATCCCAGTTCTCTTCAATGCTCACAGCTGCAGCCCATCAAGGACAACCAGGACCTGTGGGGCAAAGCCTCTAGACAGATATTCAAATAGAATCCATTTCCTCTACTCTAGCCAGTAAGTACTACCCTACAAGTCCTCAGAACCCCAAAGGCCACCTTTCATCTGACACCCAGACCCTGGGGAAAGGACTTCTTTTTCCCATGGCAAATGGCCTCCCTTGGCAGCCACTCACCCTGGCAGAAAGTGGGAGCCTAGCTAGAATGATGCAATCGTTGCTGGATTTTTCCAAAAGAAAAGCTGGCAGCAACTAGGGCCCTGGAAGTACTTAGAGCCTCAAACGCCACCTTGAACATATTCCTGAGACCCTGGGGAAAGGACTTCGTTTTTCCCATGGAAAATGGCCTTCATTTGTGGCCACTTGGCCTGGCAGGCAGGGCAGTGCCAAGCCAGGAATCTACAAACTCTGCTGGATCCTTCCAGAACGAAAGCTGCCAGCAACTAGGACCCTGCAAGTCCTTAGAGCCCCAGATGCCACCAGTCATCTGACACCCAGAGCCTGGGCCAATGACTTCGTTTTCCCCATGGAAAATGGCCTCCATTTCTGGCCACTCGCCCTGACCAAGAGGGTGGTGCCCAGCAAGAAATTTGCAAGCTTTGCTGGATTGCTCCAAATCAAAAGCTGCCACTTGTTGTTGTTCTATTTCTCTAGAGTCCCATCATGCTGTTCTCAGATTGCTAAAGTCCATACCTCCTCGGTGTGTTCTTATGGCTGCAGATCTTCACAGCACAGACGCTTTCTTCTGCATGCTGTTCTTTCCCAGTTCAGGGCTCCTTCAAGGCTCTCCCTGAATGGCTACGCCGCCCCCTTTTATCCCAGTTCTCTTCAATGCTCACAGCTGCAGCCCATCAAGGACAACCAGGACCTGTGGGACAGATATTCAAATAGAATCCATTTCCTCTACTCTAGCCAGTAAGTACTACCCTACAAGTCCTCAGAACCCCAAAGGCCACCTTTCATCTGACACCCAGACCCTGGGGAAAGGACTTCTTTTTCCCATGGCAAATGGCCTCCCTTGGCAGCCACTCACCCTGGCAGAAAGTGGGAGCCTAGCTAGAATGATGCAATCGTTGCTGGATTTTTCCAAAAGACAAGCTGCCAGCAACTAGGGCCCTGGAAGTACTTAGAGCCTCAAACGCCACCTTGAACATATTCCTGAGACCCTGGGGAAAGGACTTCGTTTTTCCCATGGAAAATGGCCTTCATTTGTGGCCACTTGGCCTGGCAGGCAGGGCAGTGCCAAGCCAGGAATCTACAAACTCTGCTGGATCCTTCCAGAACGAAAGCTGCCAGCAACTAGGACCCTGCAAGTCCTTACAGCCCCAGATGCCACCAGTCATCTGACACCCAGAGCCTGGGCCAATGACTTCGTTTTCCCCATGGAAAATGGCCTCCATTTCTGGCCACTCGCCCTGACCAAGAGGGTGGTGCCCAGCAAGAAATTTGCAAGCTTTGCTGGATTGCTCCAAATCGAAAGCTGCCACTTCTTGTTGTTTTATTTCTCTAGAGTCCCATCATGCTGTTCTCAGATTGCTAAAGTCCATACCTCCTCGGTGTGTTCTTATGGCTGCAGATCTTCACAGCACAGACGCTTTCTTCTGCATGCTGTTCTTTCCCAGTTCAGGGCTCCTTCAAGGCTCTCCCTGAATGGCTACGCCGCCCCCTTTTATCCCAGTTCTCTTCAATGCTCACAGCTGCAGCCCATCAAGGACAACCAGGACCTGTGGGGCAAAGCCTCTAGACAGATATTCAAATAGAATCCATTTCCTCTACTCTAGCCAGTAAGTACTACCCTACAAGTCCTCAGAACCCCAAAGGCCACCTTTCATCTGACACCCAGACCCTGGGGAAAGGACTTCTTTTTCCCATGGCAAATGGCCTCCCTTGGCAGCCACTCACCCTGGCAGAAAGTGGGAGCCTAGCTAGAATGATGCAATCGTTGCTGGATTTTTCCAAAAGAAAAGCTGCCAGCAACTAGGGCCCTGGAAGTACTTAGAGCCTCAAACGCCACCTTGAACATATTACTGAGACCCTGGGGAAAGGACTTCTTTTTCCCATGGAAAATGGCCTTCATTTGTGGCCACTTGGCCTGGCAGGCAGGGCAGTGCCAAGCCAGGAATCTACAAACTCTGCTGGATCCTTCCAGAACGAAAGCTGCCAGCAACTAGGACCCTGCAAGTCCTTAGAGCCCCAGATGCCACCAGTCATCTGACACCCAGAGCCTGGGCCAATGACTTTGTTTTCCCCATGGAAAATTGCCTCCATTTCTGGCCACTCGCCCTGACCAAGAGGGTGGTGCCCAGCAAGAAATTTGCAAGCTTTGCTGGATTGCTCCAAATCTAAAGCTGCCACTTGTTGTTGTTCTATTTCTCTAGAGTCCCATAATGCTGTTCTCAGATTGCTAAAGTCCATACCTCCTCGGTGTGTTCTTATGGCTGCAGATCTTCACAGCACAGACGCTTTCTTCTGCATGCTGTTCTTTCCCAGTTCAGGGCTCCTTCAAGGCTCTCCCTGAATGGCTACGCCGCCCCCTTTTATCCCAGTTCTCTTCAATGCTCACAGCTGCAGCCCATCAAGGACAACCAGGACCTGTGGGACAGATATTCAAATAGAATCCATTTCCTCTACTCTAGCCAGTAAGTACTACCCTACAAGTCCTCAGAACCCCAAAGGCCACCTTTCATCTGACACCCAGACCCTGGGGAAAGGACTTCTTTTTCCCATGGCAAATGGCCTCCCTTGGCAGCCACTCACCCTGGCAGAAAGTGGGAGCCTAGCTAGAATGATGCAATCGTTGCTGGATTTTTCCAAAAGAAAAGCTGGCAGCAACTAGGGCCCTGGAAGTACTTAGAGCCTCAAACGCCACCTTGAACATATTCCTGAGACCCTGGGGAAAGGACTTCGTTTTCCCATGGAAAATGGCCTTCATTTGTGGCCACTTGGCCTGGCAGGCAGGGCAGTGCCAAGCCAGGAATCTACAAACTCTGCTGGATCCTTCCAGAACGAAAGCTGCCAGCAACTAGGACCCTGCAAGTCCTTACAGCCCCAGATGCCACCAGTCATCTGACACCCAGAGCCTGGGCCAATGACTTCGTTTTCCCCATGGAAAATGGCCTCCATTTCTGGCCACTCGCCCTGACCAAGAGGGTGGTGCCCAGCAAGAAATTTGCAAGCTTTGCTGGATTGCTCCAAATCTAAAGCTACCACTTGTTGTTGTTCTATTTCTCTAGAGTCCCATCATGCTGTTCTCAGATTGCTAAAGTCCATACCTCCTCGGTGTGTTCTTATGGCTGCAGATCTTCACAGCACAGACGCTTTCTTCTGCATGCTGTTCTTTCCCAGTTCAGGGCTCCTTCAAGGCTCTCCCTGAATGGCTAAGCCGCCCCCTTTTATCCCAGTTCTCTTCAATGCTCACAGCTGCAGCCCATCAAGGACAACCAGGACCTGTGGGACAGATATTCAAATAGAATCCATTTCCTCTACTCTAGCCAGTAAGTACTACCCTACAAGTCCTCAGAACCCCAAAGGCCACCTTTCATCTGACACCCAGACCCTGGGGAAAGGACTTCTTTTTCCCATGGCAAATGGCCTCCCTTGGCAGCCACTCACCCTGGCAGAAAGTGGGAGCCTAGCTAGAATGATGCAATCGTTGCTGGATTTTTCCAAAAGAAAAGCTGCCAGCAACTAGGGCCCTGGAAGTACTTAGAGCCTCAAACGCCACCTTGAACATATTACTGAGACCCTGGGGAAAGGACTTCGTTTTTCCCATGGAAAATGGCCTTCATTTCTGGCCACTCTGCCTGGCAGGCAGGGCAGTGCCAAGCCAGGAATCTACAAACTGTGCTGGATCCTTCCAGAACGAAAGCTGCCAGCAACTAGGACCCTGCAAGTCCTTACAGCCCCAGATGCCACCAGTCATCTGACACCCAGAGCCTGGGCCAATGACTTCGTTTTCCCCATGGAAAATGGCCTCCATTTCTGGCCACTCGCCCTGACCAAGAGGGTGGTGCCCAGCAAGAAATTTGCAAGCTTTGCTGGATTGCTCCAAATCGAAAGCTACCACTTGTTGTTGTTCTATTTCTCTAGAGTCCCATCATGCTGTTCTCAGATTGCTAAAGTCCATACCTCCTCGGTGTGTTCTTATGGCTGCAGATCTTCACAGCACAGACGCTTTCTTCTGCATGCTGTTCTTTCCCAGTTCAGGGCTCCTTCAAGGCTCTCCCTGAATGGCTAAGCCGCCCCCTTTTATCCCAGTTCTCTTCAATGCTCACAGCTGCAGCCCATCAAGGACAACCAGGACCTGTGGGACAGATATTCAAATAGAATCCATTTCCTCTACTCTAGCCAGTAAGTACTACCCTACAAGTCCTCAGAACCCCAAAGGCCACCTTTCATCTGACACCCAGACCCTGGGGAAAGGACTTCTTTTTCCCATGGCAAATGGCCTCCCTTGGCAGCCACTCACCCTGGCAGAAAGTGGGAGCCTAGCTAGAATGATGCAATCGTTGCTGGATTTTTCCAAAAGAAAAGCTGCCAGCAACTAGGGCCCTGGAAGTACTTAGAGCCTCAAACGCCACCTTGAACATATTACTGAGACCCTGGGGAAAGGACTTCGTTTTTCCCATGGAAAATGGCCTTCATTTCTGGCCACTCTGCCTGGCAGGCAGGGCAGTGCCAAGCCAGGAATCTACAAACTCTGCTGGATCCTTCCAGAACGAAAGCTGCCAGCAACTAGGACCCTGCAAGTCCTTACAGCCCCAGATGCCACCAGTCATCTGACACCCAGAGCCTGGGCCAATGACTTCGTTTTCCCCATGGAAAATGGCCTCCATTTCTGGCCACTCGCCCTGACCAAGAGGGTGGTGCCCAGCAAGAAATTTGCAAGCTTTGCTGGATTGCTCCAAATCGAAAGCTGCCACTTCTTGTTGTTTTATTTCTCTAGAGTCCCATCATGCTGTTCTCAGATTGCTAAAGTCCATACCTCCTCGGTGTGTTCTTATGGCTGCAGATCTTCACAGCACAGACGCTTTCTTCTGCATGCTGTTCTTTCCCAGTTCAGGGCTCCTTCAAGGCTCTCCCTGAATGGCTACGCCGCCCCCTTTTATCCCAGTTCTCTTCAATGCTCACAGCTGCAGCCCATCAAGGACAACCAGGACCTGTGGGGCAAAGCCTCTAGACAGATATTCAAATAGAATCCATTTCCTCTACTCTAGCCAGTAAGTACTACCCTACAAGTCCTCAGAACCCCAAAGGCCACCTTTCATCTGACACCCAGACCCTGGGGAAAGGACTTCTTTTTCCCATGGCAAATGGCCTCCCTTGGCAGCCACTCACCCTGGCAGAAAGTGGGAGCCTAGCTAGAATGATGCAATCGTTGCTGGATTTTTCCAAAAGAAAAGCTGGCAGCAACTAGGGCCCTGGAAGTACTTAGAGCCTCAAACGCCACCTTGAACATATTCCTGAGACCCTGGGGAAAGGACTTCGTTTTTCCCATGGAAAATGGCCTTCATTTGTGGCCACTTGGCCTGGCAGGCAGGGCAGTGCCAAGCCAGGAATCTACAAACTCTGCTGGATCCTTCCAGAACGAAAGCTGCCAGCAACTAGGACCCTGCAAGTCCTTACAGCCCCAGATGCCACCAGTCATCTGACACCCAGAGCCTGGGCCAATGACTTCGTTTTCCCCATGGAAAATGGCCTCCATTTCTGGCCACTCGCCCTGACCAAGAGGGTGGTGCCCAGCAAGAAATTTGCAAGCTTTGCTGGATTGCTCCAAATCAAAAGCTGCCACTTGTTGTTGTTCTATTTCTCTAGAGTCCCATCATGCTGTTCTCAGATTGCTAAAGTCCATACCTCCTCGGTGTGTTCTTATGGCTGCAGATCTTCACAGCACAGACGCTTTCTTCTGCATGCTGTTCTTTCCCAGTTCAGGGCTCCTTCAAGGCTCTCCCTGAATGGCTACGCCGCCCCCTTTTATCCCAGTTCTCTTCAATGCTCACAGCTGCAGCCCATCAAGGACAACCAGGACCTGTGGGACAGATATTCAAATAGAATCCATTTCCTCTACTCTAGCCAGTAAGTACTACCCTACAAGTCCTCAGAACCCCAAAGGCCACCTTTCATCTGACACCCAGACCCTGGGGAAAGGACTTCTTTTTCCCATGGCAAATGGCCTCCCTTGGCAGCCACTCACCCTGGCAGAAAGTGGGAGCCTAGCTAGAATGATGCAATCGTTGCTGGATTTTTCCAAAAGACAAGCTGCCAGCAACTAGGGCCCTGGAAGTACTTAGAGCCTCAAACGCCACCTTGAACATATTCCTGAGACCCTGGGGAAAGGACTTCGTTTTTCCCATGGAAAATGGCCTTCATTTGTGGCCACTTGGCCTGGCAGGCAGGGCAGTGCCAAGCCAGGAATCTACAAACTCTGCTGGATCCTTCCAGAACGAAAGCTGCCAGCAACTAGGACCCTGCAAGTCCTTAGAGCCCCAGATGCCACCAGTCATCTGACACCCAGAGCCTGGGCCAATGACTTCGTTTTCCCCATGGAAAATGGCCTCCATTTCTGGCCACTCGCCCTGACCAAGAGGGTGGTGCCCAGCAAGAAATTTGCAAGCTTTGCTGGATTGCTCCAAATCGAAAGCTGCCACTTGTTGTTGTTCTATTTCTCTAGAGTCCCATCATGCTGTTCTCAGATTGCTAAAGTCCATACCTCCTCGGTGTGTTCTTATGGCTGCAGATCTTCACAGCACAGACGCTTTCTTCTGCATGCTGTTCTTTCCCAGTTCAGGGCTCCTTCAAGGCTCTCCCTGAATGGCTACGCCGCCCCCTTTTATCCCAGTTCTCTTCAATGCTCACAGCTGCAGCCCATCAAGGACAACCAGGACCTGTGGGACAGATATTCAAATAGAATCCATTTCCTCTACTCTAGCCAGTAAGTACTACCCTACAAGTCCTCAGAACCCCAAAGGCCACCTTTCATCTGACACCCAGACCCTGGGGAAAGGACTTCTTTTTCCCATGGCAAATGGCCTCCCTTGGCAGCCACTCACCCTGGCAGAAAGTGGGAGCCTAGCTAGAATGATGCAATCGTTGCTGGATTTTTCCAAAAGAAAAGCTGGCAGCAACTAGGGCCCTGGAAGTACTTAGAGCCTCAAACGCCACCTTGAACATATTCCTGAGACCCTGGGGAAAGGACTTCGTTTTTCCCATGGAAAATGGCCTTCATTTCTGGCCACTCTGCCTGGCAGGCAGGGCAGTGCCAAGCCAGGAATCTACAAACTGTGCTGGATCCTTCCAGAACGAAAGCTGCCAGCAACTAGGACCCTGCAAGTCCTTAGAGCCCCAGATGCCACCAGTCATCTGACACCCAGAGCCTGGGCCAATGACTTCGTTTTCCCCATGGAAAATGGCCTCCATTTCTGGCCACTCGCCCTGACCAAGAGGGTGGTGCCCAGCAAGAAATTTGCAAGCTTTGCTGGATTGCTCCAAATCGAAAGCTGCCACTTCTTGTTGTTTTATTTCTCTAGAGTCCCATCATGCTGTTCTCAGATTGCTAAAGTCCATACCTCCTCGGTGTGTTCTTATGGCTGCAGATCTTCACAGCACAGACGCTTTCTTCTGCATGCTGTTCTTTCCCAGTTCAGGGCTCCTTCAAGGCTCTCCCTGAATGGCTACGCCGCCCCCTTTTATCCCAGTTCTCTTCAATGCTCACAGCTGCAGCCCATCAAGGACAACCAGGACCTGTGGGGCAAAGCCTCTAGACAGATATTCAAATAGAATCCATTTCCTCTACTCTAGCCAGTAAGTACTACCCTACAAGTCCTCAGAACCCCAAAGGCCACCTTTCATCTGACACCCAGACCCTGGGGAAAGGACTTCTTTTTCCCATGGCAAATGGCCTCCCTTGGCAGCCACTCACCCTGGCAGAAAGTGGGAGCCTAGCTAGAATGATGCAATCGTTGCTGGATTTTTCCAAAAGAAAAGCTGCCAGCAACTAGGGCCCTGGAAGTACTTAGAGCCTCAAACGCCACCTTGAACATATTACTGAGACCCTGGGGAAAGGACTTCTTTTTCCCATGGAAAATGGCCTTCATTTGTGGCCACTTGGCCTGGCAGGCAGGGCAGTGCCAAGCCAGGAATCTACAAACTCTGCTGGATCCTTCCAGAACGAAAGCTGCCAGCAACTAGGACCCTGCAAGTCCTTAGAGCCCCAGATGCCACCAGTCATCTGACACCCAGAGCCTGGGCCAATGACTTTGTTTTCCCCATGGAAAATTGCCTCCATTTCTGGCCACTCGCCCTGACCAAGAGGGTGGTGCCCAGCAAGAAATTTGCAAGCTTTGCTGGATTGCTCCAAATCTAAAGCTGCCACTTGTTGTTGTTCTATTTCTCTAGAGTCCCATAATGCTGTTCTCAGATTGCTAAAGTCCATACCTCCTCGGTGTGTTCTTATGGCTGCAGATCTTCACAGCACAGACGCTTTCTTCTGCATGCTGTTCTTTCCCAGTTCAGGGCTCCTTCAAGGCTCTCCCTGAATGGCTACGCCGCCCCCTTTTATCCCAGTTCTCTTAAATGCTCACAGCTGCAGCCCATCAAGGACAACCAGGACCTGTGGGACAGATATTCAAATAGAATCCATTTCCTCTACTCTAGCCAGTAAGTACTACCCTACAAGTCCTCAGAACCCCAAAGGCCACCTTTCATCTGACACCCAGACCCTGGGGAAAGGACTTCTTTTTCCCATGGCAAATGGCCTCCCTTGGCAGCCACTCACCCTGGCAGAAAGTGGGAGCCTAGCTAGAATGATGCAATCGTTGCTGGATTTTTCCAAAAGAAAAGCTGCCAGCAACTAGGGCCCTGGAAGTACTTAGAGCCTCAAACGCCACCTTGAACATATTACTGAGACCCTGGGGAAAGGACTTCGTTTTTCCCATGGAAAATGGCCTTCATTTCTGGCCACTCTGCCTGGCAGGCAGGGCAGTGCCAAGCCAGGAATCTACAAACTGTGCTGGATCCTTCCAGAACGAAAGCTGCCAGCAACTAGGACCCTGCAAGTCCTTACAGCCCCAGATGCCACCAGTCATCTGACACCCAGAGCCTGGGCCAATGACTTCGTTTTCCCCATGGAAAATGGCCTCCATTTCTGGCCACTCGCCCTGACCAAGAGGGTGGTGCCCAGCAAGAAATTTGCAAGCTTTGCTGGATTGCTCCAAATCGAAAGCTGCCACTTCTTGTTGTTTTATTTCTCTAGAGTCCCATCATGCTGTTCTCAGATTGCTAAAGTCCATACCTCCTCGGTGTGTTCTTATGGCTGCAGATCTTCACAGCACAGACGCTTTCTTCTGCATGCTGTTCTTTCCCAGTTCAGGGCTCCTTCAAGGCTCTCCCTGAATGGCTACGCCGCCCCCTTTTATCCCAGTTCTCTTCAATGCTCACAGCTGCAGCCCATCAAGGACAACCAGGACCTGTGGGGCAAAGCCTCTAGACAGATATTCAAATAGAATCCATTTCCTCTACTCTAGCCAGTAAGTACTACCCTACAAGTCCTCAGAACCCCAAAGGCCACCTTTCATCTGACACCCAGACCCTGGGGAAAGGACTTCTTTTTCCCATGGCAAATGGCCTCCCTTGGCAGCCACTCACCCTGGCAGAAAGTGGGAGCCTAGCTAGAATGATGCAATCGTTGCTGGATTTTTCCAAAAGAAAAGCTGGCAGCAACTAGGGCCCTGGAAGTACTTAGAGCCTCAAACGCCACCTTGAACATATTCCTGAGACCCTGGGGAAAGGACTTCGTTTTTCCCATGGAAAATGGCCTTCATTTGTGGCCACTTGGCCTGGCAGGCAGGGCAGTGCCAAGCCAGGAATCTACAAACTCTGCTGGATCCTTCCAGAACGAAAGCTGCCAGCAACTAGGACCCTGCAAGTCCTTACAGCCCCAGATGCCACCAGTCATCTGACACCCAGAGCCTGGGCCAATGACTTCGTTTTCCCCATGGAAAATGGCCTCCATTTCTGGCCACTCGCCCTGACCAAGAGGGTGGTGCCCAGCAAGAAATTTGCAAGCTTTGCTGGATTGCTCCAAATCGAAAGCTGCCACTTGTTGTTGTTCTATTTCTCTAGAGTCCCATCATGCTGTTCTCAGATTGCTAAAGTCCATACCTCCTCGGTGTGTTCTTATGGCTGCAGATCTTCACAGCACAGACGCTTTCTTCTGCATGCTGTTCTTTCCCAGTTCAGGGCTCCTTCAAGGCTCTCCCTGAATGGCTACGCCGCCCCCTTTTATCCCAGTTCTCTTCAATGCTCACAGCTGCAGCCCATCAAGGACAACCAGGACCTGTGGGACAGATATTCAAATAGAATCCATTTCCTCTACTCTAGCCAGTAAGTACTACCCTACAAGTCCTCAGAACCCCAAAGGCCACCTTTCATCTGACACCCAGACCCTGGGGAAAGGACTTCTTTTTCCCATGGCAAATGGCCTCCCTTGGCAGCCACTCACCCTGGCAGAAAGTGGGAGCCTAGCTAGAATGATGCAATCGTTGCTGGATTTTTCCAAAAGACAAGCTGCCAGCAACTAGGGCCCTGGAAGTACTTAGAGCCTCAAACGCCACCTTGAACATATTCCTGAGACCCTGGGGAAAGGACTTCTTTTTCCCATGGAAAATGGCCTTCATTTGTGGCCACTTGGCCTGGCAGGCAGGGCAGTGCCAAGCCAGGAATCTACAAACTCTGCTGGATCCTTCCAGAACGAAAGCTGCCAGCAACTAGGACCCTGCAAGTCCTTACAGCCCCAGATGCCACCAGTCATCTGACACCCAGAGCCTGGGCCAATGACTTCGTTTTCCCCATGGAAAATGGCCTCCATTTCTGGCCACTCGCCCTGACCAAGAGGGTGGTGCCCAGCAAGAAATTTGCAAGCTTTGCTGGATTGCTCCAAATCGAAAGCTGCCACTTCTTGTTGTTTTATTTCTCTAGAGTCCCATCATGCTGTTCTCAGATTGCTAAAGTCCATACCTCCTCGGTGTGTTCTTATGGCTGCAGATCTTCACAGCACAGACGCTTTCTTCTGCATGCTGTTCTTTCCCAGTTCAGGGCTCCTTCAAGGCTCTCCCTGAATGGCTACGCCGCCCCCTTTTATCCCAGTTCTCTTCAATGCTCACAGCTGCAGCCCATCAAGGACAACCAGGACCTGTGGGGCAAAGCCTCTAGACAGATATTCAAATAGAATCCATTTCCTCTACTCTAGCCAGTAAGTACTACCCTACAAGTCCTCAGAACCCCAAAGGCCACCTTTCATCTGACACCCAGACCCTGGGGAAAGGACTTCTTTTTCCCATGGCAAATGGCCTCCCTTGGCAGCCACTCACCCTGGCAGAAAGTGGGAGCCTAGCTAGAATGATGCAATCGTTGCTGGATTTTTCCAAAAGAAAAGCTGCCAGCAACTAGGGCCCTGGAAGTACTTAGAGCCTCAAACGCCACCTTGAACATATTACTGAGACCCTGGGGAAAGGACTTCTTTTTCCCATGGAAAATGGCCTTGATTTGTGGCCACTTGGCCTGGCAGGCAGGGCAGTGCCAAGCCAGGAATCTACAAACTCTGCTGGATCCTTCCAGAACGAAAGCTGCCAGCAACTAGGACCCTGCAAGTCCTTAGAGCCCCAGATGCCACCAGTCATCTGACACCCAGAGCCTGGGCCAATGACTTTGTTTTCCCCATGGAAAATTGCCTCCATTTCTGGCCACTCGCCCTGACCAAGAGGGTGGTGCCCAGCAAGAAATTTGCAAGCTTTGCTGGATTGCTCCAAATCTAAAGCTGCCACTTGTTGTTGTTCTATTTCTCTAGAGTCCCATAATGCTGTTCTCAGATTGCTAAAGTCCATACCTCCTCGGTGTGTTCTTATGGCTGCAGATCTTCACAGCACAGACGCTTTCTTCTGCATGCTGTTCTTTCCCAGTTCAGGGCTCCTTCAAGGCTCTCCCTGAATGGCTACGCCGCCCCCTTTTATCCCAGTTCTCTTCAATGCTCACAGCTGCAGCCCATCAAGGACAACCAGGACCTGTGGGACAGATATTCAAATAGAATCCATTTCCTCTACTCTAGCCAGTAAGTACTACCCTACAAGTCCTCAGAACCCCAAAGGCCACCTTTCATCTGACACCCAGACCCTGGGGAAAGGACTTCTTTTTCCCATGGCAAATGGCCTCCCTTGGCAGCCACTCACCCTGGCAGAAAGTGGGAGCCTAGCTAGAATGATGCAATCGTTGCTGGATTTTTCCAAAAGAAAAGCTGCCAGCAACTAGGGCCCTGGAAGTACTTAGAGCCTCAAACGCCACCTTGAACATATTACTGAGACCCTGGGGAAAGGACTTCGTTTTCCCATGGAAAATGGCCTTCATTTGTGGCCACTTGGCCTGGCAGGCAGGGCAGTGCCAAGCCAGGAATCTACAAACTCTGCTGGATCCTTCCAGAACGAAAGCTGCCAGCAACTAGGACCCTGCAAGTCCTTACAGCCCCAGATGCCACCAGTCATCTGACACCCAGAGCCTGGGCCAATGACTTCGTTTTCCCCATGGAAAATGGCCTCCATTTCTGGCCACTCGCCCTGACCAAGAGGGTGGTGCCCAGCAAGAAATTTGCAAGCTTTGCTGGATTGCTCCAAATCTAAAGCTACCACTTGTTGTTGTTCTATTTCTCTAGAGTCCCATCATGCTGTTCTCAGATTGCTAAAGTCCATACCTCCTCGGTGTGTTCTTATGGCTGCAGATCTTCACAGCACAGACGCTTTCTTCTGCATGCTGTTCTTTCCCAGTTCAGGGCTCCTTCAAGGCTCTCCCTGAATGGCTAAGCCGCCCCCTTTTATCCCAGTTCTCTTCAATGCTCACAGCTGCAGCCCATCAAGGACAACCAGGACCTGTGGGACAGATATTCAAATAGAATCCATTTCCTCTACTCTAGCCAGTAAGTACTACCCTACAAGTCCTCAGAACCCCAAAGGCCACCTTTCATCTGACACCCAGACCCTGGGGAAAGGACTTCTTTTTCCCATGGCAAATGGCCTCCCTTGGCAGCCACTCACCCTGGCAGAAAGTGGGAGCCTAGCTAGAATGATGCAATCGTTGCTGGATTTTTCCAAAAGAAAAGCTGCCAGCAACTAGGGCCCTGGAAGTACTTAGAGCCTCAAACGCCACCTTGAACATATTCCTGAGACCCTGGGGAAAGGACTTCGTTTTTCCCATGGAAAATGGCCTTCATTTCTGGCCACTCTGCCTGGCAGGCAGGGCAGTGCCAAGCCAGGAATCTACAAACTGTGCTGGATCCTTCCAGAACGAAAGCTGCCAGCAACTAGGACCCTGCAAGTCCTTACAGCCCCAGATGCCACCAGTCATCTGACACCCAGAGCCTGGGCCAATGACTTCGTTTTCCCCATGGAAAATGGCCTCCATTTCTGGCCACTCGCCCTGACCAAGAGGGTGGTGCCCAGCAAGAAATTTGCAAGCTTTGCTGGATTGCTCCAAATCGAAAGCTACCACTTGTTGTTGTTCTATTTCTCTAGAGTCCCATCATGCTGTTCTCAGATTGCTAAAGTCCATACCTCCTCGGTGTGTTCTTATGGCTGCAGATCTTCACAGCACAGACGCTTTCTTCTGCATGCTGTTCTTTCCCAGTTCAGGGCTCCTTCAAGGCTCTCCCTGAATGGCTAAGCCGCCCCCTTTTATCCCAGTTCTCTTCAATGCTCACAGCTGCAGCCCATCAAGGACAACCAGGACCTGTGGGACAGATATTCAAATAGAATCCATTTCCTCTACTCTAGCCAGTAAGTACTACCCTACAAGTCCTCAGAACCCCAAAGGCCACCTTTCATCTGACACCCAGACCCTGGGGAAAGGACTTCTTTTTCCCATGGCAAATGGCCTCCCTTGGCAGCCACTCACCCTGGCAGAAAGTGGGAGCCTAGCTAGAATGATGCAATCGTTGCTGGATTTTTCCAAAAGAAAAGCTGCCAGCAACTAGGGCCCTGGAAGTACTTAGAGCCTCAAACGCCACCTTGAACATATTACTGAGACCCTGGGGAAAGGACTTCGTTTTTCCCATGGAAAATGGCCTTCATTTCTGGCCACTCTGCCTGGCAGGCAGGGCAGTGCCAAGCCAGGAATCTACAAACTCTGCTGGATCCTTCCAGAACGAAAGCTGCCAGCAACTAGGACCCTGCAAGTCCTTACAGCCCCAGATGCCACCAGTCATCTGACACCCAGAGCCTGGGCCAATGACTTCGTTTTCCCCATGGAAAATGGCCTCCATTTCTGGCCACTCGCCCTGACCAAGAGGGTGGTGCCCAGCAAGAAATTTGCAAGCTTTGCTGGATTGCTCCAAATCGAAAGCTGCCACTTCTTGTTGTTTTATTTCTCTAGAGTCCCATCATGCTGTTCTCAGATTGCTAAAGTCCATACCTCCTCGGTGTGTTCTTATGGCTGCAGATCTTCACAGCACAGACGCTTTCTTCTGCATGCTGTTCTTTCCCAGTTCAGGGCTCCTTCAAGGCTCTCCCTGAATGGCTACGCCGCCCCCTTTTATCCCAGTTCTCTTCAATGCTCACAGCTGCAGCCCATCAAGGACAACCAGGACCTGTGGGGCAAAGCCTCTAGACAGATATTCAAATAGAATCCATTTCCTCTACTCTAGCCAGTAAGTACTACCCTACAAGTCCTCAGAACCCCAAAGGCCACCTTTCATCTGACACCCAGACCCTGGGGAAAGGACTTCTTTTTCCCATGGCAAATGGCCTCCCTTGGCAGCCACTCACCCTGGCAGAAAGTGGGAGCCTAGCTAGAATGATGCAATCGTTGCTGGATTTTTCCAAAAGAAAAGCTGGCAGCAACTAGGGCCCTGGAAGTACTTAGAGCCTCAAACGCCACCTTGAACATATTCCTGAGACCCTGGGGAAAGGACTTCGTTTTTCCCATGGAAAATGGCCTTCATTTGTGGCCACTTGGCCTGGCAGGCAGGGCAGTGCCAAGCCAGGAATCTACAAACTCTGCTGGATCCTTCCAGAACGAAAGCTGCCAGCAACTAGGACCCTGCAAGTCCTTACAGCCCCAGATGCCACCAGTCATCTGACACCCAGAGCCTGGGCCAATGACTTCGTTTTCCCCATGGAAAATGGCCTCCATTTCTGGCCACTCGCCCTGACCAAGAGGGTGGTGCCCAGCAAGAAATTTGCAAGCTTTGCTGGATTGCTCCAAATCAAAAGCTGCCACTTGTTGTTGTTCTATTTCTCTAGAGTCCCATCATGCTGTTCTCAGATTGCTAAAGTCCATACCTCCTCGGTGTGTTCTTATGGCTGCAGATCTTCACAGCACAGACGCTTTCTTCTGCATGCTGTTCTTTCCCAGTTCAGGGCTCCTTCAAGGCTCTCCCTGAATGGCTAAGCCGCCCCCTTTTATCCCAGTTCTCTTCAATGCTCACAGCTGCAGCCCATCAAGGACAACCAGGACCTGTGGGACAGATATTCAAATAGAATCCATTTCCTCTACTCTAGCCAGTAAGTACTACCCTACAAGTCCTCAGAACCCCAAAGGCCACCTTTCATCTGACACCCAGACCCTGGGGAAAGGACTTCTTTTTCCCATGGCAAATGGCCTCCCTTGGCAGCCACTCACCCTGGCAGAAAGTGGGAGCCTAGCTAGAATGATGCAATCGTTGCTGGATTTTTCCAAAAGACAAGCTGCCAGCAACTAGGGCCCTGGAAGTACTTAGAGCCTCAAACGCCACCTTGAACATATTCCTGAGACCCTGGGGAAAGGACTTCGTTTTTCCCATGGAAAATGGCCTTCATTTGTGGCCACTTGGCCTGGCAGGCAGGGCAGTGCCAAGCCAGGAATCTACAAACTCTGCTGGATCCTTCCAGAACGAAAGCTGCCAGCAACTAGGACCCTGCAAGTCCTTAGAGCCCCAGATGCCACCAGTCATCTGACACCCAGAGCCTGGGCCAATGACTTCGTTTTCCCCATGGAAAATGGCCTCCATTTCTGGCCACTCGCCCTGACCAAGAGGGTGGTGCCCAGCAAGAAATTTGCAAGCTTTGCTGGATTGCTCCAAATCGAAAGCTACCACTTGTTGTTGTTCTATTTCTCTAGAGTCCCATCATGCTGTTCTCAGATTGCTAAAGTCCATACCTCCTCGGTGTGTTCTTATGGCTGCAGATCTTCACAGCACAGACGCTTTCTTCTGCATGCTGTTCTTTCCCAGTTCAGGGCTCCTTCAAGGCTCTCCCTGAATGGCTACGCCGCCCCCTTTTATCCCAGTTCTCTTCAATGCTCACAGCTGCAGCCCATCAAGGACAACCAGGACCTGTGGGACAGATATTCAAATAGAATCCATTTCCTCTACTCTAGCCAGTAAGTACTACCCTACAAGTCCTCAGAACCCCAAAGGCCACCTTTCATCTGACACCCAGACCCTGGGGAAAGGACTTCTTTTTCCCATGGCAAATGGCCTCCCTTGGCAGCCACTCACCCTGGCAGAAAGTGGGAGCCTAGCTAGAATGATGCAATCGTTGCTGGATTTTTCCAAAAGAAAAGCTGGCAGCAACTAGGGCCCTGGAAGTACTTAGAGCCTCAAACGCCACCTTGAACATATTCCTGAGACCCTGGGGAAAGGACTTCGTTTTTCCCATGGAAAATGGCCTTCATTTGTGGCCACTTGGCCTGGCAGGCAGGGCAGTGCCAAGCCAGGAATCTACAAACTCTGCTGGATCCTTCCAGAACGAAAGCTGCCAGCAACTAGGACCCTGCAAGTCCTTACAGCCCCAGATGCCACCAGTCATCTGACACCCAGAGCCTGGGCCAATGACTTCGTTTTCCCCATGGAAAATGGCCTCCATTTCTGGCCACTCGCCCTGACCAAGAGGGTGGTGCCCAGCAAGAAATTTGCAAGCTTTGCTGGATTGCTCCAAATCGAAAGCTGCCACTTCTTGTTGTTTTATTTCTCTAGAGTCCCATCATGCTGTTCTCAGATTGCTAAAGTCCATACCTCCTCGGTGTGTTCTTATGGCTGCAGATCTTCACAGCACAGACGCTTTCTTCTGCATGCTGTTCTTTCCCAGTTCAGGGCTCCTTCAAGGCTCTCCCTGAATGGCTACGCCGCCCCCTTTTATCCCAGTTCTCTTCAATGCTCACAGCTGCAGCCCATCAAGGACAACCAGGACCTGTGGGGCAAAGCCTCTAGACAGATATTCAAATAGAATCCATTTCCTCTACTCTAGCCAGTAAGTACTACCCTACAAGTCCTCAGAACCCCAAAGGCCACCTTTCATCTGACACCCAGACCCTGGGGAAAGGACTTCTTTTTCCCATGGCAAATGGCCTCCCTTGGCAGCCACTCACCCTGGCAGAAAGTGGGAGCCTAGCTAGAATGATGCAATCGTTGCTGGATTTTTCCAAAAGAAAAGCTGCCAGCAACTAGGGCCCTGGAAGTACTTAGAGCCTCAAACGCCACCTTGAACATATTACTGAGACCCTGGGGAAAGGACTTCTTTTTCCCATGGAAAATGGCCTTCATTTGTGGCCACTTGGCCTGGCAGGCAGGGCAGTGCCAAGCCAGGAATCTACAAACTCTGCTGGATCCTTCCAGAACGAAAGCTGCCAGCAACTAGGACCCTGCAAGTCCTTAGAGCCCCAGATGCCACCAGTCATCTGACACCCAGAGCCTGGGCCAATGACTTTGTTTTCCCCATGGAAAATTGCCTCCATTTCTGGCCACTCGCCCTGACCAAGAGGGTGGTGCCCAGCAAGAAATTTGCAAGCTTTGCTGGATTGCTCCAAATCTAAAGCTGCCACTTGTTGTTGTTCTATTTCTCTAGAGTCCCATAATGCTGTTCTCAGATTGCTAAAGTCCATACCTCCTCGGTGTGTTCTTATGGCTGCAGATCTTCACAGCACAGACGCTTTCTTCTGCATGCTGTTCTTTCCCAGTTCAGGGCTCCTTCAAGGCTCTCCCTGAATGGCTACGCCGCCCCCTTTTATCCCAGTTCTCTTCAATGCTCACAGCTGCAGCCCATCAAGGACAACCAGGACCTGTGGGACAGATATTCAAATAGAATCCATTTCCTCTACTCTAGCCAGTAAGTACTACCCTACAAGTCCTCAGAACCCCAAAGGCCACCTTTCATCTGACACCCAGACCCTGGGGAAAGGACTTCTTTTTCCCATGGCAAATGGCCTCCCTTGGCAGCCACTCACCCTGGCAGAAAGTGGGAGCCTAGCTAGAATGATGCAATCGTTGCTGGATTTTTCCAAAAGAAAAGCTGGCAGCAACTAGGGCCCTGGAAGTACTTAGAGCCTCAAACGCCACCTTGAACATATTACTGAGACCCTGGGGAAAGGACTTCGTTTTCCCATGGAAAATGGCCTTCATTTGTGGCCACTTGGCCTGGCAGGCAGGGCAGTGCCAAGCCAGGAATCTACAAACTCTGCTGGATCCTTCCAGAACGAAAGCTGCCAGCAACTAGGACCCTGCAAGTCCTTAGAGCCCCAGATGCCACCAGTCATCTGACACCCAGAGCCTGGGCCAATGACTTCGTTTTCCCCATGGAAAATGGCCTCCATTTCTGGCCACTCGCCCTGACCAAGAGGGTGGTGCCCAGCAAGAAATTTGCAAGCTTTGCTGGATTGCTCCAAATCGAAAGCTGCCACTTGTTGTTGTTTTATTTCTCTAGAGTCCCATCATGCTGTTCTCAGATTGCTAAAGTCCATACCTCCTCGGTGTGTTCTTATGGCTGCAGATCTTCACAGCACAGACGCTTTCTTCTGCATGCTGTTCTTTCCCAGTTCAGGGCTCCTTCAAGGCTCTCCCTGAATGGCTACGCCGCCCCCTTTTATCCCAGTTCTCTTCAATGCTCACAGCTGCAGCCCATCAAGGACAACCAGGACCTGTGGGACAGATATTCAAATAGAATCCATTTCCTCTACTCTAGCCAGTAAGTACTACCCTACAAGTCCTCAGAACCCCAAAGGCCACCTTTCATCTGACACCCAGACCCTGGGGAAAGGACTTCTTTTTCCCATGGCAAATGGCCTCCCTTGGCAGCCACTCACCCTGGCAGAAAGTGGGAGCCTAGCTAGAATGATGCAATCGTTGCTGGATTTTTCCAAAAGAAAAGCTGGCAGCAACTAGGGCCCTGGAAGTACTTAGAGCCTCAAACGCCACCTTGAACATATTACTGAGACCCTGGGGAAAGGACTTCGTTTTTCCCATGGAAAATGGCCTTCATTTCTGGCCACTCTGCCTGGCAGGCAGGGCAGTGCCAAGCCAGGAATCTACAAACTGTGCTGGATCCTTCCAGAACGAAAGCTGCCAGCAACTAGGACCCTGCAAGTCCTTAGAGCCCCAGATGCCACCAGTCATCTGACACCCAGAGCCTGGGCCAATGACTTCGTTTTCCCCATGGAAAATGGCCTCCATTTCTGGCCACTCGCCCTGACCAAGAGGGTGGTGCCCAGCAAGAAATTTGCAAGCTTTGCTGGATTGCTCCAAATCGAAAGCTACCACTTGTTGTTGTTCTATTTCTCTAGAGTCCCATCATGCTGTTCTCAGATTGCTAAAGTCCATACCTCCTCGGTGTGTTCTTATGGCTGCAGATCTTCACAGCACAGACGCTTTCTTCTGCATGCTGTTCTTTCCCAGTTCAGGGCTCCTTCAAGGCTCTCCCTGAATGGCTACGCCGCCCCCTTTTATCCCAGTTCTCTTCAATGCTCACAGCTGCAGCCCATCAAGGACAACCAGGACCTGTGGGACAGATATTCAAATAGAATCCATTTCCTCTACTCTAGCCAGTAAGTACTACCCTACAAGTCCTCAGAACCCCAAAGGCCACCTTTCATCTGACACCCAGACCCTGGGGAAAGGACTTCTTTTTCCCATGGCAAATGGCCTCCCTTGGCAGCCACTCACCCTGGCAGAAAGTGGGAGCCTAGCTAGAATGATGCAATCGTTGCTGGATTTTTCCAAAAGAAAAGCTGCCAGCAACTAGGGCCCTGGAAGTACTTAGAGCCTCAAACGCCACCTTGAACATATTACTGAGACCCTGGGGAAAGGACTTCGTTTTTCCCATGGAAAATGGCCTTCATTTCTGGCCACTCTGCCTGGCAGGCAGGGCAGTGCCAAGCCAGGAATCTACAAACTCTGCTGGATCCTTCCAGAACGAAAGCTGCCAGCAACTAGGACCCTGCAAGTCCTTAGAGCCCCAGATGCCACCAGTCATCTGACACCCAGAGCCTGGGCCAATGACTTCGTTTTCCCCATGGAAAATGGCCTCCATTTCTGGCCACTCGCCCTGACCAAGAGGGTGGTGCCCAGCAAGAAATTTGCAAGCTTTGCTGGATTGCTCCAAATCGAAAGCTGCCACTTCTTGTTGTTTTATTTCTCTAGAGTCCCATCATGCTGTTCTCAGATTGCTAAAGTCCATACCTCCTCGGTGTGTTCTTATGGCTGCAGATCTTCACAGCACAGACGCTTTCTTCTGCATGCTGTTCTTTCCCAGTTCAGGGCTCCTTCAAGGCTCTCCCTGAATGGCTACGCCGCCCCCTTTTATCCCAGTTCTCTTCAATGCTCACAGCTGCAGCCCATCAAGGACAACCAGGACCTGTGGGGCAAAGCCTCTAGACAGATATTCAAATAGAATCCATTTCCTCTACTCTAGCCAGTAAGTACTACCCTACAAGTCCTCAGAACCCCAAAGGCCACCTTTCATCTGACACCCAGACCCTGGGGAAAGGACTTCTTTTTCCCATGGCAAATGGCCTCCCTTGGCAGCCACTCACCCTGGCAGAAAGTGGGAGCCTAGCTAGAATGATGCAATCGTTGCTGGATTTTTCCAAAAGAAAAGCTGGCAGCAACTAGGGCCCTGGAAGTACTTAGAGCCTCAAACGCCACCTTGAACATATTCCTGAGACCCTGGGGAAAGGACTTCGTTTTTCCCATGGAAAATGGCCTTCATTTGTGGCCACTTGGCCTGGCAGGCAGGGCAGTGCCAAGCCAGGAATCTACAAACTCTGCTGGATCCTTCCAGAACGAAAGCTGCCAGCAACTAGGACCCTGCAAGTCCTTACAGCCCCAGATGCCACCAGTCATCTGACACCCAGAGCCTGGGCCAATGACTTCGTTTTCCCCATGGAAAATGGCCTCCATTTCTGGCCACTCGCCCTGACCAAGAGGGTGGTGCCCAGCAAGAAATTTGCAAGCTTTGCTGGATTGCTCCAAATCAAAAGCTGCCACTTGTTGTTGTTCTATTTCTCTAGAGTCCCATCATGCTGTTCTCAGATTGCTAAAGTCCATACCTCCTCGGTGTGTTCTTATGGCTGCAGATCTTCACAGCACAGACGCTTTCTTCTGCATGCTGTTCTTTCCCAGTTCAGGGCTCCTTCAAGGCTCTCCCTGAATGGCTACGCCGCCCCCTTTTATCCCAGTTCTCTTCAATGCTCACAGCTGCAGCCCATCAAGGACAACCAGGACCTGTGGGACAGATATTCAAATAGAATCCATTTCCTCTACTCTAGCCAGTAAGTACTACCCTACAAGTCCTCAGAACCCCAAAGGCCACCTTTCATCTGACACCCAGACCCTGGGGAAAGGACTTCTTTTTCCCATGGCAAATGGCCTCCCTTGGCAGCCACTCACCCTGGCAGAAAGTGGGAGCCTAGCTAGAATGATGCAATCGTTGCTGGATTTTTCCAAAAGAAAAGCTGGCAGCAACTAGGGCCCTGGAAGTACTTAGAGCCTCAAACGCCACCTTGAACATATTCCTGAGACCCTGGGGAAAGGACTTCGTTTTTCCCATGGAAAATGGCCTTCATTTGTGGCCACTTGGCCTGGCAGGCAGGGCAGTGCCAAGCCAGGAATCTACAAACTCTGCTGGATCCTTCCAGAACGAAAGCTGCCAGCAACTAGGACCCTGCAAGTCCTTAGAGCCCCAGATGCCACCAGTCATCTGACACCCAGAGCCTGGGCCAATGACTTCGTTTTCCCCATGGAAAATGGCCTCCATTTCTGGCCACTCGCCCTGACCAAGAGGGTGGTGCCCAGCAAGAAATTTGCAAGCTTTGCTGGATTGCTCCAAATCGAAAGCTACCACTTGTTGTTGTTCTATTTCTCTAGAGTCCCATCATGCTGTTCTCAGATTGCTAAAGTCCATACCTCCTCGGTGTGTTCTTATGGCTGCAGATCTTCACAGCACAGACGCTTTCTTCTGCATGCTGTTCTTTCCCAGTTCAGGGCTCCTTCAAGGCTCTCCCTGAATGGCTACGCCGCCCCCTTTTATCCCAGTTCTCTTCAATGCTCACAGCTGCAGCCCATCAAGGACAACCAGGACCTGTGGGACAGATATTCAAATAGAATCCATTTCCTCTACTCTAGCCAGTAAGTACTACCCTACAAGTCCTCAGAACCCCAAAGGCCACCTTTCATCTGACACCCAGACCCTGGGGAAAGGACTTCTTTTTCCCATGGCAAATGGCCTCCCTTGGCAGCCACTCACCCTGGCAGAAAGTGGGAGCCTAGCTAGAATGATGCAATCGTTGCTGGATTTTTCCAAAAGAAAAGCTGGCAGCAACTAGGGCCCTGGAAGTACTTAGAGCCTCAAACGCCACCTTGAACATATTACTGAGACCCTGGGGAAAGGACTTCGTTTTTCCCATGGAAAATGGCCTTCATTTCTGGCCACTCTGCCTGGCAGGCAGGGCAGTGCCAAGCCAGGAATCTACAAACTGTGCTGGATCCTTCCAGAACGAAAGCTGCCAGCAACTAGGACCCTGCAAGTCCTTAGAGCCCCAGATGCCACCAGTCATCTGACACCCAGAGCCTGGGCCAATGACTTTGTTTTCCCCATGGAAAATGGCCTCCATTTCTGGCCACTCGCCCTGACCAAGAGGGTGGTGCCCAGCAAGAAATTTGCAAGCTTTGCTGGATTGCTCCAAATTGAAAGCTGCCACTTCTTGTTGTTTTATTTCTCTAGAGTCCCATCATGCTGTTCTCAGATTGCTAAAGTCCATACCTCCTCGGTGTGTTCTTATGGCTGCAGATCTTCACAGCACAGACGCTTTCTTCTGCATGCTGTTCTTTCCCAGTTCAGGGCTCCTTCAAGGCTCTCCCTGAATGGCTACGCCGCCCCCTTTTATCCCAGTTCTCTTCAATGCTCACAGCTGCAGCCCATCAAGGACAACCAGGACCTGTGGGGCAAAGCCTCTAGACAGATATTCAAATAGAATCCATTTCCTCTACTCTAGCCAGTAAGTACTACCCTACAAGTCCTCAGAACCCCAAAGGCCACCTTTCATCTGACACCCAGACCCTGGGGAAAGGACTTCTTTTTCCCATGGCAAATGGCCTCCCTTGGCAGCCACTCACCCTGGCAGAAAGTGGGAGCCTAGCTAGAATGATGCAATCGTTGCTGGATTTTTCCAAAAGAAAAGCTGGCAGCAACTAGGGCCCTGGAAGTACTTAGAGCCTCAAACGCCACCTTGAACATATTCCTGAGACCCTGGGGAAAGGACTTCGTTTTTCCCATGGAAAATGGCCTTCATTTGTGGCCACTTGGCCTGGCAGGCAGGGCAGTGCCAAGCCAGGAATCTACAAACTCTGCTGGATCCTTCCAGAACGAAAGCTGCCAGCAACTAGGACCCTGCAAGTCCTTACAGCCCCAGATGCCACCAGTCATCTGACACCCAGAGCCTGGGCCAATGACTTCGTTTTCCCCATGGAAAATGGCCTCCATTTCTGGCCACTCGCCCTGACCAAGAGGGTGGTGCCCAGCAAGAAATTTGCAAGCTTTGCTGGATTGCTCCAAATCGAAAGCTGCCACTTGTTGTTGTTCTATTTCTCTAGAGTCCCATCATGCTGTTCTCAGATTGCTAAAGTCCATACCTCCTCGGTGTGTTCTTATGGCTGCAGATCTTCACAGCACAGACGCTTTCTTCTGCATGCTGTTCTTTCCCAGTTCAGGGCTCCTTCAAGGCTCTCCCTGAATGGCTACGCCGCCCCCTTTTATCCCAGTTCTCTTCAATGCTCACAGCTGCAGCCCATCAAGGACAACCAGGACCTGTGGGACAGATATTCAAATAGAATCCATTTCCTCTACTCTAGCCAGTAAGTACTACCCTACAAGTCCTCAGAACCCCAAAGGCCACCTTTCATCTGACACCCAGACCCTGGGGAAAGGACTTCTTTTTCCCATGGCAAATGGCCTCCCTTGGCAGCCACTCACCCTGGCAGAAAGTGGGAGCCTAGCTAGAATGATGCAATCGTTGCTGGATTTTTCCAAAAGACAAGCTGCCAGCAACTAGGGCCCTGGAAGTACTTAGAGCCTCAAACGCCACCTTGAACATATTCCTGAGACCCTGGGGAAAGGACTTCGTTTTTCCCATGGAAAATGGCCTTCATTTGTGGCCACTTGGCCTGGCAGGCAGGGCAGTGCCAAGCCAGGAATCTACAAACTCTGCTGGATCCTTCCAGAACGAAAGCTGCCAGCAACTAGGACCCTGCAAGTCCTTAGAGCCCCAGATGCCACCAGTCATCTGACACCCAGAGCCTGGGCCAATGACTTCGTTTTCCCCATGGAAAATGGCCTCCATTTCTGGCCACTCGCCCTGACCAAGAGGGTGGTGCCCAGCAAGAAATTTGCAAGCTTTGCTGGATTGCTCCAAATCGAAAGCTACCACTTGTTGTTGTTCTATTTCTCTAGAGTCCCATCATGCTGTTCTCAGATTGCTAAAGTCCATACCTCCTCGGTGTGTTCTTATGGCTGCAGATCTTCACAGCACAGACGCTTTCTTCTGCATGCTGTTCTTTCCCAGTTCAGGGCTCCTTCAAGGCTCTCCCTGAATGGCTACGCCGCCCCCTTTTATCCCAGTTCTCTTCAATGCTCACAGCTGCAGCCCATCAAGGACAACCAGGACCTGTGGGACAGATATTCAAATAGAATCCATTTCCTCTACTCTAGCCAGTAAGTACTACCCTACAAGTCCTCAGAACCCCAAAGGCCACCTTTCATCTGACACCCAGACCCTGGGGAAAGGACTTCTTTTTCCCATGGCAAATGGCCTCCCTTGGCAGCCACTCACCCTGGCAGAAAGTGGGAGCCTAGCTAGAATGATGCAATCGTTGCTGGATTTTTCCAAAAGAAAAGCTGCCAGCAACTAGGGCCCTGGAAGTACTTAGAGCCTCAAACGCCACCTTGAACATATTACTGAGACCCTGGGGAAAGGACTTCGTTTTTCCCATGGAAAATGGCCTTCATTTGTGGCCACTTGGCCTGGCAGGCAGGGCAGTGCCAAGCCAGGAATCTACAAACTCTGCTGGATCCTTCCAGAACGAAAGCTGCCAGCAACTAGGACCCTGCAAGTCCTTAGAGCCCCAGATGCCACCAGTCATCTGACACCCAGAGCCTGGGCCAATGACTTCGTTTTCCCCATGGAAAATGGCCTCCATTTCTGGCCACTCGCCCTGACCAAGAGGGTGGTGCCCAGCAAGAAATTTGCAAGCTTTGCTGGATTGCTCCAAATCTAAAGCTGCCACTTGTTGTTGTTCTATTTCTCTAGAGTCCCATAATGCTGTTCTCAGATTGCTAAAGTCCATACCTCCTCGGTGTGTTCTTATGGCTGCAGATCTTCACAGCACAGACGCTTTCTTCTGCATGCTGTTCTTTCCCAGTTCAGGGCTCCTTCAAGGCTCTCCCTGAATGGCTACGCCGCCCCCTTTTATCCCAGTTCTCTTCAATGCTCACAGCTGCAGCCCATCAAGGACAACCAGGGCCTGTGGGGCAAAGCCTCTAGACAGATATTCAAATAGAATCCATTTCCTCTACTCTAGCCAGTAAGTACTACCCTACAAGTCCTCAGAACCCCAAAGGCCACCTTTCATCTGACACCCAGACCCTGGGGAAAGGACTTCTTTTTCCCATGGCAAATGGCCTCCCTTGGCAGCCACTCACCCTGGCAGAAAGTGGGAGCCTAGCTAGAATGATGCAATCGTTGCTGGATTTTTCCAAAAGAAAAGCTGGCAGCAACTAGGGCCCTGGAAGTACTTAGAGCCTCAAACGCCACCTTGAACATATTCCTGAGACCCTGGGGAAAGGACTTCGTTTTTCCCATGGAAAATGGCCTTCATTTGTGGCCACTTGGCCTGGCAGGCAGGGCAGTGCCAAGCCAGGAATCTACAAACTCTGCTGGATCCTTCCAGAACGAAAGCTGCCAGCAACTAGGACCCTGCAAGTCCTTAGAGCCCCAGATGCCACCTGTCATCTGACACCCAGAGCCTGGGCCAATGACTTCGTTTTCCCCATGGAAAATGGCCTCCATTTCTGGCCACTCGCCCTGACCAAGAGGGTGGTGCCCAGCAAGAAATTTGCAAGCTTTGCTGGATTGCTCCAAATCGAAAGCTGCCACTTGTTGTTGTTTTATTTCTCTAGAGTCCCATAATGCTGTTCTCAGATTGCTAAAGTCCATACCTCCTCGGTGTGTTCTTATGGCTGCAGATCTTCACAGCACAGACGCTTTCTTCTGCATGCTGTTCTTTCCCAGTTCAGGGCTCCTTCAAGGCTCTCCCTGAATGGCTACGCCGCCCCCTTTTATCCCAGTTCTCTTCAATGCTCACAGCTGCAGCCCATCAAGGACAACCAGGACCTGTGGGGCAAAGCCTCTAGACAGATATTCAAATAGAATCCATTTCCTCTACTCTAGCCAGTAAGTACTACCCTACAAGTCCTCAGAACCCCAAAGGCCACCTTTCATCTGACACCCAGACCCTGGGGAAAGGACTTCTTTTTCCCATGGCAAATGGCCTCCCTTGGCAGCCACTCACCCTGGCAGAAAGTGGGAGCCTAGCTAGAATGATGCAATCGTTGCTGGATTTTTCCAAAAGAAAAGCTGGCAGCAACTAGGGCCCTGGAAGTACTTAGAGCCTCAAACGCCACCTTGAACATATTCCTGAGACCCTGGGGAAAGGACTTCGTTTTTCCCATGGAAAATGGCCTTCATTTGTGGCCACTTGGCCTGGCAGGCAGGGCAGTGCCAAGCCAGGAATCTACAAACTCTGCTGGATCCTTCCAGAACGAAAGCTGCCAGCAACTAGGACCCTGCAAGTCCTTAGAGCCCCAGATGCCACCAGTCATCTGACACCCAGAGCCTGGGCCAATGACTTCGTTTTCCCCATGGAAAATGGCCTCCATTTCTGGCCACTCGCCCTGACCAAGAGGGTGGTGCCCAGCAAGAAATTTGCAAGCTTTGCTGGATTGCTCCAAATCTAAAGCTACCACTTGTTGTTCTTCTATTTCTCTAGAGTCCCATCATGCTGTTCTCAGATTGCTAAAGTCCATACCTCCTCGGTGTGTTCTTATGGCTGCAGATCTTCACAGCACAGACGCTTTCTTCTGCATGCTGTTCTTTCCCAGTTCAGGGCTCCTTCAAGGCTCTCCCTGAATGGCTACGCCGCCCCCTTTTATCCCAGTTCTCTTCAATGCTCACAGCTGCAGCCCATCAAGGACAACCAGGACCTGTGGGACAGATATTCAAATAGAATCCATTTCCTCTACTCTAGCCAGTAAGTACTACCCTACAAGTCCTCAGAACCCCAAAGGCCACCTTTCATCTGACACCCAGACCCTGGGGAAAGGACTTCTTTTTCCCATGGCAAATGGCCTCCCTTGGCAGCCACTCACCCTGGCAGAAAGTGGGAGCCTAGCTAGAATGATGCAATCGTTGCTGGATTTTTCCAAAAGAAAAGCTGGCAGCAACTAGGGCCCTGGAAGTACTTAGAGCCTCAAACGCCACCTTGAACATATTCCTGAGACCCTGGGGAAAGGACTTCGTTTTTCCCATGGAAAATGGCCTTCATTTGTGGCCACTTGGCCTGGCAGGCAGGGCAGTGCCAAGCCAGGAATCTACAAACTCTGCTGGATCCTTCCAGAACGAAAGCTGCCAGCAACTAGGACCCTGCAAGTCCTTAGAGCCCCAGATGCCACCTGTCATCTGACACCCAGAGCCTGGGCCAATGACTTCGTTTTCCCCATGGAAAATGGCCTCCATTTCTGGCCACTCGCCCTGACCAAGAGGGTGGTGCCCAGCAAGAAATTTGCAAGCTTTGCTGGATTGCTCCAAATCGAAAGCTGCCACTTGTTGTTGTTTTATTTCTCTAGAGTCCCATCATGCTGTTCTCAGATTGCTAAAGTCCATACCTCCTCGGTGTGTTCTTATGGCTGCAGATCTTCACAGCACAGACGCTTTCTTCTGCATGCTGTTCTTTCCCAGTTCAGGGCTCCTTCAAGGCTCTCCCTGAATGGCTACGCCGCCCCCTTTTATCCCAGTTCTCTTCAATGCTCACAGCTGCAGCCCATCAAGGACAACCAGGACCTGTGGGGCAAAGCCTCTAGACAGATATTCAAATAGAATCCATTTCCTCTACTCTAGCCAGTAAGTAGTACCCTACAAGTCCTCAGAACCCCAAAGGCCACCTTTCATCTGACACCCAGACCCTGGGGAAAGGACTTCTTTTTCCCATGGCAAATGGCCTCCCTTGGCAGCCACTCACCCTGGCAGAAAGTGGGAGCCTAGCTAGAATGATGCAATCGTTGCTGGATTTTTCCAAAAGAAAAGCTGGCAGCAACTAGGGCCCTGGAAGTACTTAGAGCCTCAAACGCCACCTTGAACATATTCCTGAGACCCTGGGGAAAGGACTTCGTTTTTCCCATGGAAAATGGCCTTCATTTCTGGCCACTTGGCCTGGCAGGCAGGGCAGTGCCAAGCCAGGAATCTACAAACTCTGCTGGATCCTTCCAGAACGAAAGCTGCCAGCAACTAGGACCCTGCAAGTCCTTAGAGCCCCAGATGCCACCAGTCATCTGACACCCAGAGCCTGGGCCAATGACTTCGTTTTCCCCATGGAAAATGGCCTCCATTTCTGGCCACTCGCCCTGACCAAGAGGGTGGTGCCCAGCAAGAAATTTGCAAGCTTTGCTGGATTGCTCCAAATCGAAAGCTGCCACTTGTTGTTGTTCTATTTCTCTAGAGTCCCATCATGCTGTTCTCAGATTGCTAAAGTCCATACCTCCTCGGTGTGTTCTTATGGCTGCAGATCTTCACAGCACAGACGCTTTCTTCTGCATGCTGTTCTTTCCCAGTTCAGGGCTCCTTCAAGGCTCTCCCTGAATGGCTACGCCGCCCCCTTTTATCCCAGTTCTCTTCAATGCTCACAGCTGCAGCCCATCAAGGACAACCAGGACCTGTGGGACAGATATTCAAATAGAATCCATTTCCTCTACTCTAGCCAGTAAGTACTACCCTACAAGTCCTCAGAACCCCAAAGGCCACCTTTCATCTGACACCCAGACCCTGGGGAAAGGACTTCTTTTTCCCATGGCAAATGGCCTCCCTTGGCAGCCACTCACCCTGGCAGAAAGTGGGAGCCTAGCTAGAATGATGCAATCGTTGCTGGATTTTTCCAAAAGACAAGCTGCCAGCAACTAGGGCCCTGGAAGTACTTAGAGCCTCAAACGCCACCTTGAACATATTCCTGAGACCCTGGGGAAAGGACTTCGTTTTTCCCATGGAAAATGGCCTTCATTTGTGGCCACTTGGCCTGGCAGGCAGGGCAGTGCCAAGCCAGGAATCTACAAACTCTGCTGGATCCTTCCAGAACGAAAGCTGCCAGCAACTAGGACCCTGCAAGTCCTTAGAGCCCCAGATGCCACCAGTCATCTGACACCCAGAGCCTGGGCCAATGACTTCGTTTTCCCCATGGAAAATGGCCTCCATTTCTGGCCACTCGCCCTGACCAAGAGGGTGGTGCCCAGCAAGAAATTTGCAAGCTTTGCTGGATTGCTCCAAATCGAAAGCTACCACTTGTTGTTGTTCTATTTCTCTAGAGTCCCATCATGCTGTTCTCAGATTGCTAAAGTCCATACCTCCTCGGTGTGTTCTTATGGCTGCAGATCTTCACAGCACAGACGCTTTCTTCTGCATGCTGTTCTTTCCCAGTTCAGGGCTCCTTCAAGGCTCTCCCTGAATGGCTACGCCGCCCCCTTTTATCCCAGTTCTCTTCAATGCTCACAGCTGCAGCCCATCAAGGACAACCAGGACCTGTGGGACAGATATTCAAATAGAATCCATTTCCTCTACTCTAGCCAGTAAGTACTACCCTACAAGTCCTCAGAACCCCAAAGGCCACCTTTCATCTGACACCCAGACCCTGGGGAAAGGACTTCTTTTTCCCATGGCAAATGGCCTCCCTTGGCAGCCACTCACCCTGGCAGAAAGTGGGAGCCTAGCTAGAATGATGCAATCGTTGCTGGATTTTTCCAAAAGAAAAGCTGCCAGCAACTAGGGCCCTGGAAGTACTTAGAGCCTCAAACGCCACCTTGAACATATTACTGAGACCCTGGGGAAAGGACTTCTTTTTCCCATGGAAAATGGCCTTCATTTGTGGCCACTTGGCCTGGCAGGCAGGGCAGTGCCAAGCCAGGAATCTACAAACTCTGCTGGATCCTTCCAGAACGAAAGCTGCCAGCAACTAGGACCCTGCAAGTCCTTAGAGCCCCAGATGCCACCAGTCATCTGACACCCAGAGCCTGGGCCAATGACTTCGTTTTCCCCATGGAAAATGGCCTCCATTTCTGGCCACTCGCCCTGACCAAGAGGGTGGTGCCCAGCAAGAAATTTGCAAGCTTTGCTGGATTGCTCCAAATCGAAAGCTGCCACTTGTTGTTGTTCTATTTCTCTAGAGTCCCATCATGCTGTTCTCAGATTGCTAAAGTCCATACCTCCTCGGTGTGTTCTTATGGCTGCAGATCTTCACAGCACAGACGCTTTCTTCTGCATGCTGTTCTTTCCCAGTTCAGGGCTCCTTCAAGGCTCTCCCTGAATGGCTACGCCGCCCCCTTTTATCCCAGTTCTCTTCAATGCTCACAGCTGCAGCCCATCAAGGACAACCAGGGCCTGTGGGGCAAAGCCTCTAGACAGATATTCAAATAGAATCCATTTCCTCTACTCTAGCCAGTAAGTACTACCCTACAAGTCCTCAGAACCCCAAAGGCCACCTTTCATCTGACACCCAGACCCTGGGGAAAGGACTTCTTTTTCCCATGGCAAATGGCCTCCCTTGGCAGCCACTCACCCTGGCAGAAAGTGGGAGCCTAGCTAGAATGATGCAATCGTTGCTGGATTTTTCCAAAAGAAAAGCTGCCAGCAACTAGGGCCCTGGAAGTACTTAGAGCCTCAAACGCCACCTTGAACATATTACTGAGACCCTGGGGAAAGGACTTCGTTTTTCCCATGGAAAATGGCCTTCATTTCTGGCCACTCTGCCTGGCAGGCAGGGCAGTGCCAAGCCAGGAATCTACAAACTCTGCTGGATCCTTCCAGAACGAAAGCTGCCAGCAACTAGGACCCTGCAAGTCCTTAGAGCCCCAGATGCCACCAGTCATCTGACACCCAGAGCCTGGGCCAATGACTTCGTTTTCCCCATGGAAAATGGCCTCCATTTCTGGCCACTCGCCCTGACCAAGAGGGTGGTGCCCAGCAAGAAATTTGCAAGCTTTGCTGGATTGCTCCAAATCGAAAGCTGCCACTTCTTGTTGTTTTATTTCTCTAGAGTCCCATCATGCTGTTCTCAGATTGCTAAAGTCCATACCTCCTCGGTGTGTTCTTATGGCTGCAGATCTTCACAGCACAGACGCTTTCTTCTGCATGCTGTTCTTTCCCAGTTCAGGGCTCCTTCAAGGCTCTCCCTGAATGGCTACGCCGCCCCCTTTTATCCCAGTTCTCTTCAATGCTCACAGCTGCAGCCCATCAAGGACAACCAGGACCTGTGGGGCAAAGCCTCTAGACAGATATTCAAATAGAATCCATTTCCTCTACTCTAGCCAGTAAGTACTACCCTACAAGTCCTCAGAACCCCAAAGGCCACCTTTCATCTGACACCCAGACCCTGGGGAAAGGACTTCTTTTTCCCATGGCAAATGGCCTCCCTTGGCAGCCACTCACCCTGGCAGAAAGTGGGAGCCTAGCTAGAATGATGCAATCGTTGCTGGATTTTTCCAAAAGAAAAGCTGGCAGCAACTAGGGCCCTGGAAGTACTTAGAGCCTCAAACGCCACCTTGAACATATTCCTGAGACCCTGGGGAAAGGACTTCGTTTTTCCCATGGAAAATGGCCTTCATTTGTGGCCACTTGGCCTGGCAGGCAGGGCAGTGCCAAGCCAGGAATCTACAAACTCTGCTGGATCCTTCCAGAACGAAAGCTGCCAGCAACTAGGACCCTGCAAGTCCTTAGAGCCCCAGATGCCACCAGTCATCTGACACCCAGAGCCTGGGCCAATGACTTCGTTTTCCCCATGGAAAATGGCCTCCATTTCTGGCCACTCGCCCTGACCAAGAGGGTGGTGCCCAGCAAGAAATTTGCAAGCTTTGCTGGATTGCTCCAAATCTAAAGCTACCACTTGTTGTTCTTCTATTTCTCTAGAGTCCCATCATGCTGTTCTCAGATTGCTAAAGTCCATACCTCCTCGGTGTGTTCTTATGGCTGCAGATCTTCACAGCACAGACGCTTTCTTCTGCATGCTGTTCTTTCCCAGTTCAGGGCTCCTTCAAGGCTCTCCCTGAATGGCTACGCCGCCCCCTTTTATCCCAGTTCTCTTCAATGCTCACAGCTGCAGCCCATCAAGGACAACCAGGACCTGTGGGACAGATATTCAAATAGAATCCATTTCCTCTACTCTAGCCAGTAAGTACTACCCTACAAGTCCTCAGAACCCCAAAGGCCACCTTTCATCTGACACCCAGACCCTGGGGAAAGGACTTCTTTTTCCCATGGCAAATGGCCTCCCTTGGCAGCCACTCACCCTGGCAGAAAGTGGGAGCCTAGCTAGAATGATGCAATCGTTGCTGGATTTTTCCAAAAGAAAAGCTGGCAGCAACTAGGGCCCTGGAAGTACTTAGAGCCTCAAACGCCACCTTGAACATATTCCTGAGACCCTGGGGAAAGGACTTCGTTTTTCCCATGGAAAATGGCCTTCATTTGTGGCCACTTGGCCTGGCAGGCAGGGCAGTGCCAAGCCAGGAATCTACAAACTCTGCTGGATCCTTCCAGAACGAAAGCTGCCAGCAACTAGGACCCTGCAAGTCCTTAGAGCCCCAGATGCCACCTGTCATCTGACACCCAGAGCCTGGGCCAATGACTTCGTTTTCCCCATGGAAAATGGCCTCCATTTCTGGCCACTCGCCCTGACCAAGAGGGTGGTGCCCAGCAAGAAATTTGCAAGCTTTGCTGGATTGCTCCAAATCGAAAGCTGCCACTTGTTGTTGTTTTATTTCTCTAGAGTCCCATCATGCTGTTCTCAGATTGCTAAAGTCCATACCTCCTCGGTGTGTTCTTATGGCTGCAGATCTTCACAGCACAGACGCTTTCTTCTGCATGCTGTTCTTTCCCAGTTCAGGGCTCCTTCAAGGCTCTCCCTGAATGGCTACGCCGCCCCCTTTTATCCCAGTTCTCTTCAATGCTCACAGCTGCAGCCCATCAAGGACAACCAGGACCTGTGGGGCAAAGCCTCTAGACAGATATTCAAATAGAATCCATTTCCTCTACTCTAGCCAGTAAGTAGTACCCTACAAGTCCTCAGAACCCCAAAGGCCACCTTTCATCTGACACCCAGACCCTGGGGAAAGGACTTCTTTTTCCCATGGCAAATGGCCTCCCTTGGCAGCCACTCACCCTGGCAGAAAGTGGGAGCCTAGCTAGAATGATGCAATCGTTGCTGGATTTTTCCAAAAGAAAAGCTGGCAGCAACTAGGGCCCTGGAAGTACTTAGAGCCTCAAACGCCACCTTGAACATATTCCTGAGACCCTGGGGAAAGGACTTCGTTTTTCCCATGGAAAATGGCCTTCATTTCTGGCCACTTGGCCTGGCAGGCAGGGCAGTGCCAAGCCAGGAATCTACAAACTCTGCTGGATCCTTCCAGAACGAAAGCTGCCAGCAACTAGGACCCTGCAAGTCCTTAGAGCCCCAGATGCCACCAGTCATCTGACACCCAGAGCCTGGGCCAATGACTTCGTTTTCCCCATGGAAAATGGCCTCCATTTCTGGCCACTCGCCCTGACCAAGAGGGTGGTGCCCAGCAAGAAATTTGCAAGCTTTGCTGGATTGCTCCAAATCGAAAGCTGCCACTTGTTGTTGTTCTATTTCTCTAGAGTCCCATCATGCTGTTCTCAGATTGCTAAAGTCCATACCTCCTCGGTGTGTTCTTATGGCTGCAGATCTTCACAGCACAGACGCTTTCTTCTGCATGCTGTTCTTTCCCAGTTCAGGGCTCCTTCAAGGCTCTCCCTGAATGGCTACGCCGCCCCCTTTTATCCCAGTTCTCTTCAATGCTCACAGCTGCAGCCCATCAAGGACAACCAGGACCTGTGGGACAGATATTCAAATAGAATCCATTTCCTCTACTCTAGCCAGTAAGTACTACCCTACAAGTCCTCAGAACCCCAAAGGCCACCTTTCATCTGACACCCAGACCCTGGGGAAAGGACTTCTTTTTCCCATGGCAAATGGCCTCCCTTGGCAGCCACTCACCCTGGCAGAAAGTGGGAGCCTAGCTAGAATGATGCAATCGTTGCTGGATTTTTCCAAAAGACAAGCTGCCAGCAACTAGGGCCCTGGAAGTACTTAGAGCCTCAAACGCCACCTTGAACATATTCCTGAGACCCTGGGGAAAGGACTTCGTTTTTCCCATGGAAAATGGCCTTCATTTGTGGCCACTTGGCCTGGCAGGCAGGGCAGTGCCAAGCCAGGAATCTACAAACTCTGCTGGATCCTTCCAGAACGAAAGCTGCCAGCAACTAGGACCCTGCAAGTCCTTAGAGCCCCAGATGCCACCAGTCATCTGACACCCAGAGCCTGGGCCAATGACTTCGTTTTCCCCATGGAAAATGGCCTCCATTTCTGGCCACTCGCCCTGACCAAGAGGGTGGTGCCCAGCAAGAAATTTGCAAGCTTTGCTGGATTGCTCCAAATCGAAAGCTACCACTTGTTGTTGTTCTATTTCTCTAGAGTCCCATCATGCTGTTCTCAGATTGCTAAAGTCCATACCTCCTCGGTGTGTTCTTATGGCTGCAGATCTTCACAGCACAGACGCTTTCTTCTGCATGCTGTTCTTTCCCAGTTCAGGGCTCCTTCAAGGCTCTCCCTGAATGGCTACGCCGCCCCCTTTTATCCCAGTTCTCTTCAATGCTCACAGCTGCAGCCCATCAAGGACAACCAGGACCTGTGGGACAGATATTCAAATAGAATCCATTTCCTCTACTCTAGCCAGTAAGTACTACCCTACAAGTCCTCAGAACCCCAAAGGCCACCTTTCATCTGACACCCAGACCCTGGGGAAAGGACTTCTTTTTCCCATGGCAAATGGCCTCCCTTGGCAGCCACTCACCCTGGCAGAAAGTGGGAGCCTAGCTAGAATGATGCAATCGTTGCTGGATTTTTCCAAAAGAAAAGCTGCCAGCAACTAGGGCCCTGGAAGTACTTAGAGCCTCAAACGCCACCTTGAACATATTACTGAGACCCTGGGGAAAGGACTTCTTTTTCCCATGGAAAATGGCCTTCATTTGTGGCCACTTGGCCTGGCAGGCAGGGCAGTGCCAAGCCAGGAATCTACAAACTCTGCTGGATCCTTCCAGAACGAAAGCTGCCAGCAACTAGGACCCTGCAAGTCCTTAGAGCCCCAGATGCCACCAGTCATCTGACACCCAGAGCCTGGGCCAATGACTTCGTTTTCCCCATGGAAAATGGCCTCCATTTCTGGCCACTCGCCCTGACCAAGAGGGTGGTGCCCAGCAAGAAATTTGCAAGCTTTGCTGGATTGCTCCAAATCGAAAGCTGCCACTTGTTGTTGTTCTATTTCTCTAGAGTCCCATCATGCTGTTCTCAGATTGCTAAAGTCCATACCTCCTCGGTGTGTTCTTATGGCTGCAGATCTTCACAGCACAGACGCTTTCTTCTGCATGCTGTTCTTTCCCAGTTCAGGGCTCCTTCAAGGCTCTCCCTGAATGGCTACGCCGCCCCCTTTTATCCCAGTTCTCTTCAATGCTCACAGCTGCAGCCCATCAAGGACAACCAGGGCCTGTGGGGCAAAGCCTCTAGACAGATATTCAAATAGAATCCATTTCCTCTACTCTAGCCAGTAAGTACTACCCTACAAGTCCTCAGAACCCCAAAGGCCACCTTTCATCTGACACCCAGACCCTGGGGAAAGGACTTCTTTTTCCCATGGCAAATGGCCTCCCTTGGCAGCCACTCACCCTGGCAGAAAGTGGGAGCCTAGCTAGAATGATGCAATCGTTGCTGGATTTTTCCAAAAGAAAAGCTGGCAGCAACTAGGGCCCTGGAAGTACTTAGAGCCTCAAACGCCACCTTGAACATATTCCTGAGACCCTGGGGAAAGGACTTCGTTTTTCCCATGGAAAATGGCCTTCATTTGTGGCCACTTGGCCTGGCAGGCAGGGCAGTGCCAAGCCAGGAATCTACAAACTCTGCTGGATCCTTCCAGAACGAAAGCTGCCAGCAACTAGGACCCTGCAAGTCCTTACAGCCCCAGATGCCACCAGTCATCTGACACCCAGAGCCTGGGCCAATGACTTTGTTTTCCCCATGGAAAATGGCCTCCATTTCTGGCCACTCGCCCTGACCAAGAGGGTGGTGCCCAGCAAGAAATTTGCAAGCTTTGCTGGATTGCTCCAAATCTAAAGCTACCACTTGTTGTTCTTCTATTTCTCTAGAGTCCCATCATGCTGTTCTCAGATTGCTAAAGTCCATACCTCCTCGGTGTGTTCTTATGGCTGCAGATCTTCACAGCACAGACGCTTTCTTCTGCATGCTGTTCTTTCCCAGTTCAGGGCTCCTTCAAGGCTCTCCCTGAATGGCTACGCCGCCCCCTTTTATCCCAGTTCTCTTCAATGCTCACAGCTGCAGCCCATCAAGGACAACCAGGACCTGTGGGACAGATATTCAAATAGAATCCATTTCCTCTACTCTAGCCAGTAAGTACTACCCTACAAGTCCTCAGAACCCCAAAGGCCACCTTTCATCTGACACCCAGACCCTGGGGAAAGGACTTCTTTTTCCCATGGCAAATGGCCTCCCTTGGCAGCCACTCACCCTGGCAGAAAGTGGGAGCCTAGCTAGAATGATGCAATCGTTGCTGGATTTTTCCAAAAGAAAAGCTGGCAGCAACTAGGGCCCTGGAAGTACTTAGAGCCTCAAACGCCACCTTGAACATATTCCTGAGACCCTGGGGAAAGGACTTCGTTTTTCCCATGGAAAATGGCCTTCATTTGTGGCCACTTGGCCTGGCAGGCAGGGCAGTGCCAAGCCAGGAATCTACAAACTCTGCTGGATCCTTCCAGAACGAAAGCTGCCAGCAACTAGGACCCTGCAAGTCCTTAGAGCCCCAGATGCCACCTGTCATCTGACACCCAGAGCCTGGGCCAATGACTTCGTTTTCCCCATGGAAAATGGCCTCCATTTCTGGCCACTCGCCCTGACCAAGAGGGTGGTGCCCAGCAAGAAATTTGCAAGCTTTGCTGGATTGCTCCAAATCGAAAGCTGCCACTTGTTGTTGTTTTATTTCTCTAGAGTCCCATAATGCTGTTCTCAGATTGCTAAAGTCCATACCTCCTCGGTGTGTTCTTATGGCTGCAGATCTTCACAGCACAGACGCTTTCTTCTGCATGCTGTTCTTTCCCAGTTCAGGGCTCCTTCAAGGCTCTCCCTGAATGGCTACGCCGCCCCCTTTTATCCCAGTTCTCTTCAATGCTCACAGCTGCAGCCCATCAAGGACAACCAGGACCTGTGGGGCAAAGCCTCTAGACAGATATTCAAATAGAATCCATTTCCTCTACTCTAGCCAGTAAGTACTACCCTACAAGTCCTCAGAACCCCAAAGGCCACCTTTCATCTGACACCCAGACCCTGGGGAAAGGACTTCTTTTTCCCATGGCAAATGGCCTCCCTTGGCAGCCACTCACCCTGGCAGAAAGTGGGAGCCTAGCTAGAATGATGCAATCGTTGCTGGATTTTTCCAAAAGAAAAGCTGGCAGCAACTAGGGCCCTGGAAGTACTTAGAGCCTCAAACGCCACCTTGAACATATTCCTGAGACCCTGGGGAAAGGACTTCGTTTTTCCCATGGAAAATGGCCTTCATTTCTGGCCACTTGGCCTGGCAGGCAGGGCAGTGCCAAGCCAGGAATCTACAAACTCTGCTGGATCCTTCCAGAACGAAAGCTGCCAGCAACTAGGACCCTGCAAGTCCTTAGAGCCCCAGATGCCACCAGTCATCTGACACCCAGAGCCTGGGCCAATGACTTCGTTTTCCCCATGGAAAATGGCCTCCATTTCTGGCCACTCGCCCTGACCAAGAGGGTGGTGCCCAGCAAGAAATTTGCAAGCTTTGCTGGATTGCTCCAAATCGAAAGCTGCCACTTGTTGTTGTTCTATTTCTCTAGAGTCCCATCATGCTGTTCTCAGATTGCTAAAGTCCATACCTCCTCGGTGTGTTCTTATGGCTGCAGATCTTCACAGCACAGACGCTTTCTTCTGCATGCTGTTCTTTCCCAGTTCAGGGCTCCTTCAAGGCTCTCCCTGAATGGCTACGCCGCCCCCTTTTATCCCAGTTCTCTTCAATGCTCACAGCTGCAGCCCATCAAGGACAACCAGGACCTGTGGGACAGATATTCAAATAGAATCCATTTCCTCTACTCTAGCCAGTAAGTACTACCCTACAAGTCCTCAGAACCCCAAAGGCCACCTTTCATCTGACACCCAGACCCTGGGGAAAGGACTTCTTTTTCCCATGGCAAATGGCCTCCCTTGGCAGCCACTCACCCTGGCAGAAAGTGGGAGCCTAGCTAGAATGATGCAATCGTTGCTGGATTTTTCCAAAAGAAAAGCTGCCAGCAACTAGGGCCCTGGAAGTACTTAGAGCCTCAAACGCCACCTTGAACATATTACTGAGACCCTGGGGAAAGGACTTCGTTTTTCCCATGGAAAATGGCCTTCATTTCTGGCCACTCTGCCTGGCAGGCAGGGCAGTGCCAAGCCAGGAATCTACAAACTCTGCTGGATCCTTCCAGAACGAAAGCTGCCAGCAACTAGGACCCTGCAAGTCCTTAGAGCCCCAGATGCCACCAGTCATCTGACACCCAGAGCCTGGGCCAATGACTTCGTTTTCCCCATGGAAAATGGCCTCCATTTCTGGCCACTCGCCCTGACCAAGAGGGTGGTGCCCAGCAAGAAATTTGCAAGCTTTGCTGGATTGCTCCAAATCGAAAGCTGCCACTTCTTGTTGTTTTATTTCTCTAGAGTCCCATCATGCTGTTCTCAGATTGCTAAAGTCCATACCTCCTCGGTGTGTTCTTATGGCTGCAGATCTTCACAGCACAGACGCTTTCTTCTGCATGCTGTTCTTTCCCAGTTCAGGGCTCCTTCAAGGCTCTCCCTGAATGGCTACGCCGCCCCCTTTTATCCCAGTTCTCTTCAATGCTCACAGCTGCAGCCCATCAAGGACAACCAGGACCTGTGGGGCAAAGCCTCTAGACAGATATTCAAATAGAATCCATTTCCTCTACTCTAGCCAGTAAGTACTACCCTACAAGTCCTCAGAACCCCAAAGGCCACCTTTCATCTGACACCCAGACCCTGGGGAAAGGACTTCTTTTTCCCATGGCAAATGGCCTCCCTTGGCAGCCACTCACCCTGGCAGAAAGTGGGAGCCTAGCTAGAATGATGCAATCGTTGCTGGATTTTTCCAAAAGAAAAGCTGCCAGCAACTAGGGCCCTGGAAGTACTTAGAGCCTCAAACGCCACCTTGAACATATTACTGAGACCCTGGGGAAAGGACTTCTTTTTCCCATGGAAAATGGCCTTCATTTGTGGCCACTTGGCCTGGCAGGCAGGGCAGTGCCAAGCCAGGAATCTACAAACTCTGCTGGATCCTTCCAGAACGAAAGCTGCCAGCAACTAGGACCCTGCAAGTCCTTAGAGCCCCAGATGCCACCTGTCATCTGACACCCAGAGCCTGGGCCAATGACTTCGTTTTCCCCATGGAAAATGGCCTCCATTTCTGGCCACTCGCCCTGACCAAGAGGGTGGTGCCCAGCAAGAAATTTGCAAGCTTTGCTGGATTGCTCCAAATCGAAAGCTGCCACTTGTTGTTGTTTTATTTCTCTAGAGTCCCATAATGCTGTTCTCAGATTGCTAAAGTCCATACCTCCTCGGTGTGTTCTTATGGCTGCAGATCTTCACAGCACAGACGCTTTCTTCTGCATGCTGTTCTTTCCCAGTTCAGGGCTCCTTCAAGGCTCTCCCTGAATGGCTACGCCGCCCCCTTTTATCCCAGTTCTCTTCAATGCTCACAGCTGCAGCCCATCAAGGACAACCAGGACCTGTGGGGCAAAGCCTCTAGACAGATATTCAAATAGAATCCATTTCCTCTACTCTAGCCAGTAAGTACTACCCTACAAGTCCTCAGAACCCCAAAGGCCACCTTTCATCTGACACCCAGACCCTGGGGAAAGGACTTCTTTTTCCCATGGCAAATGGCCTCCCTTGGCAGCCACTCACCCTGGCAGAAAGTGGGAGCCTAGCTAGAATGATGCAATCGTTGCTGGATTTTTCCAAAAGACAAGCTGCCAGCAACTAGGGCCCTGGAAGTACTTAGAGCCTCAAACGCCACCTTGAACATATTCCTGAGACCCTGGGGAAAGGACTTCGTTTTTCCCATGGAAAATGGCCTTCATTTCTGGCCACTTGGCCTGGCAGGCAGGGCAGTGCCAAGCCAGGAATCTACAAACTGTGCTGGATCCTTCCAGAACGAAAGCTGCCAGCAACTAGGACCCTGCAAGTCCTTAGAGCCCCAGATGCCACCAGTCATCTGACACCCAGAGCCTGGGCCAATGACTTCGTTTTCCCCATGGAAAATGGCCTCCATTTCTGGCCACTCGCCCTGACCAAGAGGGTGGTGCCCAGCAAGAAATTTGCAAGCTTTGCTGGATTGCTCCAAATCGAAAGCTGCCACTTGTTGTTGTTCTATTTCTCTAGAGTCCCATCATGCTGTTCTCAGATTGCTAAAGTCCATACCTCCTCGGTGTGTTCTTATGGCTGCAGATCTTCACAGCACAGACGCTTTCTTCTGCATGCTGTTCTTTCCCAGTTCAGGGCTCCTTCAAGGCTCTCCCTGAATGGCTACGCCGCCCCCTTTTATCCCAGTTCTCTTCAATGCTCACAGCTGCAGCCCATCAAGGACAACCAGGACCTGTGGGACAGATATTCAAATAGAATCCATTTCCTCTACTCTAGCCAGTAAGTACTACCCTACAAGTCCTCAGAACCCCAAAGGCCACCTTTCATCTGACACCCAGACCCTGGGGAAAGGACTTCTTTTTCCCATGGCAAATGGCCTCCCTTGGCAGCCACTCACCCTGGCAGAAAGTGGGAGCCTAGCTAGAATGATGCAATCGTTGCTGGATTTTTCCAAAAGACAAGCTGCCAGCAACTAGGGCCCTGGAAGTACTTAGAGCCTCAAACGCCACCTTGAACATATTCCTGAGACCCTGGGGAAAGGACTTCGTTTTTCCCATGGAAAATGGCCTTCATTTGTGGCCACTTGGCCTGGCAGGCAGGGCAGTGCCAAGCCAGGAATCTACAAACTCTGCTGGATCCTTCCAGAACGAAAGCTGCCAGCAACTAGGACCCTGCAAGTCCTTAGAGCCCCAGATGCCACCTGTCATCTGACACCCAGAGCCTGGGCCAATGACTTCGTTTTCCCCATGGAAAATGGCCTCCATTTCTGGCCACTCGCCCTGACCAAGAGGGTGGTGCCCAGCAAGAAATTTGCAAGCTTTGCTGGATTGCTCCAAATCGAAAGCTACCACTTGTTGTTGTTCTATTTCTCTAGAGTCCCATCATGCTGTTCTCAGATTGCTAAAGTCCATACCTCCTCGGTGTGTTCTTATGGCTGCAGATCTTCACAGCACAGACGCTTTCTTCTGCATGCTGTTCTTTCCCAGTTCAGGGCTCCTTCAAGGCTCTCCCTGAATGGCTACGCCGCCCCCTTTTATCCCAGTTCTCTTCAATGCTCACAGCTGCAGCCCATCAAGGACAACCAGGACCTGTGGGACAGATATTCAAATAGAATCCATTTCCTCTACTCTAGCCAGTAAGTACTACCCTACAAGTCCTCAGAACCCCAAAGGCCACCTTTCATCTGACACCCAGACCCTGGGGAAAGGACTTCTTTTTCCCATGGCAAATGGCCTCCCTTGGCAGCCACTCACCCTGGCAGAAAGTGGGAGCCTAGCTAGAATGATGCAATCGTTGCTGGATTTTTCCAAAAGAAAAGCTGGCAGCAACTAGGGCCCTGGAAGTACTTAGAGCCTCAAACGCCACCTTGAACATATTCCTGAGACCCTGGGGAAAGGACTTCGTTTTTCCCATGGAAAATGGCCTTCATTTGTGGCCACTTGGCCTGGCAGGCAGGGCAGTGCCAAGCCAGGAATCTACAAACTCTGCTGGATCCTTCCAGAACGAAAGCTGCCAGCAACTAGGACCCTGCAAGTCCTTACAGCCCCAGATGCCACCAGTCATCTGACACCCAGAGCCTGGGCCAATGACTTCGTTTTCCCCATGGAAAATGGCCTCCATTTCTGGCCACTCGCCCTGACCAAGAGGGTGGTGCCCAGCAAGAAATTTGCAAGCTTTGCTGGATTGCTCCAAATCTAAAGCTGCCACTTGTTGTTGTTCTATTTCTCTAGAGTCCCATAATGCTTTTCTCAGATTGCTAAAGTCCATACCTCCTCGGTGTGTTCTTATGGCTGCAGATCTTCACAGCACAGACGCTTTCTTCTGCATGCTGTTCTTTCCCAGTTCAGGGCTCCTTCAAGGCTCTCCCTGAATGGCTACGCCGCCCCCTTTTATCCCAGTTCTCTTCAATGCTCACAGCTGCAGCCCATCAAGGACAACCAGGGCCTGTGGGGCAAAGCCTCTAGACAGATATTCAAATAGAATCCATTTCCTCTACTCTAGCCAGTAAGTACTACCCTACAAGTCCTCAGAACCCCAAAGGCCACCTTTCATCTGACACCCAGACCCTGGGGAAAGGACTTCTTTTTCCCATGGCAAATGGCCTCCCTTGGCAGCCACTCACCCTGGCAGAAAGTGGGAGCCTAGCTAGAATGATGCAATCGTTGCTGGATTTTTCCAAAAGAAAAGCTGGCAGCAACTAGGGCCCTGGAAGTACTTAGAGCCTCAAACGCCACCTTGAACATATTCCTGAGACCCTGGGGAAAGGACTTCGTTTTTCCCATGGGAAATGGCCTTCATTTGTGGCCACTTGGCCTGGCAGGCAGGGCAGTGCCAAGCCAGGAATCTACAAACTCTGCTGGATCCTTCCAGAACGAAAGCTGCCAGCAACTAGGACCCTGCAAGTCCTTACAGCCCCAGATGCCACCAGTCATCTGACACCCAGAGCCTGGGCCAATGACTTCGTTTTCCCCATGGAAAATGGCCTCCATTTCTGGCCACTCGCCCTGACCAAGAGGGTGGTGCCCAGCAAGAAATTTGCAAGCTTTGCTGGATTGCTCCAAATCTAAAGCTACCACTTGTTGTTCTTCTATTTCTCTAGAGTCCCATCATGCTGTTCTCAGATTGCTAAAGTCCATACCTCCTCGGTGTGTTCTTATGGCTGCAGATCTTCACAGCACAGACGCTTTCTTCTGCATGCTGTTCTTTCCCAGTTCAGGGCTCCTTCAAGGCTCTCCCTGAATGGCTACGCCGCCCCCTTTTATCCCAGTTCTCTTCAATGCTCACAGCTGCAGCCCATCAAGGACAACCAGGACCTGTGGGACAGATATTCAAATAGAATCCATTTCCTCTACTCTAGCCAGTAAGTACTACCCTACAAGTCCTCAGAACCCCAAAGGCCACCTTTCATCTGACACCCAGACCCTGGGGAAAGGACTTCTTTTTCCCATGGCAAATGGCCTCCCTTGGCAGCCACTCACCCTGGCAGAAAGTGGGAGCCTAGCTAGAATGATGCAATCGTTGCTGGATTTTTCCAAAAGAAAAGCTGGCAGCAACTAGGGCCCTGGAAGTACTTAGAGCCTCAAACGCCACCTTGAACATATTCCTGAGACCCTGGGGAAAGGACTTCGTTTTTCCCATGGAAAATGGCCTTCATTTGTGGCCACTTGGCCTGGCAGGCAGGGCAGTGCCAAGCCAGGAATCTACAAACTCTGCTGGATCCTTCCAGAACGAAAGCTGCCAGCAACTAGGACCCTGCAAGTCCTTAGAGCCCCAGATGCCACCTGTCATCTGACACCCAGAGCCTGGGCCAATGACTTCGTTTTCCCCATGGAAAATGGCCTCCATTTCTGGCCACTCGCCCTGACCAAGAGGGTGGTGCCCAGCAAGAAATTTGCAAGCTTTGCTGGATTGCTCCAAATCGAAAGCTGCCACTTGTTGTTGTTTTATTTCTCTAGAGTCCCATAATGCTGTTCTCAGATTGCTAAAGTCCATACCTCCTCGGTGTGTTCTTATGGCTGCAGATCTTCACAGCACAGACGCTTTCTTCTGCATGCTGTTCTTTCCCAGTTCAGGGCTCCTTCAAGGCTCTCCCTGAATGGCTACGCCGCCCCCTTTTATCCCAGTTCTCTTCAATGCTCACAGCTGCAGCCCATCAAGGACAACCAGGACCTGTGGGGCAAAGCCTCTAGACAGATATTCAAATAGAATCCATTTCCTCTACTCTAGCCAGTAAGTACTACCCTACAAGTCCTCAGAACCCCAAAGGCCACCTTTCATCTGACACCCAGACCCTGGGGAAAGGACTTCTTTTTCCCATGGCAAATGGCCTCCCTTGGCAGCCACTCACCCTGGCAGAAAGTGGGAGCCTAGCTAGAATGATGCAATCGTTGCTGGATTTTTCCAAAAGAAAAGCTGGCAGCAACTAGGGCCCTGGAAGTACTTAGAGCCTCAAACGCCACCTTGAACATATTCCTGAGACCCTGGGGAAAGGACTTCGTTTTTCCCATGGAAAATGGCCTTCATTTGTGGCCACTTGGCCTGGCAGGCAGGGCAGTGCCAAGCCAGGAATCTACAAACTCTGCTGGATCCTTCCAGAACGAAAGCTGCCAGCAACTAGGACCCTGCAAGTCCTTAGAGCCCCAGATGCCACCAGTCATCTGACACCCAGAGCCTGGGCCAATGACTTCGTTTTCCCCATGGAAAATGGCCTCCATTTCTGGCCACTCGCCCTGACCAAGAGGGTGGTGCCCAGCAAGAAATTTGCAAGCTTTGCTGGATTGCTCCAAATCGAAAGCTGCCACTTGTTGTTGTTCTATTTCTCTAGAGTCCCATCATGCTGTTCTCAGATTGCTAAAGTCCATACCTCCTCGGTGTGTTCTTATGGCTGCAGATCTTCACAGCACAGACGCTTTCTTCTGCATGCTGTTCTTTCCCAGTTCAGGGCTCCTTCAAGGCTCTCCCTGAATGGCTACGCCGCCCCCTTTTATCCCAGTTCTCTTCAATGCTCACAGCTGCAGCCCATCAAGGACAACCAGGGCCTGTGGGGCAAAGCCTCTAGACAGATATTCAAATAGAATCCATTTCCTCTACTCTAGCCAGTAAGTACTACCCTACAAGTCCTCAGAACCCCAAAGGCCACCTTTCATCTGACACCCAGACCCTGGGGAAAGGACTTCTTTTTCCCATGGCAAATGGCCTCCCTTGGCAGCCACTCACCCTGGCAGAAAGTGGGAGCCTAGCTAGAATGATGCAATCGTTGCTGGATTTTTCCAAAAGAAAAGCTGGCAGCAACTAGGGCCCTGGAAGTACTTAGAGCCTCAAACGCCACCTTGAACATATTCCTGAGACCCTGGGGAAAGGACTTCGTTTTTCCCATGGGAAATGGCCTTCATTTGTGGCCACTTGGCCTGGCAGGCAGGGCAGTGCCAAGCCAGGAATCTACAAACTCTGCTGGATCCTTCCAGAACGAAAGCTGCCAGCAACTAGGACCCTGCAAGTCCTTACAGCCCCAGATGCCACCAGTCATCTGACACCCAGAGCCTGGGCCAATGACTTCGTTTTCCCCATGGAAAATGGCCTCCATTTCTGGCCACTCGCCCTGACCAAGAGGGTGGTGCCCAGCAAGAAATTTGCAAGCTTTGCTGGATTGCTCCAAATCTAAAGCTACCACTTGTTGTTCTTCTATTTCTCTAGAGTCCCATCATGCTGTTCTCAGATTGCTAAAGTCCATACCTCCTCGGTGTGTTCTTATGGCTGCAGATCTTCACAGCACAGACGCTTTCTTCTGCATGCTGTTCTTTCCCAGTTCAGGGCTCCTTCAAGGCTCTCCCTGAATGGCTACGCCGCCCCCTTTTATCCCAGTTCTCTTCAATGCTCACAGCTGCAGCCCATCAAGGACAACCAGGACCTGTGGGACAGATATTCAAATAGAATCCATTTCCTCTACTCTAGCCAGTAAGTACTACCCTACAAGTCCTCAGAACCCCAAAGGCCACCTTTCATCTGACACCCAGACCCTGGGGAAAGGACTTCTTTTTCCCATGGCAAATGGCCTCCCTTGGCAGCCACTCACCCTGGCAGAAAGTGGGAGCCTAGCTAGAATGATGCAATCGTTGCTGGATTTTTCCAAAAGAAAAGCTGGCAGCAACTAGGGCCCTGGAAGTACTTAGAGCCTCAAACGCCACCTTGAACATATTCCTGAGACCCTGGGGAAAGGACTTCGTTTTTCCCATGGAAAATGGCCTTCATTTGTGGCCACTTGGCCTGGCAGGCAGGGCAGTGCCAAGCCAGGAATCTACAAACTCTGCTGGATCCTTCCAGAACGAAAGCTGCCAGCAACTAGGACCCTGCAAGTCCTTACAGCCCCAGATGCCACCTGTCATCTGACACCCAGAGCCTGGGCCAATGACTTCGTTTTCCCCATGGAAAATGGCCTCCATTTCTGGCCACTCGCCCTGACCAAGAGGGTGGTGCCCAGCAAGAAATTTGCAAGCTTTGCTGGATTGCTCCAAATCTAAAGCTACCACTTGTTGTTGTTCTATTTCTCTAGAGTCCCATCATGCTGTTCTCAGATTGCTAAAGTCCATACCTCCTCGGTGTGTTCTTATGGCTGCAGATCTTCACAGCACAGACGCTTTCTTCTGCATGCTGTTCTTTCCCAGTTCAGGGCTCCTTCAAGGCTCTCCCTGAATGGCTACGCCGCCCCCTTTTATCCCAGTTCTCTTCAATGCTCACAGCTGCAGCCCATCAAGGACAACCAGGACCTGTGGGGCAAAGCCTCTAGACAGATATTCAAATAGAATCCATTTCCTCTACTCTAGCCAGTAAGTACTACCCTACAAGTCCTCAGAACCCCAAAGGCCACCTTTCATCTGACACCCAGACCCTGGGGAAAGGACTTCTTTTTCCCATGGCAAATGGCCTCCCTTGGCAGCCACTCACCCTGGCAGAAAGTGGGAGCCTAGCTAGAATGATGCAATCGTTGCTGGATTTTTCCAAAAGAAAAGCTGGCAGCAACTAGGGCCCTGGAAGTACTTAGAGCCTCAAACGCCACCTTGAACATATTACTGAGACCCTGGGGAAAGGACTTCGTTTTTCCCATGGAAAATGGCCTTCATTTCTGGCCACTCTGCCTGGCAGGCAGGGCAGTGCCAAGCCAGGAATCTACAAACTGTGCTGGATCCTTCCAGAACGAAAGCTGCCAGCAACTAGGACCCTGCAAGTCCTTACAGCCCCAGATGCCACCAGTCATCTGACACCCAGAGCCTGGGCCAATGACTTCGTTTTCCCCATGGAAAATGGCCTCCATTTCTGGCCACTCGCCCTGACCAAGAGGGTGGTGCCCAGCAAGAAATTTGCAAGCTTTGCTGGATTGCTCCAAATCTAAAGCTACCACTTGTTGTTGTTCTATTTCTCTAGAGTCCCATCATGCTGTTCTCAGATTGCTAAAGTCCATACCTCCTCGGTGTGTTCTTATGGCTGCAGATCTTCACAGCACAGACGCTTTCTTCTGCATGCTGTTCTTTCCCAGTTCAGGGCTCCTTCAAGGCTCTCCCTGAATGGCTAAGCCGCCCCCTTTTATCCCAGTTCTCTTCAATGCTCACAGCTGCAGCCCATCAAGGACAACCAGGACCTGTGGGACAGATATTCAAATAGAATCCATTTCCTCTACTCTAGCCAGTAAGTACTACCCTACAAGTCCTCAGAACCCCAAAGGCCACCTTTCATCTGACACCCAGACCCTGGGGAAAGGACTTCTTTTTCCCATGGCAAATGGCCTCCCTTGGCAGCCACTCACCCTGGCAGAAAGTGGGAGCCTAGCTAGAATGATGCAATCGTTGCTGGATTTTTCCAAAAGAAAAGCTGCCAGCAACTAGGGCCCTGGAAGTACTTAGAGCCTCAAACGCCACCTTGAACATATTACTGAGACCCTGGGGAAAGGACTTCGTTTTTCCCATGGAAAATGGCCTTCATTTGTGGCCACTTGGCCTGGCAGGCAGGGCAGTGCCAAGCCAGGAATCTACAAACTCTGCTGGATCCTTCCAGAACGAAAGCTGCCAGCAACTAGGACCCTGCAAGTCCTTAGAGCCCCAGATGCCACCAGTCATCTGACACCCAGAGCCTGGGCCAATGACTTCGTTTTCCCCATGGAAAATGGCCTCCATTTCTGGCCACTCGCCCTGACCAAGAGGGTGGTGCCCAGCAAGAAATTTGCAAGCTTTGCTGGATTGCTCCAAATCGAAAGCTGCCACTTGTTGTTGTTCTATTTCTCTAGAGTCCCATCATGCTGTTCTCAGATTGCTAAAGTCCATACCTCCTCGGTGTGTTCTTATGGCTGCAGATCTTCACAGCACAGACGCTTTCTTCTGCATGCTGTTCTTTCCCAGTTCAGGGCTCCTTCAAGGCTCTCCCTGAATGGCTACGCCGCCCCCTTTTATCCCAGTTCTCTTCAATGCTCACAGCTGCAGCCCATCAAGGACAACCAGGACCTGTGGGACAGATATTCAAATAGAATCCATTTCCTCTACTCTAGCCAGTAAGTACTACCCTACAAGTCCTCAGAACCCCAAAGGCCACCTTTCATCTGACACCCAGACCCTGGGGAAAGGACTTCTTTTTCCCATGGCAAATGGCCTCCCTTGGCAGCCACTCACCCTGGCAGAAAGTGGGAGCCTAGCTAGAATGATGCAATCGTTGCTGGATTTTTCCAAAAGACAAGCTGCCAGCAACTAGGGCCCTGGAAGTACTTAGAGCCTCAAACGCCACCTTGAACATATTCCTGAGACCCTGGGGAAAGGACTTCGTTTTTCCCATGGAAAATGGCCTTCATTTGTGGCCACTTGGCCTGGCAGGCAGGGCAGTGCCAAGCCAGGAATCTACAAACTCTGCTGGATCCTTCCAGAACGAAAGCTGCCAGCAACTAGGACCCTGCAAGTCCTTAGAGCCCCAGATGCCACCTGTCATCTGACACCCAGAGCCTGGGCCAATGACTTCGTTTTCCCCATGGAAAATGGCCTCCATTTCTGGCCACTCGCCCTGACCAAGAGGGTGGTGCCCAGCAAGAAATTTGCAAGCTTTGCTGGATTGCTCCAAATCGAAAGCTACCACTTGTTGTTGTTCTATTTCTCTAGAGTCCCATCATGCTGTTCTCAGATTGCTAAAGTCCATACCTCCTCGGTGTGTTCTTATGGCTGCAGATCTTCACAGCACAGACGCTTTCTTCTGCATGCTGTTCTTTCCCAGTTCAGGGCTCCTTCAAGGCTCTCCCTGAATGGCTACGCCGCCCCCTTTTATCCCAGTTCTCTTCAATGCTCACAGCTGCAGCCCATCAAGGACAACCAGGACCTGTGGGACAGATATTCAAATAGAATCCATTTCCTCTACTCTAGCCAGTAAGTACTACCCTACAAGTCCTCAGAACCCCAAAGGCCACCTTTCATCTGACACCCAGACCCTGGGGAAAGGACTTCTTTTTCCCATGGCAAATGGCCTCCCTTGGCAGCCACTCACCCTGGCAGAAAGTGGGAGCCTAGCTAGAATGATGCAATCGTTGCTGGATTTTTCCAAAAGAAAAGCTGGCAGCAACTAGGGCCCTGGAAGTACTTAGAGCCTCAAACGCCACCTTGAACATATTCCTGAGACCCTGGGGAAAGGACTTCGTTTTTCCCATGGAAAATGGCCTTCATTTGTGGCCACTTGGCCTGGCAGGCAGGGCAGTGCCAAGCCAGGAATCTACAAACTCTGCTGGATCCTTCCAGAACGAAAGCTGCCAGCAACTAGGACCCTGCAAGTCCTTACAGCCCCAGATGCCACCAGTCATCTGACACCCAGAGCCTGGGCCAATGACTTCGTTTTCCCCATGGAAAATGGCCTCCATTTCTGGCCACTCGCCCTGACCAAGAGGGTGGTGCCCAGCAAGAAATTTGCAAGCTTTGCTGGATTGCTCCAAATCTAAAGCTGCCACTTGTTGTTGTTCTATTTCTCTAGAGTCCCATAATGCTTTTCTCAGATTGCTAAAGTCCATACCTCCTCGGTGTGTTCTTATGGCTGCAGATCTTCACAGCACAGACGCTTTCTTCTGCATGCTGTTCTTTCCCAGTTCAGGGCTCCTTCAAGGCTCTCCCTGAATGGCTACGCCGCCCCCTTTTATCCCAGTTCTCTTCAATGCTCACAGCTGCAGCCCATCAAGGACAACCAGGGCCTGTGGGGCAAAGCCTCTAGACAGATATTCAAATAGAATCCATTTCCTCTACTCTAGCCAGTAAGTACTACCCTACAAGTCCTCAGAACCCCAAAGGCCACCTTTCATCTGACACCCAGACCCTGGGGAAAGGACTTCTTTTTCCCATGGCAAATGGCCTCCCTTGGCAGCCACTCACCCTGGCAGAAAGTGGGAGCCTAGCTAGAATGATGCAATCGTTGCTGGATTTTTCCAAAAGAAAAGCTGGCAGCAACTAGGGCCCTGGAAGTACTTAGAGCCTCAAACGCCACCTTGAACATATTCCTGAGACCCTGGGGAAAGGACTTCTTTTTCCCATGGGAAATGGCCTTCATTTGTGGCCACTTGGCCTGGCAGGCAGGGCAGTGCCAAGCCAGGAATCTACAAACTCTGCTGGATCCTTCCAGAACGAAAGCTGCCAGCAACTAGGACCCTGCAAGTCCTTACAGCCCCAGATGCCACCAGTCATCTGACACCCAGAGCCTGGGCCAATGACTTCGTTTTCCCCATGGAAAATGGCCTCCATTTCTGGCCACTCGCCCTGACCAAGAGGGTGGTGCCCAGCAAGAAATTTGCAAGCTTTGCTGGATTGCTCCAAATCTAAAGCTACCACTTGTTGTTCTTCTATTTCTCTAGAGTCCCATCATGCTGTTCTCAGATTGCTAAAGTCCATACCTCCTCGGTGTGTTCTTATGGCTGCAGATCTTCACAGCACAGACGCTTTCTTCTGCATGCTGTTCTTTCCCAGTTCAGGGCTCCTTCAAGGCTCTCCCTGAATGGCTACGCCGCCCCCTTTTATCCCAGTTCTCTTCAATGCTCACAGCTGCAGCCCATCAAGGACAACCAGGACCTGTGGGACAGATATTCAAATAGAATCCATTTCCTCTACTCTAGCCAGTAAGTACTACCCTACAAGTCCTCAGAACCCCAAAGGCCACCTTTCATCTGACACCCAGACCCTGGGGAAAGGACTTCTTTTTCCCATGGCAAATGGCCTCCCTTGGCAGCCACTCACCCTGGCAGAAAGTGGGAGCCTAGCTAGAATGATGCAATCGTTGCTGGATTTTTCCAAAAGAAAAGCTGGCAGCAACTAGGGCCCTGGAAGTACTTAGAGCCTCAAACGCCACCTTGAACATATTCCTGAGACCCTGGGGAAAGGACTTCGTTTTTCCCATGGAAAATGGCCTTCATTTGTGGCCACTTGGCCTGGCAGGCAGGGCAGTGCCAAGCCAGGAATCTACAAACTCTGCTGGATCCTTCCAGAACGAAAGCTGCCAGCAACTAGGACCCTGCAAGTCCTTAGAGCCCCAGATGCCACCTGTCATCTGACACCCAGAGCCTGGGCCAATGACTTCGTTTTCCCCATGGAAAATGGCCTCCATTTCTGGCCACTCGCCCTGACCAAGAGGGTGGTGCCCAGCAAGAAATTTGCAAGCTTTGCTGGATTGCTCCAAATCGAAAGCTGCCACTTGTTGTTGTTTTATTTCTCTAGAGTCCCATAATGCTGTTCTCAGATTGCTAAAGTCCATACCTCCTCGGTGTGTTCTTATGGCTGCAGATCTTCACAGCACAGACGCTTTCTTCTGCATGCTGTTCTTTCCCAGTTCAGGGCTCCTTCAAGGCTCTCCCTGAATGGCTACGCCGCCCCCTTTTATCCCAGTTCTCTTCAATGCTCACAGCTGCAGCCCATCAAGGACAACCAGGACCTGTGGGGCAAAGCCTCTAGACAGATATTCAAATAGAATCCATTTCCTCTACTCTAGCCAGTAAGTACTACCCTACAAGTCCTCAGAACCCCAAAGGCCACCTTTCATCTGACACCCAGACCCTGGGGAAAGGACTTCTTTTTCCCATGGCAAATGGCCTCCCTTGGCAGCCACTCACCCTGGCAGAAAGTGGGAGCCTAGCTAGAATGATGCAATCGTTGCTGGATTTTTCCAAAAGAAAAGCTGGCAGCAACTAGGGCCCTGGAAGTACTTAGAGCCTCAAACGCCACCTTGAACATATTCCTGAGACCCTGGGGAAAGGACTTCGTTTTTCCCATGGAAAATGGCCTTCATTTGTGGCCACTTGGCCTGGCAGGCAGGGCAGTGCCAAGCCAGGAATCTACAAACTCTGCTGGATCCTTCCAGAACGAAAGCTGCCAGCAACTAGGACCCTGCAAGTCCTTAGAGCCCCAGATGCCACCAGTCATCTGACACCCAGAGCCTGGGCCAATGACTTCGTTTTCCCCATGGAAAATGGCCTCCATTTCTGGCCACTCGCCCTGACCAAGAGGGTGGTGCCCAGCAAGAAATTTGCAAGCTTTGCTGGATTGCTCCAAATCGAAAGCTGCCACTTGTTGTTGTTCTATTTCTCTAGAGTCCCATCATGCTGTTCTCAGATTGCTAAAGTCCATACCTCCTCGGTGTGTTCTTATGGCTGCAGATCTTCACAGCACAGACGCTTTCTTCTGCATGCTGTTCTTTCCCAGTTCAGGGCTCCTTCAAGGCTCTCCCTGAATGGCTACGCCGCCCCCTTTTATCCCAGTTCTCTTCAATGCTCACAGCTGCAGCCCATCAAGGACAACCAGGGCCTGTGGGGCAAAGCCTCTAGACAGATATTCAAATAGAATCCATTTCCTCTACTCTAGCCAGTAAGTACTACCCTACAAGTCCTCAGAACCCCAAAGGCCACCTTTCATCTGACACCCAGACCCTGGGGAAAGGACTTCTTTTTCCCATGGCAAATGGCCTCCCTTGGCAGCCACTCACCCTGGCAGAAAGTGGGAGCCTAGCTAGAATGATGCAATCGTTGCTGGATTTTTCCAAAAGAAAAGCTGGCAGCAACTAGGGCCCTGGAAGTACTTAGAGCCTCAAACGCCACCTTGAACATATTCCTGAGACCCTGGGGAAAGGACTTCGTTTTTCCCATGGGAAATGGCCTTCATTTGTGGCCACTTGGCCTGGCAGGCAGGGCAGTGCCAAGCCAGGAATCTACAAACTCTGCTGGATCCTTCCAGAACGAAAGCTGCCAGCAACTAGGACCCTGCAAGTCCTTACAGCCCCAGATGCCACCAGTCATCTGACACCCAGAGCCTGGGCCAATGACTTCGTTTTCCCCATGGAAAATGGCCTCCATTTCTGGCCACTCGCCCTGACCAAGAGGGTGGTGCCCAGCAAGAAATTTGCAAGCTTTGCTGGATTGCTCCAAATCTAAAGCTACCACTTGTTGTTCTTCTATTTCTCTAGAGTCCCATCATGCTGTTCTCAGATTGCTAAAGTCCATACCTCCTCGGTGTGTTCTTATGGCTGCAGATCTTCACAGCACAGACGCTTTCTTCTGCATGCTGTTCTTTCCCAGTTCAGGGCTCCTTCAAGGCTCTCCCTGAATGGCTACGCCGCCCCCTTTTATCCCAGTTCTCTTCAATGCTCACAGCTGCAGCCCATCAAGGACAACCAGGACCTGTGGGACAGATATTCAAATAGAATCCATTTCCTCTACTCTAGCCAGTAAGTACTACCCTACAAGTCCTCAGAACCCCAAAGGCCACCTTTCATCTGACACCCAGACCCTGGGGAAAGGACTTCTTTTTCCCATGGCAAATGGCCTCCCTTGGCAGCCACTCACCCTGGCAGAAAGTGGGAGCCTAGCTAGAATGATGCAATCGTTGCTGGATTTTTCCAAAAGAAAAGCTGGCAGCAACTAGGGCCCTGGAAGTACTTAGAGCCTCAAACGCCACCTTGAACATATTCCTGAGACCCTGGGGAAAGGACTTCGTTTTTCCCATGGAAAATGGCCTTCATTTGTGGCCACTTGGCCTGGCAGGCAGGGCAGTGCCAAGCCAGGAATCTACAAACTCTGCTGGATCCTTCCAGAACGAAAGCTGCCAGCAACTAGGACCCTGCAAGTCCTTACAGCCCCAGATGCCACCTGTCATCTGACACCCAGAGCCTGGGCCAATGACTTCGTTTTCCCCATGGAAAATGGCCTCCATTTCTGGCCACTCGCCCTGACCAAGAGGGTGGTGCCCAGCAAGAAATTTGCAAGCTTTGCTGGATTGCTCCAAATCGAAAGCTGCCACTTGTTGTTGTTCTATTTCTCTAGAGTCCCATCATGCTGTTCTCAGATTGCTAAAGTCCATACCTCCTCGGTGTGTTCTTATGGCTGCAGATCTTCACAGCACAGACGCTTTCTTCTGCATGCTGTTCTTTCCCAGTTCAGGGCTCCTTCAAGGCTCTCCCTGAATGGCTACGCCGCCCCCTTTTATCCCAGTTCTCTTCAATGCTCACAGCTGCAGCCCATCAAGGACAACCAGGACCTGTGGGGCAAAGCCTCTAGACAGATATTCAAATAGAATCCATTTCCTCTACTCTAGCCAGTAAGTACTACCCTACAAGTCCTCAGAACCCCAAAGGCCACCTTTCATCTGACACCCAGACCCTGGGGAAAGGACTTCTTTTTCCCATGGCAAATGGCCTCCCTTGGCAGCCACTCACCCTGGCAGAAAGTGGGAGCCTAGCTAGAATGATGCAATCGTTGCTGGATTTTTCCAAAAGAAAAGCTGGCAGCAACTAGGGCCCTGGAAGTACTTAGAGCCTCAAACGCCACCTTGAACATATTACTGAGACCCTGGGGAAAGGACTTCGTTTTTCCCATGGAAAATGGCCTTCATTTCTGGCCACTCTGCCTGGCAGGCAGGGCAGTGCCAAGCCAGGAATCTACAAACTGTGCTGGATCCTTCCAGAACGAAAGCTGCCAGCAACTAGGACCCTGCAAGTCCTTACAGCCCCAGATGCCACCAGTCATCTGACACCCAGAGCCTGGGCCAATGACTTCGTTTTCCCCATGGAAAATGGCCTCCATTTCTGGCCACTCGCCCTGACCAAGAGGGTGGTGCCCAGCAAGAAATTTGCAAGCTTTGCTGGATTGCTCCAAATCTAAAGCTACCACTTGTTGTTGTTCTATTTCTCTAGAGTCCCATCATGCTGTTCTCAGATTGCTAAAGTCCATACCTCCTCGGTGTGTTCTTATGGCTGCAGATCTTCACAGCACAGACGCTTTCTTCTGCATGCTGTTCTTTCCCAGTTCAGGGCTCCTTCAAGGCTCTCCCTGAATGGCTAAGCCGCCCCCTTTTATCCCAGTTCTCTTCAATGCTCACAGCTGCAGCCCATCAAGGACAACCAGGACCTGTGGGACAGATATTCAAATAGAATCCATTTCCTCTACTCTAGCCAGTAAGTACTACCCTACAAGTCCTCAGAACCCCAAAGGCCACCTTTCATCTGACACCCAGACCCTGGGGAAAGGACTTCTTTTTCCCATGGCAAATGGCCTCCCTTGGCAGCCACTCACCCTGGCAGAAAGTGGGAGCCTAGCTAGAATGATGCAATCGTTGCTGGATTTTTCCAAAAGAAAAGCTGGCAGCAACTAGGGCCCTGGAAGTACTTAGAGCCTCAAACGCCACCTTGAACATATTCCTGAGACCCTGGGGAAAGGACTTCGTTTTTCCCATGGAAAATGGCCTTCATTTGTGGCCACTTGGCCTGGCAGGCAGGGCAGTGCCAAGCCAGGAATCTACAAACTCTGCTGGATCCTTCCAGAACGAAAGCTGCCAGCAACTAGGACCCTGCAAGTCCTTAGAGCCCCAGATGCCACCTGTCATCTGACACCCAGAGCCTGGGCCAATGACTTCGTTTTCCCCATGGAAAATGGCCTCCATTTCTGGCCACTCGCCCTGACCAAGAGGGTGGTGCCCAGCAAGAAATTTGCAAGCTTTGCTGGATTGCTCCAAATCGAAAGCTACCACTTGTTGTTGTTCTATTTCTCTAGAGTCCCATCATGCTGTTCTCAGATTGCTAAAGTCCATACCTCCTCGGTGTGTTCTTATGGCTGCAGATCTTCACAGCACAGACGCTTTCTTCTGCATGCTGTTCTTTCCCAGTTCAGGGCTCCTTCAAGGCTCTCCCTGAATGGCTACGCCGCCCCCTTTTATCCCAGTTCTCTTCAATGCTCACAGCTGCAGCCCATCAAGGACAACCAGGACCTGTGGGACAGATATTCAAATAGAATCCATTTCCTCTACTCTAGCCAGTAAGTACTACCCTACAAGTCCTCAGAACCCCAAAGGCCACCTTTCATCTGACACCCAGACCCTGGGGAAAGGACTTCTTTTTCCCATGGCAAATGGCCTCCCTTGGCAGCCACTCACCCTGGCAGAAAGTGGGAGCCTAGCTAGAATGATGCAATCGTTGCTGGATTTTTCCAAAAGAAAAGCTGGCAGCAACTAGGGCCCTGGAAGTACTTAGAGCCTCAAACGCCACCTTGAACATATTCCTGAGACCCTGGGGAAAGGACTTCGTTTTTCCCATGGAAAATGGCCTTCATTTGTGGCCACTTGGCCTGGCAGGCAGGGCAGTGCCAAGCCAGGAATCTACAAACTCTGCTGGATCCTTCCAGAACGAAAGCTGCCAGCAACTAGGACCCTGCAAGTCCTTACAGCCCCAGATGCCACCAGTCATCTGACACCCAGAGCCTGGGCCAATGACTTCGTTTTCCCCATGGAAAATGGCCTCCATTTCTGGCCACTCGCCCTGACCAAGAGGGTGGTGCCCAGCAAGAAATTTGCAAGCTTTGCTGGATTGCTCCAAATCTAAAGCTGCCACTTGTTGTTGTTCTATTTCTCTAGAGTCCCATAATGCTTTTCTCAGATTGCTAAAGTCCATACCTCCTCGGTGTGTTCTTATGGCTGCAGATCTTCACAGCACAGACGCTTTCTTCTGCATGCTGTTCTTTCCCAGTTCAGGGCTCCTTCAAGGCTCTCCCTGAATGGCTACGCCGCCCCCTTTTATCCCAGTTCTCTTCAATGCTCACAGCTGCAGCCCATCAAGGACAACCAGGGCCTGTGGGGCAAAGCCTCTAGACAGATATTCAAATAGAATCCATTTCCTCTACTCTAGCCAGTAAGTACTACCCTACAAGTCCTCAGAACCCCAAAGGCCACCTTTCATCTGACACCCAGACCCTGGGGAAAGGACTTCTTTTTCCCATGGCAAATGGCCTCCCTTGGCAGCCACTCACCCTGGCAGAAAGTGGGAGCCTAGCTAGAATGATGCAATCGTTGCTGGATTTTTCCAAAAGAAAAGCTGGCAGCAACTAGGGCCCTGGAAGTACTTAGAGCCTCAAACGCCACCTTGAACATATTCCTGAGACCCTGGGGAAAGGACTTCGTTTTTCCCATGGGAAATGGCCTTCATTTGTGGCCACTTGGCCTGGCAGGCAGGGCAGTGCCAAGCCAGGAATCTACAAACTCTGCTGGATCCTTCCAGAACGAAAGCTGCCAGCAACTAGGACCCTGCAAGTCCTTACAGCCCCAGATGCCACCAGTCATCTGACACCCAGAGCCTGGGCCAATGACTTCGTTTTCCCCATGGAAAATGGCCTCCATTTCTGGCCACTCGCCCTGACCAAGAGGGTGGTGCCCAGCAAGAAATTTGCAAGCTTTGCTGGATTGCTCCAAATCTAAAGCTACCACTTGTTGTTCTTCTATTTCTCTAGAGTCCCATCATGCTGTTCTCAGATTGCTAAAGTCCATACCTCCTCGGTGTGTTCTTATGGCTGCAGATCTTCACAGCACAGACGCTTTCTTCTGCATGCTGTTCTTTCCCAGTTCAGGGCTCCTTCAAGGCTCTCCCTGAATGGCTACGCCGCCCCCTTTTATCCCAGTTCTCTTCAATGCTCACAGCTGCAGCCCATCAAGGACAACCAGGACCTGTGGGACAGATATTCAAATAGAATCCATTTCCTCTACTCTAGCCAGTAAGTACTACCCTACAAGTCCTCAGAACCCCAAAGGCCACCTTTCATCTGACACCCAGACCCTGGGGAAAGGACTTCTTTTTCCCATGGCAAATGGCCTCCCTTGGCAGCCACTCACCCTGGCAGAAAGTGGGAGCCTAGCTAGAATGATGCAATCGTTGCTGGATTTTTCCAAAAGAAAAGCTGGCAGCAACTAGGGCCCTGGAAGTACTTAGAGCCTCAAACGCCACCTTGAACATATTCCTGAGACCCTGGGGAAAGGACTTCGTTTTTCCCATGGAAAATGGCCTTCATTTGTGGCCACTTGGCCTGGCAGGCAGGGCAGTGCCAAGCCAGGAATCTACAAACTCTGCTGGATCCTTCCAGAACGAAAGCTGCCAGCAACTAGGACCCTGCAAGTCCTTAGAGCCCCAGATGCCACCTGTCATCTGACACCCAGAGCCTGGGCCAATGACTTCGTTTTCCCCATGGAAAATGGCCTCCATTTCTGGCCACTCGCCCTGACCAAGAGGGTGGTGCCCAGCAAGAAATTTGCAAGCTTTGCTGGATTGCTCCAAATCGAAAGCTGCCACTTGTTGTTGTTTTATTTCTCTAGAGTCCCATAATGCTGTTCTCAGATTGCTAAAGTCCATACCTCCTCGGTGTGTTCTTATGGCTGCAGATCTTCACAGCACAGACGCTTTCTTCTGCATGCTGTTCTTTCCCAGTTCAGGGCTCCTTCAAGGCTCTCCCTGAATGGCTACGCCGCCCCCTTTTATCCCAGTTCTCTTCAATGCTCACAGCTGCAGCCCATCAAGGACAACCAGGACCTGTGGGGCAAAGCCTCTAGACAGATATTCAAATAGAATCCATTTCCTCTACTCTAGCCAGTAAGTACTACCCTACAAGTCCTCAGAACCCCAAAGGCCACCTTTCATCTGACACCCAGACCCTGGGGAAAGGACTTCTTTTTCCCATGGCAAATGGCCTCCCTTGGCAGCCACTCACCCTGGCAGAAAGTGGGAGCCTAGCTAGAATGATGCAATCGTTGCTGGATTTTTCCAAAAGAAAAGCTGGCAGCAACTAGGGCCCTGGAAGTACTTAGAGCCTCAAACGCCACCTTGAACATATTCCTGAGACCCTGGGGAAAGGACTTCGTTTTTCCCATGGAAAATGGCCTTCATTTGTGGCCACTTGGCCTGGCAGGCAGGGCAGTGCCAAGCCAGGAATCTACAAACTCTGCTGGATCCTTCCAGAACGAAAGCTGCCAGCAACTAGGACCCTGCAAGTCCTTAGAGCCCCAGATGCCACCAGTCATCTGACACCCAGAGCCTGGGCCAATGACTTCGTTTTCCCCATGGAAAATGGCCTCCATTTCTGGCCACTCGCCCTGACCAAGAGGGTGGTGCCCAGCAAGAAATTTGCAAGCTTTGCTGGATTGCTCCAAATCGAAAGCTGCCACTTGTTGTTGTTCTATTTCTCTAGAGTCCCATCATGCTGTTCTCAGATTGCTAAAGTCCATACCTCCTCGGTGTGTTCTTATGGCTGCAGATCTTCACAGCACAGACGCTTTCTTCTGCATGCTGTTCTTTCCCAGTTCAGGGCTCCTTCAAGGCTCTCCCTGAATGGCTACGCCGCCCCCTTTTATCCCAGTTCTCTTCAATGCTCACAGCTGCAGCCCATCAAGGACAACCAGGGCCTGTGGGGCAAAGCCTCTAGACAGATATTCAAATAGAATCCATTTCCTCTACTCTAGCCAGTAAGTACTACCCTACAAGTCCTCAGAACCCCAAAGGCCACCTTTCATCTGACACCCAGACCCTGGGGAAAGGACTTCTTTTTCCCATGGCAAATGGCCTCCCTTGGCAGCCACTCACCCTGGCAGAAAGTGGGAGCCTAGCTAGAATGATGCAATCGTTGCTGGATTTTTCCAAAAGAAAAGCTGGCAGCAACTAGGGCCCTGGAAGTACTTAGAGCCTCAAACGCCACCTTGAACATATTCCTGAGACCCTGGGGAAAGGACTTCGTTTTTCCCATGGGAAATGGCCTTCATTTGTGGCCACTTGGCCTGGCAGGCAGGGCAGTGCCAAGCCAGGAATCTACAAACTCTGCTGGATCCTTCCAGAACGAAAGCTGCCAGCAACTAGGACCCTGCAAGTCCTTACAGCCCCAGATGCCACCAGTCATCTGACACCCAGAGCCTGGGCCAATGACTTCGTTTTCCCCATGGAAAATGGCCTCCATTTCTGGCCACTCGCCCTGACCAAGAGGGTGGTGCCCAGCAAGAAATTTGCAAGCTTTGCTGGATTGCTCCAAATCTAAAGCTACCACTTGTTGTTCTTCTATTTCTCTAGAGTCCCATCATGCTGTTCTCAGATTGCTAAAGTCCATACCTCCTCGGTGTGTTCTTATGGCTGCAGATCTTCACAGCACAGACGCTTTCTTCTGCATGCTGTTCTTTCCCAGTTCAGGGCTCCTTCAAGGCTCTCCCTGAATGGCTACGCCGCCCCCTTTTATCCCAGTTCTCTTCAATGCTCACAGCTGCAGCCCATCAAGGACAACCAGGACCTGTGGGACAGATATTCAAATAGAATCCATTTCCTCTACTCTAGCCAGTAAGTACTACCCTACAAGTCCTCAGAACCCCAAAGGCCACCTTTCATCTGACACCCAGACCCTGGGGAAAGGACTTCTTTTTCCCATGGCAAATGGCCTCCCTTGGCAGCCACTCACCCTGGCAGAAAGTGGGAGCCTAGCTAGAATGATGCAATCGTTGCTGGATTTTTCCAAAAGAAAAGCTGGCAGCAACTAGGGCCCTGGAAGTACTTAGAGCCTCAAACGCCACCTTGAACATATTCCTGAGACCCTGGGGAAAGGACTTCGTTTTTCCCATGGAAAATGGCCTTCATTTGTGGCCACTTGGCCTGGCAGGCAGGGCAGTGCCAAGCCAGGAATCTACAAACTCTGCTGGATCCTTCCAGAACGAAAGCTGCCAGCAACTAGGACCCTGCAAGTCCTTACAGCCCCAGATGCCACCTGTCATCTGACACCCAGAGCCTGGGCCAATGACTTCGTTTTCCCCATGGAAAATGGCCTCCATTTCTGGCCACTCGCCCTGACCAAGAGGGTGGTGCCCAGCAAGAAATTTGCAAGCTTTGCTGGATTGCTCCAAATCGAAAGCTGCCACTTGTTGTTGTTCTATTTCTCTAGAGTCCCATCATGCTGTTCTCAGATTGCTAAAGTCCATACCTCCTCGGTGTGTTCTTATGGCTGCAGATCTTCACAGCACAGACGCTTTCTTCTGCATGCTGTTCTTTCCCAGTTCAGGGCTCCTTCAAGGCTCTCCCTGAATGGCTACGCCGCCCCCTTTTATCCCAGTTCTCTTCAATGCTCACAGCTGCAGCCCATCAAGGACAACCAGGACCTGTGGGGCAAAGCCTCTAGACAGATATTCAAATAGAATCCATTTCCTCTACTCTAGCCAGTAAGTACTACCCTACAAGTCCTCAGAACCCCAAAGGCCACCTTTCATCTGACACCCAGACCCTGGGGAAAGGACTTCTTTTTCCCATGGCAAATGGCCTCCCTTGGCAGCCACTCACCCTGGCAGAAAGTGGGAGCCTAGCTAGAATGATGCAATCGTTGCTGGATTTTTCCAAAAGAAAAGCTGGCAGCAACTAGGGCCCTGGAAGTACTTAGAGCCTCAAACGCCACCTTGAACATATTACTGAGACCCTGGGGAAAGGACTTCGTTTTTCCCATGGAAAATGGCCTTCATTTCTGGCCACTCTGCCTGGCAGGCAGGGCAGTGCCAAGCCAGGAATCTACAAACTGTGCTGGATCCTTCCAGAACGAAAGCTGCCAGCAACTAGGACCCTGCAAGTCCTTACAGCCCCAGATGCCACCAGTCATCTGACACCCAGAGCCTGGGCCAATGACTTCGTTTTCCCCATGGAAAATGGCCTCCATTTCTGGCCACTCACCCTGACCAAGAGGGTGGTGCCCAGCAAGAAATTTGCAAGCTTTGCTGGATTGCTCCAAATCTAAAGCTACCACTTGTTGTTGTTCTATTTCTCTAGAGTCCCATCATGCTGTTCTCAGATTGCTAAAGTCCATACCTCCTCGGTGTGTTCTTATGGCTGCAGATCTTCACAGCACAGACGCTTTCTTCTGCATGCTGTTCTTTCCCAGTTCAGGGCTCCTTCAAGGCTCTCCCTGAATGGCTAAGCCGCCCCCTTTTATCCCAGTTCTCTTCAATGCTCACAGCTGCAGCCCATCAAGGACAACCAGGACCTGTGGGACAGATATTCAAATAGAATCCATTTCCTCTACTCTAGCCAGTAAGTACTACCCTACAAGTCCTCAGAACCCCAAAGGCCACCTTTCATCTGACACCCAGACCCTGGGGAAAGGACTTCTTTTTCCCATGGCAAATGGCCTCCCTTGGCAGCCACTCACCCTGGCAGAAAGTGGGAGCCTAGCTAGAATGATGCAATCGTTGCTGGATTTTTCCAAAAGAAAAGCTGCCAGCAACTAGGGCCCTGGAAGTACTTAGAGCCTCAAACGCCACCTTGAACATATTCCTGAGACCCTGGGGAAAGGACTTCGTTTTTCCCATGGAAAATGGCCTTCATTTGTGGCCACTTGGCCTGGCAGGCAGGGCAGTGCCAAGCCAGGAATCTACAAACTCTGCTGGATCCTTCCAGAACGAAAGCTGCCAGCAACTAGGACCCTGCAAGTCCTTAGAGCCCCAGATGCCACCAGTCATCTGACACCCAGAGCCTGGGCCAATGACTTTGTTTTCCCCATGGAAAATTGCCTCCATTTCTGGCCACTCGCCCTGACCAAGAGGGTGGTGCCCAGCAAGAAATTTGCAAGCTTTGCTGGATTGCTCCAAATCGAAAGCTGCCACTTGTTGTTGTTCTATTTCTCTAGAGTCCCATCATGCTGTTCTCAGATTGCTAAAGTCCATACCTCCTCGGTGTGTTCTTATGGCTGCAGATCTTCACAGCACAGACGCTTTCTTCTGCATGCTGTTCTTTCCCAGTTCAGGGCTCCTTCAAGGCTCTCCCTGAATGGCTACGCCGCCCCCTTTTATCCCAGTTCTCTTCAATGCTCACAGCTGCAGCCCATCAAGGACAACCAGGACCTGTGGGACAGATATTCAAATAGAATCCATTTCCTCTACTCTAGCCAGTAAGTACTACCCTACAAGTCCTCAGAACCCCAAAGGCCACCTTTCATCTGACACCCAGACCCTGGGGAAAGGACTTCTTTTTCCCATGGCAAATGGCCTCCCTTGGCAGCCACTCACCCTGGCAGAAAGTGGGAGCCTAGCTAGAATGATGCAATCGTTGCTGGATTTTTCCAAAAGAAAAGCTGGCAGCAACTAGGGCCCTGGAAGTACTTAGAGCCTCAAACGCCACCTTGAACATATTCCTGAGACCCTGGGGAAAGGACTTCGTTTTTCCCATGGAAAATGGCCTTCATTTGTGGCCACTTGGCCTGGCAGGCAGGGCAGTGCCAAGCCAGGAATCTACAAACTGTGCTGGATCCTTCCAGAACGAAAGCTGCCAGCAACTAGGACCCTGGAAGTCCTTAGAGCCCCAGATGCCACCAGTCATCTGACACCCAGAGCCTGGGCCAATGACTTCGTTTTCCCCATGGAAAATGGCCTCCATTTCTGGCCACTCGCCCTGACCAAGAGGGTGGTGCCCAGCAAGAAATTTGCAAGCTTTGCTGGATTGCTCCAAATCTAAAGCTACCACTTGTTGTTGTTCTATTTCTCTAGAGTCCCATAATGCTGTTCTCAGATTGCTAAAGTCCATACCTCCTCGGTGTGTTCTTATGGCTGCAGATCTTCACAGCACAGACGCTTTCTTCTGCATGCTGTTCTTTCCCAGTTCAGGGCTCCTTCAAGGCTCTCCCTGAATGGCTAAGCCGCCCCCTTTTATCCCAGTTCTCTTCAATGCTCACAGCTGCAGCCCATCAAGGACAACCAGGACCTGTGGGACAGATATTCAAATAGAATCCATTTCCTCTACTCTAGCCAGTAAGTACTACCCTACAAGTCCTCAGAACCCCAAAGGCCACCTTTCATCTGACACCCAGACCCTGGGGAAAGGACTTCTTTTTCCCATGGCAAATGGCCTCCCTTGGCAGCCACTCACCCTGGCAGAAAGTGGGAGCCTAGCTAGAATGATGCAATCGTTGCTGGATTTTTCCAAAAGAAAAGCTGCCAGCAACTAGGGCCCTGGAAGTACTTAGAGCCTCAAACGCCACCTTGAACATATTCCTGAGACCCTGGGGAAAGGACTTCGTTTTTCCCATGGAAAATGGCCTTCATTTGTGGCCACTTGGCCTGGCAGGCAGGGCAGTGCCAAGCCAGGAATCTACAAACTCTGCTGGATCCTTCCAGAACGAAAGCTGCCAGCAACTAGGACCCTGCAAGTCCTTAGAGCCCCAGATGCCACCAGTCATCTGACACCCAGAGCCTGGGCCAATGACTTCGTTTTCCCCATGGAAAATGGCCTCCATTTCTGGCCACTCGCCCTGACCAAGAGGGTGGTGCCCAGCAAGAAATTTGCAAGCTTTGCTGGATTGCTCCAAATCTAAAGCTACCACTTGTTGTTGTTCTATTTCTCTAGAGTCCCATCATGCTGTTCTCAGATTGCTAAAGTCCATACCTCCTCGGTGTGTTCTTATGGCTGCAGATCTTCACAGCACAGACGCTTTCTTCTGCATGCTGTTCTTTCCCAGTTCAGGGCTCCTTCAAGGCTCTCCCTGAATGGCTAAGCCGCCCCCTTTTATCCCAGTTCTCTTCAATGCTCACAGCTGCAGCCCATCAAGGACAACCAGGACCTGTGGGACAGATATTCAAATAGAATCCATTTCCTCTACTCTAGCCAGTAAGTACTACCCTACAAGTCCTCAGAACCCCAAAGGCCACCTTTCATCTGACACCCAGACCCTGGGGAAAGGACTTCTTTTTCCCATGGCAAATGGCCTCCCTTGGCAGCCACTCACCCTGGCAGAAAGTGGGAGCCTAGCTAGAATGATGCAATCGTTGCTGGATTTTTCCAAAAGAAAAGCTGCCAGCAACTAGGGCCCTGGAAGTACTTAGAGCCTCAAACGCCACCTTGAACATATTACTGAGACCCTGGGGAAAGGACTTCTTTTTCCCATGGAAAATGGCCTTCATTTGTGGCCACTTGGCCTGGCAGGCAGGGCAGTGCCAAGCCAGGAATCTACAAACTCTGCTGGATCCTTCCAGAACGAAAGCTGCCAGCAACTAGGACCCTGCAAGTCCTTACAGCCCCAGATGCCACCAGTCATCTGACACCCAGAGCCTGGGCCAATGACTTTGTTTTCCCCATGGAAAATTGCCTCCATTTCTGGCCACTCGCCCTGACCAAGAGGGTGGTGCCCAGCAAGAAATTTGCAAGCTTTGCTGGATTGCTCCAAATCTAAAGCTGCCACTTGTTGTTGTTCTATTTCTCTAGAGTCCCATAATGCTGTTCTCAGATTGCTAAAGTCCATACCTCCTCGGTGTGTTCTTATGGCTGCAGATCTTCACAGCACAGACGCTTTCTTCTGCATGCTGTTCTTTCCAAGTTCAGGGCTCCTTCAAGGCTCTCCCTGAATGGCTACGCCGCCCCCTTTTATCCCAGTTCTCTTCAATGCTCACAGCTGCAGCCCATCAAGGACAACCAGGACCTGTGGGACAGATATTCAAATAGAATCCATTTCCTCTACTCTAGCCAGTAAGTACTACCCTACAAGTCCTCAGAACCCCAAAGGCCACCTTTCATCTGACACCCAGACCCTGGGGAAAGGACTTCTTTTTCCCATGGCAAATGGCCTCCCTTGGCAGCCACTCACCCTGGCAGAAAGTGGGAGCCTAGCTAGAATGATGCAATCGTTGCTGGATTTTTCCAAAAGAAAAGCTGCCAGCAACTAGGGCCCTGGAAGTACTTAGAGCCTCAAACGCCACCTTGAACATATTCCTGAGACCCTGGGGAAAGGACTTCGTTTTTCCCATGGAAAATGGCCTTCATTTGTGGCCACTTGGCCTGGCAGGCAGGGCAGTGCCAAGCCAGGAATCTACAAACTCTGCTGGATCCTTCCAGAACGAAAGCTGCCAGCAACTAGGACCCTGCAAGTCCTTAGAGCCCCAGATGCCACCAGTCATCTGACACCCAGAGCCTGGGCCAATGACTTCGTTTTCCCCATGGAAAATGGCCTCCATTTCTGGCCACTCGCCCTGACCAAGAGGGTGGTGCCCAGCAAGAAATTTGCAAGCTTTGCTGGATTGCTCCAAATCGAAAGCTGCCACTTGTTGTTGTTTTATTTCTCTAGAGTCCCATCATGCTGTTCTCAGATTGCTAAAGTCCATACCTCCTCGGTGTGTTCTTATGGCTGCAGATCTTCACAGCACAGACGCTTTCTTCTGCATGCTGTTCTTTCCCAGTTCAGGGCTCCTTCAAGGCTCTCCCTGAATGGCTACGCCGCCCCCTTTTATCCCAGTTCTCTTCAATGCTCACAGCTGCAGCCCATCAAGGACAACCAGGACCTGTGGGGCAAAGCCTCTAGACAGATATTCAAATAGAATCCATTTCCTCTACTCTAGCCAGTAAGTACTACCCTACAAGTCCTCAGAACCCCAAAGGCCACCTTTCATCTGACACCCAGACCCTGGGGAAAGGACTTCTTTTTCCCATGGCAAATGGCCTCCCTTGGCAGCCACTCACCCTGGCAGAAAGTGGGAGCCTAGCTAGAATGATGCAATCCTTGCTGGATTTTTCCAAAAGAAAAGCTGCCAGCAACTAGGGCCCTGGAAGTACTTAGAGCCTCAAACGCCACCTTGAACATATTACTGAGACCCTGGGGAAAGGACTTCTTTTTCCCATGGAAAATGGCCTTCATTTGTGGCCACTTGGCCTGGCAGGCAGGGCAGTGCCAAGCCAGGAATCTACAAACTCTGCTGGATCCTTCCAGAACGAAAGCTGCCAGCAACTAGGACCCTGCAAGTCCTTAGAGCCCCAGATGCCACCAGTCATCTGACACCCAGAGCCTGGGCCAATGACTTTGTTTTCCCCATGGAAAATTGCCTCCATTTCTGGCCACTCGCCCTGACCAAGAGGGTGGTGCCCAGCAAGAAATTTGCAAGCTTTGCTGGATTGCTCCAAATCTAAAGCTGCCACTTGTTGTTGTTCTATTTCTCTAGAGTCCCATCATGCTGTTCTCAGATTGCTAAAGTCCATACCTCCTCGGTGTGTTCTTATGGCTGCAGATCTTCACAGCACAGACGCTTTCTTCTGCATGCTGTTCTTTCCCAGTTCAGGGCTCCTTCAAGGCTCTCCCTGAATGGCTACGCCGCCCCCTTTTATCCCAGTTCTCTTCAATGCTCACAGCTGCAGCCCATCAAGGACAACCAGGACCTGTGGGGCAAAGCCTCTAGACAGATATTCAAATAGAATCCATTTCCTCTACTCTAGCCAGTAAGTACTACCCTACAAGTCCTCAGAACCCCAAAGGCCACCTTTCATCTGACACCCAGACCCTGGGGAAAGGACTTCTTTTTCCCATGGCAAATGGCCTCCCTTGGCAGCCACTCACCCTGGCAGAAAGTGGGAGCCTAGCTAGAATGATGCAATCGTTGCTGGATTTTTCCAAAAGAAAAGCTGGCAGCAACTAGGGCCCTGGAAGTACTTAGAGCCTCAAACGCCACCTTGAACATATTCCTGAGACCCTGGGGAAAGGACTTCGTTTTTCCCATGGAAAATGGCCTTCATTTGTGGCCACTTGGCCTGGCAGGCAGGGCAGTGCCAAGCCAGGAATCTACAAACTCTGCTGGATCCTTCCAGAACGAAAGCTGCCAGCAACTAGGACCCTGCAAGTCCTTAGAGCCCCAGATGCCACCAGTCATCTGACACCCAGAGCCTGGGCCAATGACTTCGTTTTCCCCATGGAAAATGGCCTCCATTTCTGGCCACTCGCCCTGACCAAGAGGGTGGTGCCCAGCAAGAAATTTGCAAGCTTTGCTGGATTGCTCCAAATCGAAAGCTACCACTTGTTGTTGTTCTATTTCTCTAGAGTCCCATCATGCTGTTCTCAGATTGCTAAAGTCCATACCTCCTCGGTGTGTTCTTATGGCTGCAGATCTTCACAGCACAGACGCTTTCTTCTGCATGCTGTTCTTTCCCAGTTCAGGGCTCCTTCAAGGCTCTCCCTGAATGGCTACGCCGCCCCCTTTTATCCCAGTTCTCTTCAATGCTCACAGCTGCAGCCCATCAAGGACAACCAGGACCTGTGGGACAGATATTCAAATAGAATCCATTTCCTCTACTCTAGCCAGTAAGTACTACCCTACAAGTCCTCAGAACCCCAAAGGCCACCTTTCATCTGACACCGAGACCCTGGGGAAAGGACTTCTTTTTCCCATGGCAAATGGCCTCCCTTGGCAGCCACTCACCCTGGCAGAAAGTGGGAGCCTAGCTAGAATGATGCAATCGTTGCTGGATTTTTCCAAAAGAAAAGCTGGCAGCAACTAGGGCCCTGGAAGTACTTAGAGCCTCAAACGCCACCTTGAACATATTCCTGAGACCCTGGGGAAAGGACTTCGTTTTTCCCATGGGAAATGGCCTTCATTTGTGGCCACTTGGCCTGGCAGGCAGGGCAGTGCCAAGCCAGGAATCTACAAACTGTGCTGGATCCTTCCAGAACGAAAGCTGCCAGCAACTAGGACCCTGCAAGTCCTTAGAGCCCCAGATGCCACCAGTCATCTGACACCCAGAGCCTGGGCCAATGACTTCGTTTTCCCCATGGAAAATGGCCTCCATTTCTGGCCACTCGCCCTGACCAAGAGGGTGGTGCCCAGCAAGAAATTTGCAAGCTTTGCTGGATTGCTCCAAATCGAAAGCTGCCACTTGTTGTTGTTCTATTTCTCTAGAGTCCCATCATGCTGTTCTCAGATTGCTAAAGTCCATACCTCCTCGGTGTGTTCTTATGGCTGCAGATCTTCACAGCACAGACGCTTTCTTCTGCATGCTGTTCTTTCCCAGTTCAGGGCTCCTTCAAGGCTCTCCCTGAATGGCTACGCCGCCCCCTTTTATCCCAGTTCTCTTCAATGCTCACAGCTGCAGCCCATCAAGGACAACCAGGGCCTGTGGGGCAAAGCCTCTAGACAGATATTCAAATAGAATCCATTTCCTCTACTCTAGCCAGTAAGTACTACCCTACAAGTCCTCAGAACCCCAAAGGCCACCTTTCATCTGACACCCAGACCCTGGGGAAAGGACTTCTTTTTCCCATGGCAAATGGCCTCCCTTGGCAGCCACTCACCCTGGCAGAAAGTGGGAGCCTAGCTAGAATGATGCAATCGTTGCTGGATTTTTCCAAAAGAAAAGCTGGCAGCAACTAGGGCCCTGGAAGTACTTAGAGCCTCAAACGCCACCTTGAACATATTCCTGAGACCCTGGGGAAAGGACTTCGTTTTTCCCATGGGAAATGGCCTTCATTTGTGGCCACTTGGCCTGGCAGGCAGGGCAGTGCCAAGCCAGGAATCTACAAACTCTGCTGGATCCTTCCAGAACGAAAGCTGCCAGCAACTAGGACCCTGCAAGTCCTTAGAGCCCCAGATGCCACCAGTCATCTGACACCCAGAGCCTGGGCCAATGACTTCGTTTTCCCCATGGAAAATGGCCTCCATTTCTGGCCACTCGCCCTGACCAAGAGGGTGGTGCCCAGCAAGAAATTTGCAAGCTTTGCTGGATTGCTCCAAATCGAAAGCTACCACTTGTTGTTGTTCTATTTCTCTAGAGTCCCATCATGCTGTTCTCAGATTGCTAAAGTCCATACCTCCTCGGTGTGTTCTTATGGCTGCAGATCTTCACAGCACAGACGCTTTCTTCTGCATGCTGTTCTTTCCCAGTTCAGGGCTCCTTCAAGGCTCTCCCTGAATGGCTACGCCGCCCCCTTTTATCCCAGTTCTCTTCAATGCTCACAGCTGCAGCCCATCAAGGACAACCAGGACCTGTGGGACAGATATTCAAATAGAATCCATTTCCTCTACTCTAGCCAGTAAGTACTACCCTACAAGTCCTCAGAACCCCAAAGGCCACCTTTCATCTGACACCCAGACCCTGGGGAAAGGACTTCTTTTTCTCATGGCAAATGGCCTCCCTTGGCAGCCACTCACCCTGGCAGAAAGTGGGAGCCTAGCTAGAATGATGCAATCGTTGCTGGATTTTTCCAAAAGAAAAGCTGGCAGCAACTAGGGCCCTGGAAGTACTTAGAGCCTCAAACGCCACCTTGAACATATTCCTGAGACCCTGGGGAAAGGACTTCGTTTTTCCCATGGGAAATGGCCTTCATTTGTGGCCACTTGGCCTGGCAGGCAGGGCAGTGCCAAGCCAGGAATCTACAAACTGTGCTGGATCCTTCCAGAACGAAAGCTGCCAGCAACTAGGACCCTGCAAGTCCTTAGAGCCCCAGATGCCACCAGTCATCTGACACCCAGAGCCTGGGCCAATGACTTCGTTTTCCCCATGGAAAATGGCCTCCATTTCTGGCCACTCGCCCTGACCAAGAGGGTGGTGCCCAGCAAGAAATTTGCAAGCTTTGCTGGATTGCTCCAAATCGAAAGCTACCACTTGTTGTTCTTCTATTTCTCTAGAGTCCCATCATGCTGTTCTCAGATTGCTAAAGTCCATACCTCCTCGGTGTGTTCTTATGGCTGCAGATCTTCACAGCACAGACGCTTTCTTCTGCATGCTGTTCTTTCCCAGTTCAGGGCTCCTTCAAGGCTCTCCCTGAATGGCTACGCCGCCCCCTTTTATCCCAGTTCTCTTCAATGCTCACAGCTGCAGCCCATCAAGGACAACCAGGACCTGTGGGACAGATATTCAAATAGAATCCATTTCCTCTACTCTAGCCAGTAAGTACTACCCTACAAGTCCTCAGAACCCCAAAGGCCACCTTTCATCTGACACCCAGACCCTGGGGAAAGGACTTCTTTTTCCCATGGCAAATGGCCTCCCTTGGCAGCCACTCACCCTGGCAGAAAGTGGGAGCCTAGCTAGAATGATGCAATCCTTGCTGGATTTTTCCAAAAGAAAAGCTGCCAGCAACTAGGGCCCTGGAAGTACTTAGAGCCTCAAACGCCACCTTGAACATATTCCTGAGACCCTGGGGAAAGGACTTCGTTTTTCCCATGGAAAATGGCCTTCATTTGTGGCCACTTGGCCTGGCAGGCAGGGCAGTGCCAAGCCAGGAATCTACAAACTCTGCTGGATCCTTCCAGAACGAAAGCTGCCAGCAACTAGGACCCTGCAAGTCCTTAGAGCCCCAGATGCCACCAGTCATCTGACACCCAGAGCCTGGGCCAATGACTTCGTTTTCCCCATGGAAAATGGCCTCCATTTCTGGCCACTCGCCCTGACCAAGAGGGTGGTGCCCAGCAAGAAATTTGCAAGCTTTGCTGGATTGCTCCAAATCGAAAGCTGCCACTTGTTGTTGTTCTATTTCTCTAGAGTCCCATCATGCTGTTCTCAGATTGCTAAAGTCCATACCTCCTCGGTGTGTTCTTATGGCTGCAGATCTTCACAGCACAGACGCTTTCTTCTGCATGCTGTTCTTTCCCAGTTCAGGGCTCCTTCAAGGCTCTCCCTGAATGGCTACGCCGCCCCCTTTTATCCCAGTTCTCTTCAATGCTCACAGCTGCAGCCCATCAAGGACAACCAGGGCCTGTGGGGCAAAGCCTCTAGACAGATATTCAAATAGAATCCATTTCCTCTACTCTAGCCAGTAAGTACTACCCTACAAGTCCTCAGAACCCCAAAGGCCACCTTTCATCTGACACCCAGACCCTGGGGAAAGGACTTCTTTTTCCCATGGCAAATGGCCTCCCTTGGCAGCCACTCACCCTGGCAGAAAGTGGGAGCCTAGCTAGAATGATGCAATCGTTGCTGGATTTTTCCAAAAGAAAAGCTGGCAGCAACTAGGGCCCTGGAAGTACTTAGAGCCTCAAACGCCACCTTGAACATATTCCTGAGACCCTGGGGAAAGGACTTCGTTTTTCCCATGGGAAATGGCCTTCATTTGTGGCCACTTGGCCTGGCAGGCAGGGCAGTGCCAAGCCAGGAATCTACAAACTCTGCTGGATCCTTCCAGAACGAAAGCTGCCAGCAACTAGGACCCTGCAAGTCCTTAGAGCCCCAGATGCCACCAGTCATCTGACACCCAGAGCCTGGGCCAATGACTTCGTTTTCCCCATGGAAAATGGCCTCCATTTCTGGCCACTCGCCCTGACCAAGAGGGTGGTGCCCAGCAAGAAATTTGCAAGCTTTGCTGGATTGCTCCAAATCTAAAGCTACCACTTGTTGTTGTTCTATTTCTCTAGAGTCCCATCATGCTGTTCTCAGATTGCTAAAGTCCATACCTCCTCGGTGTGTTCTTATGGCTGCAGATCTTCACAGCACAGACGCTTTCTTCTGCATGCTGTTCTTTCCCAGTTCAGGGCTCCTTCAAGGCTCTCCCTGAATGGCTACGCCGCCCCCTTTTATCCCAGTTCTCTTCAATGCTCACAGCTGCAGCCCATCAAGGACAACCAGGACCTGTAGGACAGATATTCAAATAGAATCCATTTCCTCTACTCTAGCCAGTAAGTACTACCCTACAAGTCCTCAGAACCCCAAAGGCCACCTTTCATCTGACACCCAGACCCTGGGGAAAGGACTTCTTTTTCCCATGGCAAATGGCCTCCCTTGGCAGCCACTCACCCTGGCAGAAAGTGGGAGCCTAGCTAGAATGATGCAATCGTTGCTGGATTTTTCCAAAAGACAAGCTGGCAGCAACTAGGGCCCTGGAAGTACTTAGAGCCTCAAACGCCACCTTGAACATATTCCTGAGACCCTGGGGAAAGGACTTCGTTTTTCCCATGGAAAATGGCCTTCATTTGTGGCCACTTGGCCTGGCAGGCAGGGCAGTGCCAAGCCAGGAATCTACAAACTCTGCTGGATCCTTCCAGAACGAAAGCTGCCAGCAACTAGGACCCTGCAAGTCCTTAGAGCCCCAGATGCCACCTGTCATCTGACACCCAGAGCCTGGGCCAATGACTTCGTTTTCCCCATGGAAAATGGCCTCCATTTCTGGCCACTCGCCCTGACCAAGAGGGTGGTGCCCAGCAAGAAATTTGCAAGCTTTGCTGGATTGCTCCAAATCGAAAGCTGCCACTTGTTGTTGTTTTATTTCTCTAGAGTCCCATCATGCTGTTCTCAGATTGCTAAAGTCCATACCTCCTCGGTGTGTTCTTATGGCTGCAGATCTTCACAGCACAGACGCTTTCTTCTGCATGCTGTTCTTTCCCAGTTCAGGGCTCCTTCAAGGCTCTCCCTGAATGGCTACGCCGCCCCCTTTTATCCCAGTTCTCTTCAATGCTCACAGCTGCAGCCCATCAAGGACAACCAGGACCTGTGGGGCAAAGCCTCTAGACAGATATTCAAATAGAATCCATTTCCTCTACTCTAGCCAGTAAGTACTACCCTACAAGTCCTCAGAACCCCAAAGGCCACCTTTCATCTGACACCCAGACCCTGGGGAAAGGACTTCTTTTTCCCATGGCAAATGGCCTCCCTTGGCAGCCACTCACCCTGGCAGAAAGTGGGAGCCTAGCTAGAATGATGCAATCGTTGCTGGATTTTTCCAAAAGAAAAGCTGCCAGCAACTAGGGCCCTGGAAGTACTTAGAGCCTCAAACGCCACCTTGAACATATTCCTGAGACCCTGGGGAAAGGACTTCGTTTTTCCCATGGAAAATGGCCTTCATTTGTGGCCACTTGGCCTGGCAGGCAGGGCAGTGCCAAGCCAGGAATCTACAAACTCTGCTGGATCCTTCCAGAACGAAAGCTGCCAGCAACTAGGACCCTGCAAGTCCTTAGAGCCCCAGATGCCACCAGTCATCTGACACCCAGAGCCTGGGCCAATGACTTCGTTTTCCCCATGGAAAATGGCCTCCATTTCTGGCCACTCGCCCTGACCAAGAGGGTGGTGCCCAGCAAGAAATTTGCAAGCTTTGCTGGATTGCTCCAAATCTAAAGCTGCCACTTGTTGTTGTTCTATTTCTCTAGAGTCCCATCATGCTGTTCTCAGATTGCTAAAGTCCATACCTCCTCGGTGTGTTCTTATGGCTGCAGATCTTCACAGCACAGACGCTTTCTTCTGCATGCTGTTCTTTCCCAGTTCAGGGCTCCTTCAAGGCTCTCCCTGAATGGCTACGCCGCCCCCTTTTATCCCAGTTCTCTTCAATGCTCACAGCTGCAGCCCATCAAGGACAACCAGGGCCTGTGGGGCAAAGCCTCTAGACAGATATTCAAATAGAATCCATTTCCTCTACTCTAGCCAGTAAGTACTACCCTACAAGTCCTCAGAACCCCAAAGGCCACCTTTCATCTGACACCCAGACCCTGGGGAAAGGACTTCTTTTTCCCATGGCAAATGGCCTCCCTTGGCAGCCACTCACCCTGGCAGAAAGTGGGAGCCTAGCTAGAATGATGCAATCGTTGCTGGATTTTTCCAAAAGAAAAGCTGGCAGCAACTAGGGCCCTGGAAGTACTTAGAGCCTCAAACGCCACCTTGAACATATTCCTGAGACCCTGGGGAAAGGACTTCGTTTTTCCCATGGGAAATGGCCTTCATTTGTGGCCACTTGGCCTGGCAGGCAGGGCAGTGCCAAGCCAGGAATCTACAAACTCTGCTGGATCCTTCCAGAACGAAAGCTGCCAGCAACTAGGACCCTGCAAGTCCTTAGAGCCCCAGATGCCACCAGTCATCTGACACCCAGAGCCTGGGCCAATGACTTCGTTTTCCCCATGGAAAATGGCCTCCATTTCTGGCCACTCGCCCTGACCAAGAGGGTGGTGCCCAGCAAGAAATTTGCAAGCTTTGCTGGATTGCTCCAAATCGAAAGCTACCACTTGTTGTTGTTCTATTTCTCTAGAGTCCCATCATGCTGTTCTCAGATTGCTAAAGTCCATACCTCCTCGGTGTGTTCTTATGGCTGCAGATCTTCACAGCACAGACGCTTTCTTCTGCATGCTGTTCTTTCCCAGTTCAGGGCTCCTTCAAGGCTCTCCCTGAATGGCTACGCCGCCCCCTTTTATCCCAGTTCTCTTCAATGCTCACAGCTGCAGCCCATCAAGGACAACCAGGACCTGTGGGACAGATATTCAAATAGAATCCATTTCCTCTACTCTAGCCAGTAAGTACTACCCTACAAGTCCTCAGAACCCCAAAGGCCACCTTTCATCTGACACCCAGACCCTGGGGAAAGGACTTCTTTTTCTCATGGCAAATGGCCTCCCTTGGCAGCCACTCACCCTGGCAGAAAGTGGGAGCCTAGCTAGAATGATGCAATCGTTGCTGGATTTTTCCAAAAGAAAAGCTGGCAGCAACTAGGGCCCTGGAAGTACTTAGAGCCTCAAACGCCACCTTGAACATATTCCTGAGACCCTGGGGAAAGGACTTCGTTTTTCCCATGGGAAATGGCCTTCATTTGTGGCCACTTGGCCTGGCAGGCAGGGCAGTGCCAAGCCAGGAATCTACAAACTGTGCTGGATCCTTCCAGAACGAAAGCTGCCAGCAACTAGGACCCTGCAAGTCCTTAGAGCCCCAGATGCCACCAGTCATCTGACACCCAGAGCCTGGGCCAATGACTTCGTTTTCCCCATGGAAAATGGCCTCCATTTCTGGCCACTCGCCCTGACCAAGAGGGTGGTGCCCAGCAAGAAATTTGCAAGCTTTGCTGGATTGCTCCAAATCGAAAGCTACCACTTGTTGTTCTTCTATTTCTCTAGAGTCCCATCATGCTGTTCTCAGATTGCTAAAGTCCATACCTCCTCGGTGTGTTCTTATGGCTGCAGATCTTCACAGCACAGACGCTTTCTTCTGCATGCTGTTCTTTCCCAGTTCAGGGCTCCTTCAAGGCTCTCCCTGAATGGCTACGCCGCCCCCTTTTATCCCAGTTCTCTTCAATGCTCACAGCTGCAGCCCATCAAGGACAACCAGGACCTGTGGGACAGATATTCAAATAGAATCCATTTCCTCTACTCTAGCCAGTAAGTACTACCCTACAAGTCCTCAGAACCCCAAAGGCCACCTTTCATCTGACACCCAGACCCTGGGGAAAGGACTTCTTTTTCCCATGGCAAATGGCCTCCCTTGGCAGCCACTCACCCTGGCAGAAAGTGGGAGCCTAGCTAGAATGATGCAATCCTTGCTGGATTTTTCCAAAAGAAAAGCTGGCAGCAACTAGGGCCCTGGAAGTACTTAGAGCCTCAAACGCCACCTTGAACATATTCCTGAGACCCTGGGGAAAGGACTTCGTTTTTCCCATGGAAAATGGCCTTCATTTGTGGCCACTTGGCCTGGCAGGCAGGGCAGTGCCAAGCCAGGAATCTACAAACTCTGCTGGATCCTTCCAGAACGAAAGCTGCCAGCAACTAGGACCCTGCAAGTCCTTAGAGCCCCAGATGCCACCAGTCATCTGACACCCAGAGCCTGGGCCAATGACTTCGTTTTCCCCATGGAAAATGGCCTCCATTTCTGGCCACTCGCCCTGACCAAGAGGGTGGTGCCCAGCAAGAAATTTGCAAGCTTTGCTGGATTGCTCCAAATCGAAAGCTGCCACTTGTTGTTGTTCTATTTCTCTAGAGTCCCATCATGCTGTTCTCAGATTGCTAAAGTCCATACCTCCTCGGTGTGTTCTTATGGCTGCAGATCTTCACAGCACAGACGCTTTCTTCTGCATGCTGTTCTTTCCCAGTTCAGGGCTCCTTCAAGGCTCTCCCTGAATGGCTACGCCGCCCCCTTTTATCCCAGTTCTCTTCAATGCTCACAGCTGCAGCCCATCAAGGACAACCAGGGCCTGTGGGGCAAAGCCTCTAGACAGATATTCAAATAGAATCCATTTCCTCTACTCTAGCCAGTAAGTACTACCCTACAAGTCCTCAGAACCCCAAAGGCCACCTTTCATCTGACACCCAGACCCTGGGGAAAGGACTTCTTTTTCCCATGGCAAATGGCCTCCCTTGGCAGCCACTCACCCTGGCAGAAAGTGGGAGCCTAGCTAGAATGATGCAATCGTTGCTGGATTTTTCCAAAAGAAAAGCTGGCAGCAACTAGGGCCCTGGAAGTACTTAGAGCCTCAAACGCCACCTTGAACATATTCCTGAGACCCTGGGGAAAGGACTTCGTTTTTCCCATGGGAAATGGCCTTCATTTGTGGCCACTTGGCCTGGCAGGCAGGGCAGTGCCAAGCCAGGAATCTACAAACTCTGCTGGATCCTTCCAGAACGAAAGCTGCCAGCAACTAGGACCCTGCAAGTCCTTAGAGCCCCAGATGCCACCAGTCATCTGACACCCAGAGCCTGGGCCAATGACTTCGTTTTCCCCATGGAAAATGGCCTCCATTTCTGGCCACTCGCCCTGACCAAGAGGGTGGTGCCCAGCAAGAAATTTGCAAGCTTTGCTGGATTGCTCCAAATCTAAAGCTACCACTTGTTGTTGTTCTATTTCTCTAGAGTCCCATCATGCTGTTCTCAGATTGCTAAAGTCCATACCTCCTCGGTGTGTTCTTATGGCTGCAGATCTTCACAGCACAGACGCTTTCTTCTGCATGCTGTTCTTTCCCAGTTCAGGGCTCCTTCAAGGCTCTCCCTGAATGGCTACGCCGCCCCCTTTTATCCCAGTTCTCTTCAATGCTCACAGCTGCAGCCCATCAAGGACAACCAGGACCTGTAGGACAGATATTCAAATAGAATCCATTTCCTCTACTCTAGCCAGTAAGTACTACCCTACAAGTCCTCAGAACCCCAAAGGCCACCTTTCATCTGACACCCAGACCCTGGGGAAAGGACTTCTTTTTCCCATGGCAAATGGCCTCCCTTGGCAGCCACTCACCCTGGCAGAAAGTGGGAGCCTAGCTAGAATGATGCAATCGTTGCTGGATTTTTCCAAAAGACAAGCTGGCAGCAACTAGGGCCCTGGAAGTACTTAGAGCCTCAAACGCCACCTTGAACATATTCCTGAGACCCTGGGGAAAGGACTTCGTTTTTCCCATGGAAAATGGCCTTCATTTGTGGCCACTTGGCCTGGCAGGCAGGGCAGTGCCAAGCCAGGAATCTACAAACTCTGCTGGATCCTTCCAGAACGAAAGCTGCCAGCAACTAGGACCCTGCAAGTCCTTAGAGCCCCAGATGCCACCAGTCATCTGACACCCAGAGCCTGGGCCAATGACTTCGTTTTCCCCATGGAAAATGGCCTCCATTTCTGGCCACTCGCCCTGACCAAGAGGGTGGTGCCCAGCAAGAAATTTGCAAGCTTTGCTGGATTGCTCCAAATCGAAAGCTGCCACTTGTTGTTGTTCTATTTCTCTAGAGTCCCATCATGCTGTTCTCAGATTGCTAAAGTCCATACCTCCTCGGTGTGTTCTTATGGCTGCAGATCTTCACAGCACAGACGCTTTCTTCTGCATGCTGTTCTTTCCCAGTTCAGGGCTCCTTCAAGGCTCTCCCTGAATGGCTACGCCGCCCCCTTTTATCCCAGTTCTCTTCAATGCTCACAGCTGCAGCCCATCAAGGACAACCAGGGCCTGTGGGGCAAAGCCTCTAGACAGATATTCAAATAGAATCCATTTCCTCTACTCTAGCCAGTAAGTACTACCCTACAAGTCCTCAGAACCCCAAAGGCCACCTTTCATCTGACACCCAGACCCTGGGGAAAGGACTTCTTTTTCCCATGGCAAATGGCCTCCCTTGGCAGCCACTCACCCTGGCAGAAAGTGGGAGCCTAGCTAGAATGATGCAATCGTTGCTGGATTTTTCCAAAAGAAAAGCTGGCAGCAACTAGGGCCCTGGAAGTACTTAGAGCCTCAAACGCCACCTTGAACATATTCCTGAGACCCTGGGGAAAGGACTTCGTTTTTCCCATGGGAAATGGCCTTCATTTGTGGCCACTTGGCCTGGCAGGCAGGGCAGTGCCAAGCCAGGAATCTACAAACTCTGCTGGATCCTTCCAGAACGAAAGCTGCCAGCAACTAGGACCCTGCAAGTCCTTAGAGCCCCAGATGCCACCAGTCATCTGACACCCAGAGCCTGGGCCAATGACTTCGTTTTCCCCATGGAAAATGGCCTCCATTTCTGGCCACTCGCCCTGACCAAGAGGGTGGTGCCCAGCAAGAAATTTGCAAGCTTTGCTGGATTGCTCCAAATCTAAAGCTACCACTTGTTGTTGTTCTATTTCTCTAGAGTCCCATCATGCTGTTCTCAGATTGCTAAAGTCCATACCTCCTCGGTGTGTTCTTATGGCTGCAGATCTTCACAGCACAGACGCTTTCTTCTGCATGCTGTTCTTTCCCAGTTCAGGGCTCCTTCAAGGCTCTCCCTGAATGGCTACGCCGCCCCCTTTTATCCCAGTTCTCTTCAATGCTCACAGCTGCAGCCCATCAAGGACAACCAGGACCTGTAGGACAGATATTCAAATAGAATCCATTTCCTCTACTCTAGCCAGTAAGTACTACCCTACAAGTCCTCAGAACCCCAAAGGCCACCTTTCATCTGACACCCAGACCCTGGGGAAAGGACTTCTTTTTCCCATGGCAAATGGCCTCCCTTGGCAGCCACTCACCCTGGCAGAAAGTGGGAGCCTAGCTAGAATGATGCAATCGTTGCTGGATTTTTCCAAAAGACAAGCTGCCAGCAACTAGGGCCCTGGAAGTACTTAGAGCCTCAAACGCCACCTTGAACATATTCCTGAGACCCTGGGGAAAGGACTTCGTTTTTCCCATGGAAAATGGCCTTCATTTGTGGCCACTTGGCCTGGCAGGCAGGGCAGTGCCAAGCCAGGAATCTACAAACTCTGCTGGATCCTTCCAGAACGAAAGCTGCCAGCAACTAGGACCCTGCAAGTCCTTAGAGCCCCAGATGCCACCTGTCATCTGACACCCAGAGCCTGGGCCAATGACTTCGTTTTCCCCATGGAAAATGGCCTCCATTTCTGGCCACTCGCCCTGACCAAGAGGGTGGTGCCCAGCAAGAAATTTGCAAGCTTTGCTGGATTGCTCCAAATCGAAAGCTGCCACTTGTTGTTGTTTTATTTCTCTAGAGTCCCATAATGCTGTTCTCAGATTGCTAAAGTCCATACCTCCTCGGTGTGTTCTTATGGCTGCAGATCTTCACAGCACAGACGCTTTCTTCTGCATGCTGTTCTTTCCCAGTTCAGGGCTCCTTCAAGGCTCTCCCTGAATGGCTACGCCGCCCCCTTTTATCCCAGTTCTCTTCAATGCTCACAGCTGCAGCCCATCAAGGACAACCAGGACCTGTGGGGCAAAGCCTCTAGACAGATATTCAAATAGAATCCATTTCCTCTACTCTAGCCAGTAAGTACTACCCTACAAGTCCTCAGAACCCCAAAGGCCACCTTTCATCTGACACCCAGACCCTGGGGAAAGGACTTCTTTTTCCCATGGCAAATGGCCTCCCTTGGCAGCCACTCACCCTGGCAGAAAGTGGGAGCCTAGCTAGAATGATGCAATCGTTGCTGGATTTTTCCAAAAGAAAAGCTGCCAGCAACTAGGGCCCTGGAAGTACTTAGAGCCTCAAACGCCACCTTGAACATATTCCTGAGACCCTGGGGAAAGGACTTCGTTTTTCCCATGGAAAATGGCCTTCATTTGTGGCCACTTGGCCTGGCAGGCAGGGCAGTGCCAAGCCAGGAATCTACAAACTCTGCTGGATCCTTCCAGAACGAAAGCTGCCAGCAACTAGGACCCTGCAAGTCCTTAGAGCCCCAGATGCCACCAGTCATCTGACACCCAGAGCCTGGGCCAATGACTTCGTTTTCCCCATGGAAAATGGCCTCCATTTCTGGCCACTCGCCCTGACCAAGAGGGTGGTGCCCAGCAAGAAATTTGCAAGCTTTGCTGGATTGCTCCAAATCTAAAGCTGCCACTTGTTGTTGTTCTATTTCTCTAGAGTCCCATCATGCTGTTCTCAGATTGCTAAAGTCCATACCTCCTCGGTGTGTTCTTATGGCTGCAGATCTTCACAGCACAGACGCTTTCTTCTGCATGCTGTTCTTTCCCAGTTCAGGGCTCCTTCAAGGCTCTCCCTGAATGGCTAAGCCGCCCCCTTTTATCCCAGTTCTCTTCAATGCTCACAGCTGCAGCCCATCAAGGACAACCAGGACCTGTGGGACAGATATTCAAATAGAATCCATTTCCTCTACTCTAGCCAGTAAGTACTACCCTACAAGTCCTCAGAACCCCAAAGGCCACCTTTCATCTGACACCCAGACCCTGGGGAAAGGACTTCTTTTTCCCATGGCAAATGGCCTCCCTTGGCAGCCACTCACCCTGGCAGAAAGTGGGAGCCTAGCTAGAATGATGCAATCGTTGCTGGATTTTTCCAAAAGAAAAGCTGGCAGCAACTAGGGCCCTGGAAGTACTTAGAGCCTCAAACGCCACCTTGAACATATTCCTGAGACCCTGGGGAAAGGACTTCGTTTTTCCCATGGAAAATGGCCTTCATTTGTGGCCACTTGGCCTGGCAGGCAGGGCAGTGCCAAGCCAGGAATCTACAAACTCTGCTGGATCCTTCCAGAACGAAAGCTGCCAGCAACTAGGACCCTGCAAGTCCTTAGAGCCCCAGATGCCACCAGTCATCTGACACCCAGAGCCTGGGCCAATGACTTTGTTTTCCCCATGGAAAATTGCCTCCATTTCTGGCCACTCGCCCTGACCAAGAGGGTGGTGCCCAGCAAGAAATTTGCAAGCTTTGCTGGATTGCTCCAAATCTAAAGCTGCCACTTGTTGTTGTTCTATTTCTCTAGAGTCCCATCATGCTGTTCTCAGATTGCTAAAGTCCATACCTCCTCGGTGTGTTCTTATGGCTGCAGATCTTCACAGCACAGACGCTTTCTTCTGCATGCTGTTCTTTCCCAGTTCAGGGCTCCTTCAAGGCTCTCCCTGAATGGCTACGCCGCCCCCTTTTATCCCAGTTCTCTTCAATGCTCACAGCTGCAGCCCATCAAGGACAACCAGGACCTGTGGGACAGATATTCAAATAGAATCCATTTCCTCTACTCTAGCCAGTAAGTACTACCCTACAAGTCCTCAGAACCCCAAAGGCCACCTTTCATCTGACACCCAGACCCTGGGGAAAGGACTTCTTTTTCCCATGGCAAATGGCCTCCCTTGGCAGCCACTCACCCTGGCAGAAAGTGGGAGCCTAGCTAGAATGATGCAATCGTTGCTGGATTTTTCCAAAAGAAAAGCTGGCAGCAACTAGGGCCCTGGAAGTACTTAGAGCCTCAAACGCCACCTTGAACATATTCCTGAGACCCTGGGGAAAGGACTTCTTTTTCCCATGGAAAATGGCCTTCATTTGTGGCCACTTGGCCTGGCAGGCAGGGCGGTGCCAAGCCAGGAATCTACAAACTCTGCTGGATCCTTCCAGAACGAAAGCTGCCAGCAACTAGGACCCTGCAAGTCCTTAGAGCCCCAGATGCCACCAGTCATCTGACACCCAGAGCCTGGGCCAATGACTTTGTTTTCCCCATGGAAAATTGCCTCCATTTCTGGCCACTCGCCCTGACCAAGAGGGTGGTGCCCAGCAAGAAATTTGCAAGCTTTGCTGGATTGCTCCAAATCTAAAGCTGCCACTTGTTGTTGTTCTATTTCTCTAGAGTCCCATCATGCTGTTCTCAGATTGCTAAAGTCCATACCTCCTCGGTGTGTTCTTATGGCTGCAGATCTTCACAGCACAGACGCTTTCTTCTGCATGCTGTTCTTTCCCAGTTCAGGGCTCCTTCAAGGCTCTCCCTGAATGGCTACGCCGCCCCCTTTTATCCCAGTTCTCTTCAATGCTCACAGCTGCAGCCCATCAAGGACAACCAGGACCTGTGGGACAGATATTCAAATAGAATCCATTTCCTCTACTCTAGCCAGTAAGTACTACCCTACAAGTCCTCAGAACCCCAAAGGCCACCTTTCATCTGACACCCAGACCCTGGGGAAAGGACTTCTTTTTCCCATGGCAAATGGCCTCCCTTGGCAGCCACTCACTTTGGCAGAAAGTGGGAGCCTAGCTAGAATGATGCAATCGTTGCTGGATTTTTCCAAAAGAAAAGCTGGCAGCAACTAGGGCCCTGGAAGTACTTAGAGCCTCAAACGCCACCTTGAACATATTACTGAGACCCTGGGGAAAGGACTTCGTTTTTCCCATGGAAAATGGCCTTCATTTCTGGCCACTTGGCCTGGCAGGCAGGGCAGTGCCAAGCCAGGAATCTACAAACTGTGCTGGATCCTTCCAGAACGAAAGCTGCCAGCAACTAGGACCCTGCAAGTCCTTACAGCCCCAGATGCCACCAGTCATCTGACACCCAGAGCCTGGGCCAATGACTTCGTTTTCCCCATGGAAAATGGCCTCCATTTCTGGCCACTCGCCCTGACCAAGAGGGTGGTGCCCAGCAAGAAATTTGCAAGCTTTGCTGGATTGCTCCAAATCTAAAGCTGCCACTTCTTGTTGTTTTATTTCTCTAGAGTCCCATCATGCTGTTCTCAGATTGCTAAAGTCCATACCTCCTCGGTGTGTTCTTATGGCTGCAGATCTTCACAGCACAGACGCTTTCTTCTGCATGCTGTTCTTTCCCAGTTCAGGGCTCCTTCAAGGCTCTCCCTGAATGGCTACGCCGCCCCCTTTTATCCCAGTTCTCTTCAATGCTCACAGCTGCAGCCCATCAAGGACAACCAGGACCTGTGGGGCAAAGCCTCTAGACAGATATTCAAATAGAATCCATTTCCTCTACTCTAGCCAGTAAGTACTACCCTACAAGTCCTCAGAACCCCAAAGGCCACCTTTCATCTGACACCCAGACCCTGGGGAAAGGACTTCTTTTTCCCATGGCAAATGGCCTCCCTTGGCAGCCACTCACCCTGGCAGAAAGTGGGAGCCTAGCTAGAATGATGCAATCGTTGCTGGATTTTTCCAAAAGAAAAGCTGGCAGCAACTAGGGCCCTGGAAGTACTTAGAGCCTCAAACGCCACCTTGAACATATTCCTGAGACCCTGGGGAAAGGACTTCGTTTTTCCCATGGGAAATGGCCTTCATTTGTGGCCACTTGGCCTGGCAGGCAGGGCAGTGCCAAGCCAGGAATCTACAAACTCTGCTGGATCCTTCCAGAACGAAAGCTGCCAGCAACTAGGACCCTGCAAGTCCTTAGAGCCCCAGATGCCACCAGTCATCTGACACCCAGAGCCTGGGCCAATGACTTTGTTTTCCCCATGGAAAATTGCCTCCATTTCTGGCCACTCGCCCTGACCAAGAGGGTGGTGCCCAGCAAGAAATTTGCAAGCTTTGCTGGATTGCTCCAAATCTAAAGCTGCCACTTGTTGTTGTTCTATTTCTCTAGAGTCCCATCATGCTGTTCTCAGATTGCTAAAGTCCATACCTCCTCGGTGTGTTCTTATGGCTGCAGATCTTCACAGCACAGACGCTTTCTTCTGCATGCTGTTCTTTCCCAGTTCAGGGCTCCTTCAAGGCTCTCCCTGAATGGCTACGCCGCCCCCTTTTATCCCAGTTCTCTTCAATGCTCACAGCTGCAGCCCATCAAGGACAACCAGGACCTGTGGGACAGATATTCAAATAGAATCCATTTCCTCTACTCTAGCCAGTAAGTACTACCCTACAAGTCCTCAGAACCCCAAAGGCCACCTTTCATCTGACACCCAGACCCTGGGGAAAGGACTTCTTTTTCCCATGGCAAATGGCCTCCCTTGGCAGCCACTCACCCTGGCAGAAAGTGGGAGCCTAGCTAGAATGATGCAATCGTTGCTGGATTTTTCCAAAAGAAAAGCTGGCAGCAACTAGGGCCCTGGAAGTACTTAGAGCCTCAAACGCCACCTTGAACATATTCCTGAGACCCTGGGGAAAGGACTTCTTTTTCCCATGGAAAATGGCCTTCATTTGTGGCCACTTGGCCTGGCAGGCAGGGCGGTGCCAAGCCAGGAATCTACAAACTCTGCTGGATCCTTCCAGAACGAAAGCTGCCAGCAACTAGGACCCTGCAAGTCCTTAGAGCCCCAGATGCCACCAGTCATCTGACACCCAGAGCCTGGGCCAATGACTTTGTTTTCCCCATGGAAAATTGCCTCCATTTCTGGCCACTCGCCCTGACCAAGAGGGTGGTGCCCAGCAAGAAATTTGCAAGCTTTGCTGGATTGCTCCAAATCTAAAGCTGCCACTTGTTGTTGTTCTATTTCTCTAGAGTCCCATCATGCTGTTCTCAGATTGCTAAAGTCCATACCTCCTCGGTGTGTTCTTATGGCTGCAGATCTTCACAGCACAGACGCTTTCTTCTGCATGCTGTTCTTTCCCAGTTCAGGGCTCCTTCAAGGCTCTCCCTGAATGGCTACGCCGCCCCCTTTTATCCCAGTTCTCTTCAATGCTCACAGCTGCAGCCCATCAAGGACAACCAGGACCTGTGGGACAGATATTCAAATAGAATCCATTTCCTCTACTCTAGCCAGTAAGTACTACCCTACAAGTCCTCAGAACCCCAAAGGCCACCTTTCATCTGACACCCAGACCCTGGGGAAAGGACTTCTTTTTCCCATGGCAAATGGCCTCCCTTGGCAGCCACTCACCCTGGCAGAAAGTGGGAGCCTAGCTAGAATGATGCAATCGTTGCTGGATTTTTCCAAAAGAAAAGCTGGCAGCAACTAGGGCCCTGGAAGTACTTAGAGCCTCAAACGCCACCTTGAACATATTACTGAGACCCTGGGGAAAGGACTTCGTTTTTCCCATGGAAAATGGCCTTCATTTCTGGCCACTTGGCCTGGCAGGCAGGGCAGTGCCAAGCCAGGAATCTACAAACTGTGCTGGATCCTTCCAGAACGAAAGCTGCCAGCAACTAGGACCCTGCAAGTCCTTACAGCCCCAGATGCCACCAGTCATCTGACACCCAGAGCCTGGGCCAATGACTTCGTTTTCCCCATGGAAAATGGCCTCCATTTCTGGCCACTCGCCCTGACCAAGAGGGTGGTGCCCAGCAAGAAATTTGCAAGCTTTGCTGGATTGCTCCAAATCGAAAGCTGCCACTTCTTGTTGTTTTATTTCTCTAGAGTCCCATCATGCTGTTCTCAGATTGCTAAAGTCCATACCTCCTCGGTGTGTTCTTATGGCTGCAGATCTTCACAGCACAGACGCTTTCTTCTGCATGCTGTTCTTTCCCAGTTCAGGGCTCCTTCAAGGCTCTCCCTGAATGGCTACGCCGCCCCCTTTTATCCCAGTTCTCTTCAATGCTCACAGCTGCAGCCCATCAAGGACAACCAGGACCTGTGGGGCAAAGCCTCTAGACAGATATTCAAATAGAATCCATTTCCTCTACTCTAGCCAGTAAGTACTACCCTACAAGTCCTCAGAACCCCAAAGGCCACCTTTCATCTGACACCCAGACCCTGGGGAAAGGACTTCTTTTTCCCATGGCAAATGGCCTCCCTTGGCAGCCACTCACCCTGGCAGAAAGTGGGAGCCTAGCTAGAATGATGCAATCGTTGCTGGATTTTTCCAAAAGAAAAGCTGGCAGCAACTAGGGCCCTGGAAGTACTTAGAGCCTCAAACGCCACCTTGAACATATTCCTGAGACCCTGGGGAAAGGACTTCGTTTTTCCCATGGGAAATGGCCTTCATTTGTGGCCACTTGGCCTGGCAGGCAGGGCAGTGCCAAGCCAGGAATCTACAAACTCTGCTGGATCCTTCCAGAACGAAAGCTGCCAGCAACTAGGACCCTGCAAGTCCTTAGAGCCCCAGATGCCACCAGTCATCTGACACCCAGAGCCTGGGCCAATGACTTCGTTTTCCCCATGGAAAATGGCCTCCATTTCTGGCCACTCGCCCTGACCAAGAGGGTGGTGCCCAGCAAGAAATTTGCAAGCTTTGCTGGATTGCTCCAAATCTAAAGCTACCACTTGTTGTTGTTCTATTTCTCTAGAGTCCCATCATGCTGTTCTCAGATTGCTAAAGTCCATACCTCCTCGGTGTGTTCTTATGGCTGCAGATCTTCACAGCACAGACGCTTTCTTCTGCATGCTGTTCTTTCCCAGTTCAGGGCTCCTTCAAGGCTCTCCCTGAATGGCTACGCCGCCCCCTTTTATCCCAGTTCTCTTCAATGCTCACAGCTGCAGCCCATCAAGGACAACCAGGACCTGTGGGACAGATATTCAAATAGAATCCATTTCCTCTACTCTAGCCAGTAAGTACTACCCTACAAGTCCTCAGAACCCCAAAGGCCACCTTTCATCTGACACCCAGACCCTGGGGAAAGGACTTCTTTTTCCCATGGCAAATGGCCTCCCTTGGCAGCCACTCACCCTGGCAGAAAGTGGGAGCCTAGCTAGAATGATGCAATCGTTGCTGGATTTTTCCAAAAGAAAAGCTGGCAGCAACTAGGGCCCTGGAAGTACTTAGAGCCTCAAACGCCACCTTGAACATATTCCTGAGACCCTGGGGAAAGGACTTCGTTTTTCCCATGGAAAATGGCCTTCATTTGTGGCCACTTGGCCTGGCAGGCAGGGCAGTGCCAAGCCAGGAATCTACAAACTGTGCTGGATCCTTCCAGAACGAAAGCTGCCAGCAACTAGGACCCTGCAAGTCCTTACAGCCCCAGATGCCACCAGTCATCTGACACCCAGAGCCTGGGCCAATGACTTCGTTTTCCCCATGGAAAATGGCCTCCATTTCTGGCCACTCGCCCTGACCAAGAGGGTGGTGCCCAGCAAGAAATTTGCAAGCTTTGCTGGATTGCTCCAAATCTAAAGCTACCACTTGTTGTTGTTCTATTTCTCTAGAGTCCCATCATGCTGTTCTCAGATTGCTAAAGTCCATACCTCCTCGGTGTGTTCTTATGGCTGCAGATCTTCACAGCACAGACGCTTTCTTCTGCATGCTGTTCTTTCCCAGTTCAGGGCTCCTTCAAGGCTCTCCCTGAATGGCTACGCCGCCCCCTTTTATCCCAGTTCTCTTCAATGCTCACAGCTGCAGCCCATCAAGGACAACCAGGACCTGTGGGACAGATATTCAAATAGAATCCATTTCCTCTACTCTAGCCAGTAAGTACTACCCTACAAGTCCTCAGAACCCCAAAGGCCACCTTTCATCTGACACCCAGACCCTGGGGAAAGGACTTCTTTTTCCCATGGCAAATGGCCTCCCTTGGCAGCCACTCACCCTGGCAGAAAGTGGGAGCCTAGCTAGAATGATGCAATCGTTGCTGGATTTTTCCAAAAGAAAAGCTGGCAGCAACTAGGGCCCTGGAAGTACTTAGAGCCTCAAACGCCACCTTGAACATATTCCTGAGACCCTGGGGAAAGGACTTCGTTTTTCCCATGGAAAATGGCCTTCATTTGTGGCCACTTGGCCTGGCAGGCAGGGCAGTGCCAAGCCAGGAATCTACAAACTCTGCTGGATCCTTCCAGAACGAAAGCTGCCAGCAACTAGGACCCTGCAAGTCCTTACAGCCCCAGATGCCACCAGTCATCTGACACCCAGAGCCTGGGCCAATGACTTCGTTTTCCCCATGGAAAATGGCCTCCATTTCTGGCCACTCGCCCTGACCAAGAGGGTGGTGCCCAGCAAGAAATTTGCAAGCTTTGCTGGATTGCTCCAAATCTAAAGCTACCACTTGTTGTTGTTCTATTTCTCTAGAGTCCCATCATGCTGTTCTCAGATTGCTAAAGTCCATACCTCCTCGGTGTGTTCTTATGGCTGCAGATCTTCACAGCACAGACGCTTTCTTCTGCATGCTGTTCTTTCCCAGTTCAGGGCTCCTTCAAGGCTCTCCCTGAATGGCTACGCCGCCCCCTTTTATCCCAGTTCTCTTCAATGCTCACAGCTGCAGCCCATCAAGGACAACCAGGACCTGTGGGACAGATATTCAAATAGAATCCATTTCCTCTACTCTAGCCAGTAAGTACTACCCTACAAGTCCTCAGAACCCCAAAGGCCACCTTTCATCTGACACCCAGACCCTGGGGAAAGGACTTCTTTTTCCCATGGCAAATGGCCTCCCTTGGCAGCCACTCACCCTGGCAGAAAGTGGGAGCCTAGCTAGAATGATGCAATCGTTGCTGGATTTTTCCAAAAGAAAAGCTGCCAGCAACTAGGGCCCTGGAAGTACTTAGAGCCTCAAACGCCACCTTGAACATATTCCTGAGACCCTGGGGAAAGGACTTCGTTTTTCCCATGGGAAATGGCCTTCATTTGTGGCCACTTGGCCTGGCAGGCAGGGCAGTGCCAAGCCAGGAATCTACAAACTCTGCTGGATCCTTCCAGAACGAAAGCTGCCAGCAACTAGGACCCTGCAAGTCCTTAGAGCCCCAGATGCCACCAGTCATCTGACACCCAGAGCCTGGGCCAATGACTTCGTTTTCCCCATGGAAAATGGCCTCCATTTCTGGCCACTCGCCCTGACCAAGAGGGTGGTGCCCAGCAAGAAATTTGCAAGCTTTGCTGGATTGCTCCAAATCTAAAGCTACCACTTGTTGTTCTTCTATTTCTCTAGAGTCCCATCATGCTGTTCTCAGATTGCTAAAGTCCATACCTCCTCGGTGTGTTCTTATGGCTGCAGATCTTCACAGCACAGACGCTTTCTTCTGCATGCTGTTCTTTCCCAGTTCAGGGCTCCTTCAAGGCTCTCCCTGAATGGCTACGCCGCCCCCTTTTATCCCAGTTCTCTTCAATGCTCACAGCTGCAGCCCATCAAGGACAACCAGGACCTGTGGGGCAAAGCCTCTAGACAGATATTCAAATAGAATCCATTTCCTCTACTCTAGCCAGTAAGTACTACCCTACAAGTCCTCAGAACCCCAAAGGCCACCTTTCATCTGACACCCAGACCCTGGGGAAAGGACTTCTTTTTCCCATGGCAAATGGCCTCCCTTGGCAGCCACTCACCCTGGCAGAAAGTGGGAGCCTAGCTAGAATGATGCAATCGTTGCTGGATTTTTCCAAAAGAAAAGCTGGCAGCAACTAGGGCCCTGGAAGTACTTAGAGCCTCAAACGCCACCTTGAACATATTCCTGAGACCCTGGGGAAAGGACTTCGTTTTTCCCATGGAAAATGGCCTTCATTTGTGGCCACTTGGCCTGGCAGGCAGGGCAGTGCCAAGCCAGGAATCTACAAACTGTGCTGGATCCTTCCAGAACGAAAGCTGCCAGCAACTAGGACCCTGCAAGTCCTTAGAGCCCCAGATGCCACCAGTCATCTGACACCCAGAGCCTGGGCCAATGACTTCGTTTTCCCCATGGAAAATGGCCTCCATTTCTGGCAACTCGCCCTGACCAAGAGGGTGGTGCCCAGCAAGAAATTTGCAAGCTTTGCTGGATTGCTCCAAATCGAAAGCTACCACTTGTTGTTGTTCTATTTCTCTAGAGTCCCATCATGCTGTTCTCAGATTGCTAAAGTCCATACCTCCTCGGTGTGTTCTTATGGCTGCAGATCTTCACAGCACAGACGCTTTCTTCTGCATGCTGTTCTTTCCCAGTTCAGGGCTCCTTCAAGGCTCTCCCTGAATGGCTACGCCGCCCCCTTTTATCCCAGTTCTCTTCAATGCTCACAGCTGCAGCCCATCAAGGACAACCAGGACCTGTGGGACAGATATTCAAATAGAATCCATTTCCTCTACTCTAGCCAGTAAGTACTACCCTACAAGTCCTCAGAACCCCAAAGGCCACCTTTCATCTGACACCCAGACCCTGGGGAAAGGACTTCTTTTTCCCATGGCAAATGGCCTCCCTTGGCAGCCACTCACCCTGGCAGAAAGTGGGAGCCTAGCTAGAATGATGCAATCGTTGCTGGATTTTTCCAAAAGACAAGCTGGCAGCAACTAGGGCCCTGGAAGTACTTAGAGCCTCAAACGCCACCTTGAACATATTACTGAGACCCTGGGGAAAGGACTTCGTTTTTCCCATGGAAAATGGCCTTCATTTCTGGCCACTTGGCCTGGCAGGCAGGGCAGTGCCAAGCCAGGAATCTACAAACTGTGCTGGATCCTTCCAGAACGAAAGCTGCCAGCAACTAGGACCCTGCAAGTCCTTACAGCCCCAGATGCCACCAGTCATCTGACACCCAGAGCCTGGGCCAATGACTTCGTTTTCCCCATGGAAAATGGCCTCCATTTCTGGCCACTCGCCCTGACCAAGAGGGTGGTGCCCAGCAAGAAATTTGCAAGCTTTGCTGGATTGCTCCAAATCTAAAGCTGCCACTTGTTGTTGTTCTATTTCTCTAGAGTCCCATCATGCTGTTCTCAGATTGCTAAAGTCCATACCTCCTCGGTGTGTTCTTATGGCTGCAGATCTTCACAGCACAGACGCTTTCTTCTGCATGCTGTTCTTTCCCAGTTCAGGGCTCCTTCAAGGCTCTCCCTGAATGGCTACGCCGCCCCCTTTTATCCCAGTTCTCTTCAATGCTCACAGCTGCAGCCCATCAAGGACAACCAGGACCTGTGGGACAGATATTCAAATAGAATCCATTTCCTCTACTCTAGCCAGTAAGTACTACCCTACAAGTCCTCAGAACCCCAAAGGCCACCTTTCATCTGACACCCAGACCCTGGGGAAAGGACTTCTTTTTCCCATGGCAAATGGCCTCCCTTGGCAGCCACTCACCCTGGCAGAAAGTGGGAGCCTAGCTAGAATGATGCAATCGTTGCTGGATTTTTCCAAAAGAAAAGCTGCCAGCAACTAGGGCCCTGGAAGTACTTAGAGCCTCAAACGCCACCTTGAACATATTACTGAGACCCTGGGGAAAGGACTTCGTTTTTCCCATGGAAAATGGCCTTCATTTGTGGCCACTTGGCCTGGCAGGCAGGGCAGTGCCAAGCCAGGAATCTACAAACTGTGCTGGATCCTTCCAGAACGAAAGCTGCCAGCAACTAGGACCCTGCAAGTCCTTAGAGCCCCAGATGCCACCAGTCATCTGACACCCAGAGCCTGGGCCAATGACTTTGTTTTCCCCATGGAAAATTGCCTCCATTTCTGGCCACTCGCCCTGACCAAGAGGGTGGTGCCCAGCAAGAAATTTGCAAGCTTTGCTGGATTGCTCCAAATCTAAAGCTGCCACTTGTTGTTGTTCTATTTCTCTAGAGTCCCATCATGCTGTTCTCAGATTGCTAAAGTCCATACCTCCTCGGTGTGTTCTTATGGCTGCAGATCTTCACAGCACAGACGCTTTCTTCTGCATGCTGTTCTTTCCCAGTTCAGGGCTCCTTCAAGGCTCTCCCTGAATGGCTACGCCGCCCCCTTTTATCCCAGTTCTCTTCAATGCTCACAGCTGCAGCCCATCAAGGACAACCAGGACCTGTGGGACAGATATTCAAATAGAATCCATTTCCTCTACTCTAGCCAGTAAGTACTACCCTACAAGTCCTCAGAACCCCAAAGGCCACCTTTCATCTGACACCCAGACCCTGGGGAAAGGACTTCTTTTTCCCATGGCAAATGGCCTCCCTTGGCAGCCACTCACCCTGGCAGAAAGTGGGAGCCTAGCTAGAATGATGCAATCGTTGCTGGATTTTTCCAAAAGAAAAGCTGGCAGCAACTAGGGCCCTGGAAGTACTTAGAGCCTCAAACGCCACCTTGAACATATTACTGAGACCCTGGGGAAAGGACTTCGTTTTTCCCATGGAAAATGGCCTTCATTTCTGGCCACTTGGCCTGGCAGGCAGGGCAGTGCCAAGCCAGGAATCTACAAACTCTGCTGGATCCTTCCAGAACGAAAGCTGCCAGCAACTAGGACCCTGCAAGTCCTTAGAGCCCCAGATGCCACCAGTCATCTGACACCCAGAGCCTGGGCCAATGACTTCGTTTTCCCCATGGAAAATGGCCTCCATTTCTGGCCACTCGCCCTGACCAAGAGGGTGGTGCCCAGCAAGAAATTTGCAAGCTTTGCTGGATTGCTCCAAATCGAAAGCTGCCACTTCTTGTTGTTTTATTTCTCTAGAGTCCCATCATGCTGTTCTCAGATTGCTAAAGTCCATACCTCCTCGGTGTGTTCTTATGGCTGCAGATCTTCACAGCACAGACGCTTTCTTCTGCATGCTGTTCTTTCCCAGTTCAGGGCTCCTTCAAGGCTCTCCCTGAATGGCTACGCCGCCCCCTTTTATCCCAGTTCTCTTCAATGCTCACAGCTGCAGCCCATCAAGGACAACCAGGACCTGTGGGGCAAAGCCTCTAGACAGATATTCAAATAGAATCCATTTCCTCTACTCTAGCCAGTAAGTACTACCCTACAAGTCCTCAGAACCCCAAAGGCCACCTTTCATCTGACACCCAGACCCTGGGGAAAGGACTTCTTTTTCCCATGGCAAATGGCCTCCCTTGGCAGCCACTCACCCTGGCAGAAAGTGGGAGCCTAGCTAGAATGATGCAATCGTTGCTGGATTTTTCCAAAAGAAAAGCTGCCAGCAACTAGGGCCCTGGAAGTACTTAGAGCCTCAAACGCCACCTTGAACATATTCCTGAGACCCTGGGGAAAGGACTTCGTTTTTCCCATGGAAAATGGCCTTCATTTGTGGCCACTTGGCCTGGCAGGCAGGGCAGTGCCAAGCCAGGAATCTACAAACTCTGCTGGATCCTTCCAGAACGAAAGCTGCCAGCAACTAGGACCCTGCAAGTCCTTACAGCCCCAGATGCCACCAGTCATCTGACACCCAGAGCCTGGGCCAATGACTTTGTTTTCCCCATGGAAAATTGCCTCCATTTCTGGCCACTCGCCCTGACCAAGAGGGTGGTGCCCAGCAAGAAATTTGCAAGCTTTGCTGGATTGCTCCAAATCTAAAGCTGCCACTTGTTGTTGTTCTATTTCTCTAGAGTCCCATCATGCTGTTCTCAGATTGCTAAAGTCCATACCTCCTCGGTGTGTTCTTATGGCTGCAGATCTTCACAGCACAGACGCTTTCTTCTGCATGCTGTTCTTTCCCAGTTCAGGGCTCCTTCAAGGCTCTCCCTGAATGGCTACGCCGCCCCCTTTTATCCCAGTTCTCTTCAATGCTCACAGCTGCAGCCCATCAAGGACAACCAGGACCTGTGGGACAGATATTCAAATAGAATCCATTTCCTCTACTCTAGCCAGTAAGTACTACCCTACAAGTCCTCAGAACCCCAAAGGCCACCTTTCATCTGACACCCAGACCCTGGGGAAAGGACTTCTTTTTCCCATGGCAAATGGCCTCCCTTGGCAGCCACTCACCCTGGCAGAAAGTGGGAGCCTAGCTAGAATGATGCAATCGTTGCTGGATTTTTCCAAAAGAAAAGCTGGCAGCAACTAGGGCCCTGGAAGTACTTAGAGCCTCAAACGCCACCTTGAACATATTCCTGAGACCCTGGGGAAAGGACTTCGTTTTTCCCATGGGAAATGGCCTTCATTTGTGGCCACTTGGCCTGGCAGGCAGGGCAGTGCCAAGCCAGGAATCTACAAACTCTGCTGGATCCTTCCAGAACGAAAGCTGCCAGCAACTAGGACCCTGCAAGTCCTTACAGCCCCAGATGCCACCAGTCATCTGACACCCAGAGCCAGGGCCAATGACTTCGTTTTCCCCATGGAAAATGGCCTCCATTTCTGGCCACTCGCCCTGACCAAGAGGGTGGTGCCCAGCAAGAAATTTGCAAGCTTTGCTGGATTGCTCCAAATCTAAAGCTACCACTTGTTGTTGTTCTATTTCTCTAGAGTCCCATCATGCTGTTCTCAGATTGCTAAAGTCCATACCTCCTCGGTGTGTTCTTATGGCTGCAGATCTTCACAGCACAGACGCTTTCTTCTGCATGCTGTTCTTTCCCAGTTCAGGGCTCCTTCAAGGCTCTCCCTGAATGGCTACGCCGCCCCCTTTTATCCCAGTTCTCTTCAATGCTCACAGCTGCAGCCCATCAAGGACAACCAGGACCTGTGGGACAGATATTCAAATAGAATCCATTTCCTCTACTCTAGCCAGTAAGTACTACCCTACAAGTCCTCAGAACCCCAAAGGCCACCTTTCATCTGACACCCAGACCCTGGGGAAAGGACTTCTTTTTCCCATGGCAAATGGCCTCCCTTGGCAGCCACTCACCCTGGCAGAAAGTGGGAGCCTAGCTAGAATGATGCAATCGTTGCTGGATTTTTCCAAAAGAAAAGCTGGCAGCAACTAGGGCCCTGGAAGTACTTAGAGCCTCAAACGCCACCTTGAACATATTCCTGAGACCCTGGGGAAAGGACTTCGTTTTTCCCATGGGAAATGGCCTTCATTTGTGGCCACTTGGCCTGGCAGGCAGGGCAGTGCCAAGCCAGGAATCTACAAACTCTGCTGGATCCTTCCAGAACGAAAGCTGCCAGCAACTAGGACCCTGCAAGTCCTTAGAGCCCCAGATGCCACCAGTCATCTGACACCCAGAGCCTGGGCCAATGACTTCGTTTTCCCCATGGAAAATGGCCTCCATTTCTGGCCACTCGCCCTGACCAAGAGGGTGGTGCCCAGCAAGAAATTTGCAAGCTTTGCTGGATTGCTCCAAATCGAAAGCTACCACTTGTTGTTGTTCTATTTCTCTAGAGTCCCATCATGCTGTTCTCAGATTGCTAAAGTCCATACCTCCTCGGTGTGTTCTTATGGCTGCAGATCTTCACAGCACAGACGCTTTCTTCTGCATGCTGTTCTTTCCCAGTTCAGGGCTCCTTCAAGGCTCTCCCTGAATGGCTAAGCCGCCCCCTTTTATCCCAGTTCTCTTCAATGCTCACAGCTGCAGCCCATCAAGGACAACCAGGACCTGTGGGGCAAAGCCTCTAGACAGATATTCAAATAGAATCCATTTCCTCTACTCTAGCCAGTAAGTAGTACCCTACAAGTCCTCAGAACCCCAAAGGCCACCTTTCATCTGACACCCAGACCCTGGGGAAAGGACTTCTTTTTCCCATGGCAAATGGCCTCCCTTGGCAGCCACTCACCCTGGCAGAAAGTGGGAGCCTAGCTAGAATGATGCAATCGTTGCTGGATTTTTCCAAAAGAAAAGCTGCCAGCAACTAGGGCCCTGGAAGTACTTAGAGCCTCAAACGCCACCTTGAACATATTCCTGAGACCCTGGGGAAAGGACTTCGTTTTTCCCATGGAAAATGGCCTTCATTTGTGGCCACTTGGCCTGGCAGGCAGGGCAGTGCCAAGCCAGGAATCTACAAACTCTGCTGGATCCTTCCAGAACGAAAGCTGCCAGCAACTAGGACCCTGCAAGTCCTTAGAGCCCCAGATGCCACCAGTCATCTGACACCCAGAGCCTGGGCCAATGACTTCGTTTTCCCCATGGAAAATGGCCTCCATTTCTGGCAACTCGCCCTGACCAAGAGGGTGGTGCCCAGCAAGAAATTTGCAAGCTTTGCTGGATTGCTCCAAATCTAAAGCTACCACTTGTTGTTGTTCTATTTCTCTAGAGTCCCATCATGCTGTTCTCAGATTGCTAAAGTCCATACCTCCTCGGTGTGTTCTTATGGCTGCAGATCTTCACAGCACAGACGCTTTCTTCTGCATGCTGTTCTTTCCCAGTTCAGGGCTCCTTCAAGGCTCTCCCTGAATGGCTACGCCGCCCCCTTTTATCCCAGTTCTCTTCAATGCTCACAGCTGCAGCCCATCAAGGACAACCAGGACCTGTGGGACAGATATTCAAATAGAATCCATTTCCTCTACTCTAGCCAGTAAGTACTACCCTACAAGTCCTCAGAACCCCAAAGGCCACCTTTCATCTGACACCCAGACCCTGGGGAAAGGACTTCTTTTTCCCATGGCAAATGGCCTCCCTTGGCAGCCACTCACCCTGGCAGAAAGTGGGAGCCTAGCTAGAATGATGCAATCGTTGCTGGATTTTTCCAAAAGAAAAGCTGGCAGCAACTAGGGCCCTGGAAGTACTTAGAGCCTCAAACGCCACCTTGAACATATTCCTGAGACCCTGGGGAAAGGACTTCGTTTTTCCCATGGAAAATGGCCTTCATTTGTGGCCACTTGGCCTGGCAGGCAGGGCGGTGCCAAGCCAGGAATCTACAAACTCTGCTGGATCCTTCCAGAACGAAAGCTGCCAGCAACTAGGACCCTGCAAGTCCTTAGAGCCCCAGATGCCACCAGTCATCTGACACCCAGAGCCTGGGCCAATGACTTTGTTTTCCCCATGGAAAATTGCCTCCATTTCTGGCCACTCGCCCTGACCAAGAGGGTGGTGCCCAGCAAGAAATTTGCAAGCTTTGCTGGATTGCTCCAAATCTAAAGCTGCCACTTGTTGTTGTTCTATTTCTCTAGAGTCCCATCATGCTGTTCTCAGATTGCTAAAGTCCATACCTCCTCGGTGTGTTCTTATGGCTGCAGATCTTCACAGCACAGACGCTTTCTTCTGCATGCTGTTCTTTCCCAGTTCAGGGCTCCTTCAAGGCTCTCCCTGAATGGCTACGCCGCCCCCTTTTATCCCAGTTCTCTTCAATGCTCACAGCTGCAGCCCATCAAGGACAACCAGGACCTGTGGGACAGATATTCAAATAGAATCCATTTTCTCTACTCTAGCCAGTAAGTACTACCCTACAAGTCCTCAGAACCCCAAAGGCCACCTTTCATCTGACACCCAGACCCTGGGGAAAGGACTTCTTTTTCCCATGGCAAATGGCCTCCCTTGGCAGCCACTCACCCTGGCAGAAAGTGGGAGCCTAGCTAGAATGATGCAATCGTTGCTGGATTTTTCCAAAAGAAAAGCTGGCAGCAACTAGGGCCCTGGAAGTACTTAGAGCCTCAAACGCCACCTTGAACATATTCCTGAGACCCTGGGGAAAGGACTTCGTTTTTCCCATGGAAAATGGCCTTCATTTGTGGCCACTTGGCCTGGCAGGCAGGGCAGTGCCAAGCCAGGAATCTACAAACTGTGCTGGATCCTTCCAGAACGAAAGCTGCCAGCAACTAGGACCCTGCAAGTCCTTAGAGCCCCAGATGCCACCAGTCATCTGACACCCAGAGCCTGGGCCAATGACTTCGTTTTCCCCATGGAAAATGGCCTCCATTTCTGGCCACTCGCCCTGACCAAGAGGGTGGTGCCCAGCAAGAAATTTGCAAGCTTTGCTGGATTGCTCCAAATCGAAAGCTACCACTTGTTGTTGTTCTATTTCTCTAGAGTCCCATCATGCTGTTCTCAGATTGCTAAAGTCCATACCTCCTCGGTGTGTTCTTATGGCTGCAGATCTTCACAGCACAGACGCTTTCTTCTGCATGCTGTTCTTTCCCAGTTCAGGGCTCCTTCAAGGCTCTCCCTGAATGGCTAAGCCGCCCCCTTTTATCCCAGTTCTCTTCAATGCTCACAGCTGCAGCCCATCAAGGACAACCAGGACCTGTGGGGCAAAGCCTCTAGACAGATATTCAAATAGAATCCATTTCCTCTACTCTAGCCAGTAAGTACTACCCTACAAGTCCTCAGAACCCCAAAGGCCACCTTTCATCTGACACCCAGACCCTGGGGAAAGGACTTCTTTTTCCCATGGCAAATGGCCTCCCTTGGCAGCCACTCACCCTGGCAGAAAGTGGGAGCCTAGCTAGAATGATGCAATCGTTGCTGGATTTTTCCAAAAGAAAAGCTGGCAGCAACTAGGGCCCTGGAAGTACTTAGAGCCTCAAACGCCACCTTGAACATATTCCTGAGACCCTGGGGAAAGGACTTCGTTTTTCCCATGGAAAATGGCCTTCATTTGTGGCCACTTGGCCTGGCAGGCAGGGCAGTGCCAAGCCAGGAATCTACAAACTCTGCTGGATCCTTCCAGAACGAAAGCTGCCAGCAACTAGGACCCTGCAAGTCCTTAGAGCCCCAGATGCCACCAGTCATCTGACACCCAGAGCCTGGGCCAATGACTTCGTTTTCCCCATGGAAAATGGCCTCCATTTCTGGCAACTCGCCCTGACCAAGAGGGTGGTGCCCAGCAAGAAATTTGCAAGCTTTGCTGGATTGCTCCAAATCTAAAGCTACCACTTGTTGTTGTTCTATTTCTCTAGAGTCCCATCATGCTGTTCTCAGATTGCTAAAGTCCATACCTCCTCGGTGTGTTCTTATGGCTGCAGATCTTCACAGCACAGACGCTTTCTTCTGCATGCTGTTCTTTCCCAGTTCAGGGCTCCTTCAAGGCTCTCCCTGAATGGCTACGCCGCCCCCTTTTATCCCAGTTCTCTTCAATGCTCACAGCTGCAGCCCATCAAGGACAACCAGGACCTGTGGGACAGATATTCAAATAGAATCCATTTCCTCTACTCTAGCCAGTAAGTACTACCCTACAAGTCCTCAGAACCCCAAAGGCCACCTTTCATCTGACACCCAGACCCTGGGGAAAGGACTTCTTTTTCCCATGGCAAATGGCCTCCCTTGGCAGCCACTCACCCTGGCAGAAAGTGGGAGCCTAGCTAGAATGATGCAATCGTTGCTGGATTTTTCCAAAAGAAAAGCTGCCAGCAACTAGGGCCCTGGAAGTACTTAGAGCCTCAAACGCCACCTTGAACATATTCCTGAGACCCTGGGGAAAGGACTTCGTTTTTCCCATGGAAAATGGCCTTCATTTGTGGCCACTTGGCCTGGCAGGCAGGGCGGTGCCAAGCCAGGAATCTACAAACTCTGCTGGATCCTTCCAGAACGAAAGCTGCCAGCAACTAGGACCCTGCAAGTCCTTACAGCCCCAGATGCCACCAGTCATCTGACACCCAGAGCCTGGGCCAATGACTTTGTTTTCCCCATGGAAAATTGCCTCCATTTCTGGCCACTCGCCCTGACCAAGAGGGTGGTGCCCAGCAAGAAATTTGCAAGCTTTGCTGGATTGCTCCAAATCTAAAGCTGCCACTTGTTGTTGTTCTATTTCTCTAGAGTCCCATCATGCTGTTCTCAGATTGCTAAAGTCCATACCTCCTCGGTGTGTTCTTATGGCTGCAGATCTTCACAGCACAGACGCTTTCTTCTGCATGCTGTTCTTTCCCAGTTCAGGGCTCCTTCAAGGCTCTCCCTGAATGGCTACGCCGCCCCCTTTTATCCCAGTTCTCTTCAATGCTCACAGCTGCAGCCCATCAAGGACAACCAGGACCTGTGGGACAGATATTCAAATAGAATCCATTTCCTCTACTCTAGCCAGTAAGTACTACCCTACAAGTCCTCAGAACCCCAAAGGCCACCTTTCATCTGACACCCAGACCCTGGGGAAAGGACTTCTTTTTCCCATGGCAAATGGCCTCCCTTGGCAGCCACTCACCCTGGCAGAAAGTGGGAGCCTAGCTAGAATGATGCAATCGTTGCTGGATTTTTCCAAAAGAAAAGCTGCCAGCAACTAGGGCCCTGGAAGTACTTAGAGCCTCAAACGCCACCTTGAACATATTCCTGAGACCCTGGGGAAAGGACTTCGTTTTTCCCATGGAAAATGGCCTTCATTTGTGGCCACTTGGCCTGGCAGGCAGGGCAGTGCCAAGCCAGGAATCTACAAACTCTGCTGGATCCTTCCAGAACGAAAGCTGCCAGCAACTAGGACCCTGCAAGTCCTTAGAGCCCCAGATGCCACCAGTCATCTGACACCCAGAGCCTGGGCCAATGACTTTGTTTTCCCCATGGAAAATTGCCTCCATTTCTGGCCACTCGCCCTGACCAAGAGGGTGGTGCCCAGCAAGAAATTTGCAAGCTTTGCTGGATTGCTCCAAATCGAAAGCTGCCACTTGTTGTTGTTCTATTTCTCTAGAGTCCCATCATGCTGTTCTCAGATTGCTAAAGTCCATACCTCCTCGGTGTGTTCTTATGGCTGCAGATCTTCACAGCACAGACGCTTTCTTCTGCATGCTGTTCTTTCCCAGTTCAGGGCTCCTTCAAGGCTCTCCCTGAATGGCTACGCCGCCCCCTTTTATCCCAGTTCTCTTCAATGCTCACAGCTGCAGCCCATCAAGGACAACCAGGACCTGTGGGACAGATATTCAAATAGAATCCATTTCCTCTACTCTAGCCAGTAAGTACTACCCTACAAGTCCTCAGAACCCCAAAGGCCACCTTTCATCTGACACCCAGACCCTGGGGAAAGGACTTCTTTTTCCCATGGCAAATGGCCTCCCTTGGCAGCCACTCACCCTGGCAGAAAGTGGGAGCCTAGCTAGAATGATGCAATCGTTGCTGGATTTTTCCAAAAGAAAAGCTGGCAGCAACTAGGGCCCTGGAAGTACTTAGAGCCTCAAACGCCACCTTGAACATATTCCTGAGACCCTGGGGAAAGGACTTCGTTTTTCCCATGGAAAATGGCCTTCATTTGTGGCCACTTGGCCTGGCAGGCAGGGCAGTGCCAAGCCAGGAATCTACAAACTGTGCTGGATCCTTCCAGAACGAAAGCTGCCAGCAACTAGGACCCTGCAAGTCCTTAGAGCCCCAGATGCCACCAGTCATCTGACACCCAGAGCCTGGGCCAATGACTTCGTTTTCCCCATGGAAAATGGCCTCCATTTCTGGCCACTCGCCCTGACCAAGAGGGTGGTGCCCAGCAAGAAATTTGCAAGCTTTGCTGGATTGCTCCAAATCGAAAGCTACCACTTGTTGTTGTTCTATTTCTCTAGAGTCCCATCATGCTGTTCTCAGATTGCTAAAGTCCATACCTCCTCGGTGTGTTCTTATGGCTGCAGATCTTCACAGCACAGACGCTTTCTTCTGCATGCTGTTCTTTCCCAGTTCAGGGCTCCTTCAAGGCTCTCCCTGAATGGCTACGCCGCCCCCTTTTATCCCAGTTCTCTTCAATGCTCACAGCTGCAGCCCATCAAGGACAACCAGGACCTGTGGGGCAAAGCCTCTAGACAGATATTCAAATAGAATCCATTTCCTCTACTCTAGCCAGTAAGTACTACCCTACAAGTCCTCAGAACCCCAAAGGCCACCTTTCATCTGACACCCAGACCCTGGGGAAAGGACTTCTTTTTCCCATGGCAAATGGCCTCCCTTGGCAGCCACTCACCCTGGCAGAAAGTGGGAGCCTAGCTAGAATGATGCAATCGTTGCTGGATTTTTCCAAAAGAAAAGCTGGCAGCAACTAGGGCCCTGGAAGTACTTAGAGCCTCAAACGCCACCTTGAACATATTCCTGAGACCCTGGGGAAAGGACTTCGTTTTTCCCATGGGAAATGGCCTTCATTTGTGGCCACTTGGCCTGGCAGGCAGGGCAGTGCCAAGCCAGGAATCTACAAACTCTGCTGGATCCTTCCAGAACGAAAGCTGCCAGCAACTAGGACCCTGCAAGTCCTTAGAGCCCCAGATGCCACCAGTCATCTGACACCCAGAGCCTGGGCCAATGACTTTGTTTTCCCCATGGAAAATTGCCTCCATTTCTGGCCACTCGCCCTGACCAAGAGGGTGGTGCCCAGCAAGAAATTTGCAAGCTTTGCTGGATTGCTCCAAATCTAAAGCTGCCACTTGTTGTTGTTCTATTTCTCTAGAGTCCCATCATGCTGTTCTCAGATTGCTAAAGTCCATACCTCCTCGGTGTGTTCTTATGGCTGCAGATCTTCACAGCACAGACGCTTTCTTCTGCATGCTGTTCTTTCCCAGTTCAGGGCTCCTTCAAGGCTCTCCCTGAATGGCTACGCCGCCCCCTTTTATCCCAGTTCTCTTCAATGCTCACAGCTGCAGCCCATCAAGGACAACCAGGACCTGTGGGACAGATATTCAAATAGAATCCATTTCCTCTACTCTAGCCAGTAAGTACTACCCTACAAGTCCTCAGAACCCCAAAGGCCACCTTTCATCTGACACCCAGACCCTGGGGAAAGGACTTCTTTTTCCCATGGCAAATGGCCTCCCTTGGCAGCCACTCACCCTGGCAGAAAGTGGGAGCCTAGCTAGAATGATGCAATCGTTGCTGGATTTTTCCAAAAGAAAAGCTGGCAGCAACTAGGGCCCTGGAAGTACTTAGAGCCTCAAACGCCACCTTGAACATATTCCTGAGACCCTGGGGAAAGGACTTCGTTTTTCCCATGGAAAATGGCCTTCATTTGTGGCCACTTGGCCTGGCAGGCAGGGCAGTGCCAAGCCAGGAATCTACAAACTCTGCTGGATCCTTCCAGAACGAAAGCTGCCAGCAACTAGGACCCTGCAAGTCCTTACAGCCCCAGATGCCACCAGTCATCTGACACCCAGAGCCTGGGCCAATGACTTCGTTTTCCCCATGGAAAATGGCCTCCATTTCTGGCCACTCGCCCTGACCAAGAGGGTGGTGCCCAGCAAGAAATTTGCAAGCTTTGCTGGATTGCTCCAAATCTAAAGCTACCACTTGTTGTTGTTCTATTTCTCTAGAGTCCCATCATGCTGTTCTCAGATTGCTAAAGTCCATACCTCCTCGGTGTGTTCTTATGGCTGCAGATCTTCACAGCACAGACGCTTTCTTCTGCATGCTGTTCTTTCCCAGTTCAGGGCTCCTTCAAGGCTCTCCCTGAATGGCTACGCCGCCCCCTTTTATCCCAGTTCTCTTCAATGCTCACAGCTGCAGCCCATCAAGGACAACCAGGACCTGTGGGACAGATATTCAAATAGAATCCATTTCCTCTACTCTAGCCAGTAAGTACTACCCTACAAGTCCTCAGAACCCCAAAGGCCACCTTTCATCTGACACCCAGACCCTGGGGAAAGGACTTCTTTTTCCCATGGCAAATGGCCTCCCTTGGCAGCCACTCACCCTGGCAGAAAGTGGGAGCCTAGCTAGAATGATGCAATCGTTGCTGGATTTTTCCAAAAGAAAAGCTGGCAGCAACTAGGGCCCTGGAAGTACTTAGAGCCTCAAACGCCACCTTGAACATATTCCTGAGACCCTGGGGAAAGGACTTCGTTTTTCCCATGGGAAATGGCCTTCATTTGTGGCCACTTGGCCTGGCAGGCAGGGCAGTGCCAAGCCAGGAATCTACAAACTCTGCTGGATCCTTCCAGAACGAAAGCTGCCAGCAACTAGGACCCTGCAAGTCCTTAGAGCCCCAGATGCCACCAGTCATCTGACACCCAGAGCCTGGGCCAATGACTTCGTTTTCCCCATGGAAAATGGCCTCCATTTCTGGCCACTCGCCCTGACCAAGAGGGTGGTGCCCAGCAAGAAATTTGCAAGCTTTGCTGGATTGCTCCAAATCGAAAGCTACCACTTGTTGTTGTTCTATTTCTCTAGAGTCCCATCATGCTGTTCTCAGATTGCTAAAGTCCATACCTCCTCGGTGTGTTCTTATGGCTGCAGATCTTCACAGCACAGACGCTTTCTTCTGCATGCTGTTCTTTCCCAGTTCAGGGCTCCTTCAAGGCTCTCCCTGAATGGCTACGCCGCCCCCTTTTATCCCAGTTCTCTTCAATGCTCACAGCTGCAGCCCATCAAGGACAACCAGGACCTGTGGGGCAAAGCCTCTAGACAGATATTCAAATAGAATCCATTTCCTCTACTCTAGCCAGTAAGTACTACCCTACAAGTCCTCAGAACCCCAAAGGCCACCTTTCATCTGACACCCAGACCCTGGGGAAAGGACTTCTTTTTCCCATGGCAAATGGCCTCCCTTGGCAGCCACTCACCCTGGCAGAAAGTGGGAGCCTAGCTAGAATGATGCAATCGTTGCTGGATTTTTCCAAAAGAAAAGCTGGCAGCAACTAGGGCCCTGGAAGTACTTAGAGCCTCAAACGCCACCTTGAACATATTCCTGAGACCCTGGGGAAAGGACTTCGTTTTTCCCATGGAAAATGGCCTTCATTTGTGGCCACTTGGCCTGGCAGGCAGGGCAGTGCCAAGCCAGGAATCTACAAACTCTGCTGGATCCTTCCAGAACGAAAGCTGCCAGCAACTAGGACCCTGCAAGTCCTTACAGCCCCAGATGCCACCAGTCATCTGACACCCAGAGCCTGGGCCAATGACTTCGTTTTCCCCATGGAAAATGGCCTCCATTTCTGGCCACTCGCCCTGACCAAGAGGGTGGTGCCCAGCAAGAAATTTGCAAGCTTTGCTGGATTGCTCCAAATCTAAAGCTACCACTTGTTGTTGTTCTATTTCTCTAGAGTCCCATCATGCTGTTCTCAGATTGCTAAAGTCCATACCTCCTCGGTGTGTTCTTATGGCTGCAGATCTTCACAGCACAGACGCTTTCTTCTGCATGCTGTTCTTTCCCAGTTCAGGGCTCCTTCAAGGCTCTCCCTGAATGGCTAAGCCGCCCCCTTTTATCCCAGTTCTCTTCAATGCTCACAGCTGCAGCCCATCAAGGACAACCAGGACCTGTGGGACAGATATTCAAATAGAATCCATTTCCTCTACTCTAGCCAGTAAGTACTACCCTACAAGTCCTCAGAACCCCAAAGGCCACCTTTCATCTGACACCCAGACCCTGGGGAAAGGACTTCTTTTTCCCATGGCAAATGGCCTCCCTTGGCAGCCACTCACCCTGGCAGAAAGTGGGAGCCTAGCTAGAATGATGCAATCGTTGCTGGATTTTTCCAAAAGAAAAGCTGGCAGCAACTAGGGCCCTGGAAGTACTTAGAGCCTCAAACGCCACCTTGAACATATTCCTGAGACCCTGGGGAAAGGACTTCGTTTTTCCCATGGGAAATGGCCTTCATTTGTGGCCACTTGGCCTGGCAGGCAGGGCAGTGCCAAGCCAGGAATCTACAAACTCTGCTGGATCCTTCCAGAACGAAAGCTGCCAGCAACTAGGACCCTGCAAGTCCTTAGAGCCCCAGATGCCACCAGTCATCTGACACCCAGAGCCTGGGCCAATGACTTCGTTTTCCCCATGGAAAATGGCCTCCATTTCTGGCCACTCGCCCTGACCAAGAGGGTGGTGCCCAGCAAGAAATTTGCAAGCTTTGCTGGATTGCTCCAAATCGAAAGCTACCACTTGTTGTTGTTCTATTTCTCTAGAGTCCCATCATGCTGTTCTCAGATTGCTAAAGTCCATACCTCCTCGGTGTGTTCTTATGGCTGCAGATCTTCACAGCACAGACGCTTTCTTCTGCATGCTGTTCTTTCCCAGTTCAGGGCTCCTTCAAGGCTCTCCCTGAATGGCTACGCCGCCCCCTTTTATCCCAGTTCTCTTCAATGCTCACAGCTGCAGCCCATCAAGGACAACCAGGACCTGTGGGGCAAAGCCTCTAGACAGATATTCAAATAGAATCCATTTCCTCTACTCTAGCCAGTAAGTACTACCCTACAAGTCCTCAGAACCCCAAAGGCCACCTTTCATCTGACACCCAGACCCTGGGGAAAGGACTTCTTTTTCCCATGGCAAATGGCCTCCCTTGGCAGCCACTCACCCTGGCAGAAAGTGGGAGCCTAGCTAGAATGATGCAATCGTTGCTGGATTTTTCCAAAAGAAAAGCTGGCAGCAACTAGGGCCCTGGAAGTACTTAGAGCCTCAAACGCCACCTTGAACATATTCCTGAGACCCTGGGGAAAGGACTTCGTTTTTCCCATGGAAAATGGCCTTCATTTGTGGCCACTTGGCCTGGCAGGCAGGGCAGTGCCAAGCCAGGAATCTACAAACTGTGCTGGATCCTTCCAGAACGAAAGCTGCCAGCAACTAGGACCCTGCAAGTCCTTAGAGCCCCAGATGCCACCAGTCATCTGACACCCAGAGCCTGGGCCAATGACTTCGTTTTCCCCATGGAAAATGGCCTCCATTTCTGGCAACTCGCCCTGACCAAGAGGGTGGTGCCCAGCAAGAAATTTGCAAGCTTTGCTGGATTGCTCCAAATCGAAAGCTACCACTTGTTGTTGTTCTATTTCTCTAGAGTCCCATCATGCTGTTCTCAGATTGCTAAAGTCCATACCTCCTCGGTGTGTTCTTATGGCTGCAGATCTTCACAGCACAGACGCTTTCTTCTGCATGCTGTTCTTTCCCAGTTCAGGGCTCCTTCAAGGCTCTCCCTGAATGGCTACGCCGCCCCCTTTTATCCCAGTTCTCTTCAATGCTCACAGCTGCAGCCCATCAAGGACAACCAGGACCTGTGGGACAGATATTCAAATAGAATCCATTTCCTCTACTCTAGCCAGTAAGTACTACCCTACAAGTCCTCAGAACCCCAAAGGCCACCTTTCATCTGACACCCAGACCCTGGGGAAAGGACTTCTTTTTCCCATGGCAAATGGCCTCCCTTGGCAGCCACTCACCCTGGCAGAAAGTGGGAGCCTAGCTAGAATGATGCAATCGTTGCTGGATTTTTCCAAAAGACAAGCTGGCAGCAACTAGGGCCCTGGAAGTACTTAGAGCCTCAAACGCCACCTTGAACATATTACTGAGACCCTGGGGAAAGGACTTCGTTTTTCCCATGGAAAATGGCCTTCATTTCTGGCCACTTGGCCTGGCAGGCAGGGCAGTGCCAAGCCAGGAATCTACAAACTGTGCTGGATCCTTCCAGAACGAAAGCTGCCAGCAACTAGGACCCTGCAAGTCCTTACAGCCCCAGATGCCACCAGTCATCTGACACCCAGAGCCTGGGCCAATGACTTCGTTTTCCCCATGGAAAATGGCCTCCATTTCTGGCCACTCGCCCTGACCAAGAGGGTGGTGCCCAGCAAGAAATTTGCAAGCTTTGCTGGATTGCTCCAAATCTAAAGCTGCCACTTGTTGTTGTTCTATTTCTCTAGAGTCCCATCATGCTGTTCTCAGATTGCTAAAGTCCATACCTCCTCGGTGTGTTCTTATGGCTGCAGATCTTCACAGCACAGACGCTTTCTTCTGCATGCTGTTCTTTCCCAGTTCAGGGCTCCTTCAAGGCTCTCCCTGAATGGCTACGCCGCCCCCTTTTATCCCAGTTCTCTTCAATGCTCACAGCTGCAGCCCATCAAGGACAACCAGGACCTGTGGGACAGATATTCAAATAGAATCCATTTCCTCTACTCTAGCCAGTAAGTACTACCCTACAAGTCCTCAGAACCCCAAAGGCCACCTTTCATCTGACACCCAGACCCTGGGGAAAGGACTTCTTTTTCCCATGGCAAATGGCCTCCCTTGGCAGCCACTCACCCTGGCAGAAAGTGGGAGCCTAGCTAGAATGATGCAATCGTTGCTGGATTTTTCCAAAAGAAAAGCTGCCAGCAACTAGGGCCCTGGAAGTACTTAGAGCCTCAAACGCCACCTTGAACATATTACTGAGACCCTGGGGAAAGGACTTCGTTTTTCCCATGGAAAATGGCCTTCATTTGTGGCCACTTGGCCTGGCAGGCAGGGCAGTGCCAAGCCAGGAATCTACAAACTGTGCTGGATCCTTCCAGAACGAAAGCTGCCAGCAACTAGGACCCTGCAAGTCCTTAGAGCCCCAGATGCCACCAGTCATCTGACACCCAGAGCCTGGGCCAATGACTTTGTTTTCCCCATGGAAAATTGCCTCCATTTCTGGCCACTCGCCCTGACCAAGAGGGTGGTGCCCAGCAAGAAATTTGCAAGCTTTGCTGGATTGCTCCAAATCTAAAGCTGCCACTTGTTGTTGTTCTATTTCTCTAGAGTCCCATCATGCTGTTCTCAGATTGCTAAAGTCCATACCTCCTCGGTGTGTTCTTATGGCTGCAGATCTTCACAGCACAGACGCTTTCTTCTGCATGCTGTTCTTTCCCAGTTCAGGGCTCCTTCAAGGCTCTCCCTGAATGGCTACGCCGCCCCCTTTTATCCCAGTTCTCTTCAATGCTCACAGCTGCAGCCCATCAAGGACAACCAGGACCTGTGGGACAGATATTCAAATAGAATCCATTTCCTCTACTCTAGCCAGTAAGTACTACCCTACAAGTCCTCAGAACCCCAAAGGCCACCTTTCATCTGACACCCAGACCCTGGGGAAAGGACTTCTTTTTCCCATGGCAAATGGCCTCCCTTGGCAGCCACTCACCCTGGCAGAAAGTGGGAGCCTAGCTAGAATGATGCAATCGTTGCTGGATTTTTCCAAAAGAAAAGCTGGCAGCAACTAGGGCCCTGGAAGTACTTAGAGCCTCAAACGCCACCTTGAACATATTACTGAGACCCTGGGGAAAGGACTTCGTTTTTCCCATGGAAAATGGCCTTCATTTCTGGCCACTTGGCCTGGCAGGCAGGGCAGTGCCAAGCCAGGAATCTACAAACTGTGCTGGATCCTTCCAGAACGAAAGCTGCCAGCAACTAGGACCCTGCAAGTCCTTAGAGCCCCAGATGCCACCAGTCATCTGACACCCAGAGCCTGGGCCAATGACTTCGTTTTCCCCATGGAAAATGGCCTCCATTTCTGGCCACTCGCCCTGACCAAGAGGGTGGTGCCCAGCAAGAAATTTGCAAGCTTTGCTGGATTGCTCCAAATCGAAAGCTGCCACTTCTTGTTGTTTTATTTCTCTAGAGTCCCATCATGCTGTTCTCAGATTGCTAAAGTCCATACCTCCTCGGTGTGTTCTTATGGCTGCAGATCTTCACAGCACAGACGCTTTCTTCTGCATGCTGTTCTTTCCCAGTTCAGGGCTCCTTCAAGGCTCTCCCTGAATGGCTACGCCGCCCCCTTTTATCCCAGTTCTCTTCAATGCTCACAGCTGCAGCCCATCAAGGACAACCAGGACCTGTGGGGCAAAGCCTCTAGACAGATATTCAAATAGAATCCATTTCCTCTACTCTAGCCAGTAAGTACTACCCTACAAGTCCTCAGAACCCCAAAGGCCACCTTTCATCTGACACCCAGACCCTGGGGAAAGGACTTCTTTTTCCCATGGCAAATGGCCTCCCTTGGCAGCCACTCACCCTGGCAGAAAGTGGGAGCCTAGCTAGAATGATGCAATCGTTGCTGGATTTTTCCAAAAGAAAAGCTGCCAGCAACTAGGGCCCTGGAAGTACTTAGAGCCTCAAACGCCACCTTGAACATATTCCTGAGACCCTGGGGAAAGGACTTCGTTTTTCCCATGGAAAATGGCCTTCATTTGTGGCCACTTGGCCTGGCAGGCAGGGCAGTGCCAAGCCAGGAATCTACAAACTCTGCTGGATCCTTCCAGAACGAAAGCTGCCAGCAACTAGGACCCTGCAAGTCCTTAGAGCCCCAGATGCCACCAGTCATCTGACACCCAGAGCCTGGGCCAATGACTTCGTTTTCCCCATGGAAAATGGCCTCCATTTCTGGCAACTCGCCCTGACCAAGAGGGTGGTGCCCAGCAAGAAATTTGCAAGCTTTGCTGGATTGCTCCAAATCTAAAGCTACCACTTGTTGTTGTTCTATTTCTCTAGAGTCCCATCATGCTGTTCTCAGATTGCTAAAGTCCATACCTCCTCGGTGTGTTCTTATGGCTGCAGATCTTCACAGCACAGACGCTTTCTTCTGCATGCTGTTCTTTCCCAGTTCAGGGCTCCTTCAAGGCTCTCCCTGAATGGCTACGCCGCCCCCTTTTATCCCAGTTCTCTTCAATGCTCACAGCTGCAGCCCATCAAGGACAACCAGGACCTGTGGGACAGATATTCAAATAGAATCCATTTCCTCTACTCTAGCCAGTAAGTACTACCCTACAAGTCCTCAGAACCCCAAAGGCCACCTTTCATCTGACACCCAGACCCTGGGGAAAGGACTTCTTTTTCCCATGGCAAATGGCCTCCCTTGGCAGCCACTCACCCTGGCAGAAAGTGGGAGCCTAGCTAGAATGATGCAATCGTTGCTGGATTTTTCCAAAAGAAAAGCTGGCAGCAACTAGGGCCCTGGAAGTACTTAGAGCCTCAAACGCCACCTTGAACATATTCCTGAGACCCTGGGGAAAGGACTTCGTTTTTCCCATGGAAAATGGCCTTCATTTGTGGCCACTTGGCCTGGCAGGCAGGGCGGTGCCAAGCCAGGAATCTACAAACTCTGCTGGATCCTTCCAGAACGAAAGCTGCCAGCAACTAGGACCCTGCAAGTCCTTAGAGCCCCAGATGCCACCAGTCATCTGACACCCAGAGCCTGGGCCAATGACTTTGTTTTCCCCATGGAAAATTGCCTCCATTTCTGGCCACTCGCCCTGACCAAGAGGGTGGTGCCCAGCAAGAAATTTGCAAGCTTTGCTGGATTGCTCCAAATCTAAAGCTGCCACTTGTTGTTGTTCTATTTCTCTAGAGTCCCATCATGCTGTTCTCAGATTGCTAAAGTCCATACCTCCTCGGTGTGTTCTTATGGCTGCAGATCTTCACAGCACAGACGCTTTCTTCTGCATGCTGTTCTTTCCCAGTTCAGGGCTCCTTCAAGGCTCTCCCTGAATGGCTACGCCGCCCCCTTTTATCCCAGTTCTCTTCAATGCTCACAGCTGCAGCCCATCAAGGACAACCAGGACCTGTGGGACAGATATTCAAATAGAATCCATTTCCTCTACTCTAGCCAGTAAGTACTACCCTACAAGTCCTCAGAACCCCAAAGGCCACCTTTCATCTGACACCCAGACCCTGGGGAAAGGACTTCTTTTTCCCATGGCAAATGGCCTCCCTTGGCAGCCACTCACCCTGGCAGAAAGTGGGAGCCTAGCTAGAATGATGCAATCGTTGCTGGATTTTTCCAAAAGAAAAGCTGGCAGCAACTAGGGCCCTGGAAGTACTTAGAGCCTCAAACGCCACCTTGAACATATTCCTGAGACCCTGGGGAAAGGACTTCGTTTTTCCCATGGAAAATGGCCTTCATTTGTGGCCACTTGGCCTGGCAGGCAGGGCAGTGCCAAGCCAGGAATCTACAAACTGTGCTGGATCCTTCCAGAACGAAAGCTGCCAGCAACTAGGACCCTGCAAGTCCTTAGAGCCCCAGATGCCACCAGTCATCTGACACCCAGAGCCTGGGCCAATGACTTCGTTTTCCCCATGGAAAATGGCCTCCATTTCTGGCCACTCGCCCTGACCAAGAGGGTGGTGCCCAGCAAGAAATTTGCAAGCTTTGCTGGATTGCTCCAAATCGAAAGCTACCACTTGTTGTTGTTCTATTTCTCTAGAGTCCCATCATGCTGTTCTCAGATTGCTAAAGTCCATACCTCCTCGGTGTGTTCTTATGGCTGCAGATCTTCACAGCACAGACGCTTTCTTCTGCATGCTGTTCTTTCCCAGTTCAGGGCTCCTTCAAGGCTCTCCCTGAATGGCTAAGCCGCCCCCTTTTATCCCAGTTCTCTTCAATGCTCACAGCTGCAGCCCATCAAGGACAACCAGGACCTGTGGGGCAAAGCCTCTAGACAGATATTCAAATAGAATCCATTTCCTCTACTCTAGCCAGTAAGTACTACCCTACAAGTCCTCAGAACCCCAAAGGCCACCTTTCATCTGACACCCAGACCCTGGGGAAAGGACTTCTTTTTCCCATGGCAAATGGCCTCCCTTGGCAGCCACTCACCCTGGCAGAAAGTGGGAGCCTAGCTAGAATGATGCAATCGTTGCTGGATTTTTCCAAAAGAAAAGCTGGCAGCAACTAGGGCCCTGGAAGTACTTAGAGCCTCAAACGCCACCTTGAACATATTCCTGAGACCCTGGGGAAAGGACTTCGTTTTTCCCATGGAAAATGGCCTTCATTTGTGGCCACTTGGCCTGGCAGGCAGGGCAGTGCCAAGCCAGGAATCTACAAACTCTGCTGGATCCTTCCAGAACGAAAGCTGCCAGCAACTAGGACCCTGCAAGTCCTTAGAGCCCCAGATGCCACCAGTCATCTGACACCCAGAGCCTGGGCCAATGACTTCGTTTTCCCCATGGAAAATGGCCTCCATTTCTGGCAACTCGCCCTGACCAAGAGGGTGGTGCCCAGCAAGAAATTTGCAAGCTTTGCTGGATTGCTCCAAATCTAAAGCTACCACTTGTTGTTGTTCTATTTCTCTAGAGTCCCATCATGCTGTTCTCAGATTGCTAAAGTCCATACCTCCTCGGTGTGTTCTTATGGCTGCAGATCTTCACAGCACAGACGCTTTCTTCTGCATGCTGTTCTTTCCCAGTTCAGGGCTCCTTCAAGGCTCTCCCTGAATGGCTACGCCGCCCCCTTTTATCCCAGTTCTCTTCAATGCTCACAGCTGCAGCCCATCAAGGACAACCAGGACCTGTGGGACAGATATTCAAATAGAATCCATTTCCTCTACTCTAGCCAGTAAGTACTACCCTACAAGTCCTCAGAACCCCAAAGGCCACCTTTCATCTGACACCCAGACCCTGGGGAAAGGACTTCTTTTTCCCATGGCAAATGGCCTCCCTTGGCAGCCACTCACCCTGGCAGAAAGTGGGAGCCTAGCTAGAATGATGCAATCGTTGCTGGATTTTTCCAAAAGAAAAGCTGCCAGCAACTAGGGCCCTGGAAGTACTTAGAGCCTCAAACGCCACCTTGAACATATTCCTGAGACCCTGGGGAAAGGACTTCGTTTTTCCCATGGAAAATGGCCTTCATTTGTGGCCACTTGGCCTGGCAGGCAGGGCGGTGCCAAGCCAGGAATCTACAAACTCTGCTGGATCCTTCCAGAACGAAAGCTGCCAGCAACTAGGACCCTGCAAGTCCTTAGAGCCCCAGATGCCACCAGTCATCTGACACCCAGAGCCTGGGCCAATGACTTTGTTTTCCCCATGGAAAATTGCCTCCATTTCTGGCCACTCGCCCTGACCAAGAGGGTGGTGCCCAGCAAGAAATTTGCAAGCTTTGCTGGATTGCTCCAAATCTAAAGCTGCCACTTGTTGTTGTTCTATTTCTCTAGAGTCCCATCATGCTGTTCTCAGATTGCTAAAGTCCATACCTCCTCGGTGTGTTCTTATGGCTGCAGATCTTCACAGCACAGACGCTTTCTTCTGCATGCTGTTCTTTCCCAGTTCAGGGCTCCTTCAAGGCTCTCCCTGAATGGCTACGCCGCCCCCTTTTATCCCAGTTCTCTTCAATGCTCACAGCTGCAGCCCATCAAGGACAACCAGGACCTGTGGGACAGATATTCAAATAGAATCCATTTCCTCTACTCTAGCCAGTAAGTACTACCCTACAAGTCCTCAGAACCCCAAAGGCCACCTTTCATCTGACACCCAGACCCTGGGGAAAGGACTTCTTTTTCCCATGGCAAATGGCCTCCCTTGGCAGCCACTCACCCTGGCAGAAAGTGGGAGCCTAGCTAGAATGATGCAATCGTTGCTGGATTTTTCCAAAAGAAAAGCTGGCAGCAACTAGGGCCCTGGAAGTACTTAGAGCCTCAAACGCCACCTTGAACATATTCCTGAGACCCTGGGGAAAGGACTTCGTTTTTCCCATGGAAAATGGCCTTCATTTGTGGCCACTTGGCCTGGCAGGCAGGGCAGTGCCAAGCCAGGAATCTACAAACTGTGCTGGATCCTTCCAGAACGAAAGCTGCCAGCAACTAGGACCCTGCAAGTCCTTAGAGCCCCAGATGCCACCAGTCATCTGACACCCAGAGCCTGGGCCAATGACTTCGTTTTCCCCATGGAAAATGGCCTCCATTTCTGGCCACTCGCCCTGACCAAGAGGGTGGTGCCCAGCAAGAAATTTGCAAGCTTTGCTGGATTGCTCCAAATCGAAAGCTACCACTTGTTGTTGTTCTATTTCTCTAGAGTCCCATCATGCTGTTCTCAGATTGCTAAAGTCCATACCTCCTCGGTGTGTTCTTATGGCTGCAGATCTTCACAGCACAGACGCTTTCTTCTGCATGCTGTTCTTTCCCAGTTCAGGGCTCCTTCAAGGCTCTCCCTGAATGGCTAAGCCGCCCCCTTTTATCCCAGTTCTCTTCAATGCTCACAGCTGCAGCCCATCAAGGACAACCAGGACCTGTGGGGCAAAGCCTCTAGACAGATATTCAAATAGAATCCATTTCCTCTACTCTAGCCAGTAAGTACTACCCTACAAGTCCTCAGAACCCCAAAGGCCACCTTTCATCTGACACCCAGACCCTGGGGAAAGGACTTCTTTTTCCCATGGCAAATGGCCTCCCTTGGCAGCCACTCACCCTGGCAGAAAGTGGGAGCCTAGCTAGAATGATGCAATCGTTGCTGGATTTTTCCAAAAGAAAAGCTGGCAGCAACTAGGGCCCTGGAAGTACTTAGAGCCTCAAACGCCACCTTGAACATATTCCTGAGACCCTGGGGAAAGGACTTCGTTTTTCCCATGGAAAATGGCCTTCATTTGTGGCCACTTGGCCTGGCAGGCAGGGCAGTGCCAAGCCAGGAATCTACAAACTCTGCTGGATCCTTCCAGAACGAAAGCTGCCAGCAACTAGGACCCTGCAAGTCCTTAGAGCCCCAGATGCCACCAGTCATCTGACACCCAGAGCCTGGGCCAATGACTTCGTTTTCCCCATGGAAAATGGCCTCCATTTCTGGCAACTCGCCCTGACCAAGAGGGTGGTGCCCAGCAAGAAATTTGCAAGCTTTGCTGGATTGCTCCAAATCTAAAGCTACCACTTGTTGTTGTTCTATTTCTCTAGAGTCCCATCATGCTGTTCTCAGATTGCTAAAGTCCATACCTCCTCGGTGTGTTCTTATGGCTGCAGATCTTCACAGCACAGACGCTTTCTTCTGCATGCTGTTCTTTCCCAGTTCAGGGCTCCTTCAAGGCTCTCCCTGAATGGCTACGCCGCCCCCTTTTATCCCAGTTCTCTTCAATGCTCACAGCTGCAGCCCATCAAGGACAACCAGGACCTGTGGGACAGATATTCAAATAGAATCCATTTCCTCTACTCTAGCCAGTAAGTACTACCCTACAAGTCCTCAGAACCCCAAAGGCCACCTTTCATCTGACACCCAGACCCTGGGGAAAGGACTTCTTTTTCCCATGGCAAATGGCCTCCCTTGGCAGCCACTCACCCTGGCAGAAAGTGGGAGCCTAGCTAGAATGATGCAATCGTTGCTGGATTTTTCCAAAAGAAAAGCTGCCAGCAACTAGGGCCCTGGAAGTACTTAGAGCCTCAAACGCCACCTTGAACATATTCCTGAGACCCTGGGGAAAGGACTTCGTTTTTCCCATGGAAAATGGCCTTCATTTGTGGCCACTTGGCCTGGCAGGCAGGGCAGTGCCAAGCCAGGAATCTACAAACTCTGCTGGATCCTTCCAGAACGAAAGCTGCCAGCAACTAGGACCCTGCAAGTCCTTAGAGCCCCAGATGCCACCAGTCATCTGACACCCAGAGCCTGGGCCAATGACTTTGTTTTCCCCATGGAAAATTGCCTCCATTTCTGGCCACTCGCCCTGACCAAGAGGGTGGTGCCCAGCAAGAAATTTGCAAGCTTTGCTGGATTGCTCCAAATCGAAAGCTGCCACTTGTTGTTGTTCTATTTCTCTAGAGTCCCATCATGCTGTTCTCAGATTGCTAAAGTCCATACCTCCTCGGTGTGTTCTTATGGCTGCAGATCTTCACAGCACAGACGCTTTCTTCTGCATGCTGTTCTTTCCCAGTTCAGGGCTCCTTCAAGGCTCTCCCTGAATGGCTACGCCGCCCCCTTTTATCCCAGTTCTCTTCAATGCTCACAGCTGCAGCCCATCAAGGACAACCAGGACCTGTGGGACAGATATTCAAATAGAATCCATTTCCTCTACTCTAGCCAGTAAGTACTACCCTACAAGTCCTCAGAACCCCAAAGGCCACCTTTCATCTGACACCCAGACCCTGGGGAAAGGACTTCTTTTTCCCATGGCAAATGGCCTCCCTTGGCAGCCACTCACCCTGGCAGAAAGTGGGAGCCTAGCTAGAATGATGCAATCGTTGCTGGATTTTTCCAAAAGAAAAGCTGGCAGCAACTAGGGCCCTGGAAGTACTTAGAGCCTCAAACGCCACCTTGAACATATTCCTGAGACCCTGGGGAAAGGACTTCGTTTTTCCCATGGAAAATGGCCTTCATTTGTGGCCACTTGGCCTGGCAGGCAGGGCAGTGCCAAGCCAGGAATCTACAAACTCTGCTGGATCCTTCCAGAACGAAAGCTGCCAGCAACTAGGACCCTGCAAGTCCTTACAGCCCCAGATGCCACCAGTCATCTGACACCCAGAGCCTGGGCCAATGACTTCGTTTTCCCCATGGAAAATTGCCTCCATTTCTGGCCACTCGCCCTGACCAAGAGGGTGGTGCCCAGCAAGAAATTTGCAAGCTTTGCTGGATTGCTCCAAATCTAAAGCTACCACTTGTTGTTGTTCTATTTCTCTAGAGTCCCATAATGCTGTTCTCAGATTGCTAAAGTCCATACCTCCTCGGTGTGTTCTTATGGCTGCAGATCTTCACAGCACAGACGCTTTCTTCTGCATGCTGTTCTTTCCCAGTTCAGGGCTCCTTCAAGGCTCTCCCTGAATGGCTAAGCCGCCCCCTTTTATCCCAGTTCTCTTCAATGCTCACAGCTGCAGCCCATCAAGGACAACCAGGACCTGTGGGACAGATATTCAAATAGAATCCATTTCCTCTACTCTAGCCAGTAAGTACTACCCTACAAGTCCTCAGAACCCCAAAGGCCACCTTTCATCTGACACCCAGACCCTGGGGAAAGGACTTCTTTTTCCCATGGCAAATGGCCTCCCTTGGCAGCCACTCACCCTGGCAGAAAGTGGGAGCCTAGCTAGAATGATGCAATCGTTGCTGGATTTTTCCAAAAGAAAAGCTGCCAGCAACTAGGGCCCTGGAAGTACTTAGAGCCTCAAACGCCACCTTGAACATATTCCTGAGACCCTGGGGAAAGGCCTTCGTTTTTCCCATGGAAAATGGCCTTCATTTGTGGCCACTTGGCCTGGCAGGCAGGGCAGTGCCAAGCCAGGAATCTACAAACTCTGCTGGATCCTTCCAGAACGAAAGCTGCCAGCAACTAGGACCCTGCAAGTCCTTAGAGCCCCAGATGCCACCAGTCATCTGACACCCAGAGCCTGGGCCAATGACTTCGTTTTCCCCATGGAAAATGGCCTCCATTTCTGGCCACTCGCCCTGACCAAGAGGGTGGTGCCCAGCAAGAAATTTGCAAGCTTTGCTGGATTGCTCCAAATCTAAAGCTACCACTTGTTGTTGTTCTATTTCTCTAGAGTCCCATCATGCTGTTCTCAGATTGCTAAAGTCCATACCTCCTCGGTGTGTTCTTATGGCTGCAGATCTTCACAGCACAGACGCTTTCTTCTGCATGCTGTTCTTTCCCAGTTCAGGGCTCCTTCAAGGCTCTCCCTGAATGGCTAAGCCGCCCCCTTTTATCCCAGTTCTCTTCAATGCTCACAGCTGCAGCCCATCAAGGACAACCAGGACCTGTGGGACAGATATTCAAATAGAATCCATTTCCTCTACTCTAGCCAGTAAGTACTACCCTACAAGTCCTCAGAACCCCAAAGGCCACCTTTCATCTGACACCCAGACCCTGGGGAAAGGACTTCTTTTTCCCATGGCAAATGGCCTCCCTTGGCAGCCACTCACCCTGGCAGAAAGTGGGAGCCTAGCTAGAATGATGCAATCGTTGCTGGATTTTTCCAAAAGAAAAGCTGGCAGCAACTAGGGCCCTGGAAGTACTTAGAGCCTCAAACGCCACCTTGAACATATTCCTGAGACCCTGGGGAAAGGACTTCGTTTTTCCCATGGGAAATGGCCTTCATTTGTGGCCACTTGGCCTGGCAGGCAGGGCAGTGCCAAGCCAGGAATCTACAAACTCTGCTGGATCCTTCCAGAACGAAAGCTGCCAGCAACTAGGACCCTGCAAGTCCTTAGAGCCCCAGATGCCACCAGTCATCTGACACCCAGAGCCTGGGCCAATGACTTTGTTTTCCCCATGGAAAATTGCCTCCATTTCTGGCCACTCGCCCTGACCAAGAGGGTGGTGCCCAGCAAGAAATTTGCAAGCTTTGCTGGATTGCTCCAAATCTAAAGCTGCCACTTGTTGTTGTTCTATTTCTCTAGAGTCCCATCATGCTGTTCTCAGATTGCTAAAGTCCATACCTCCTCGGTGTGTTCTTATGGCTGCAGATCTTCACAGCACAGACGCTTTCTTCTGCATGCTGTTCTTTCCCAGTTCAGGGCTCCTTCAAGGCTCTCCCTGAATGGCTACGCCGCCCCCTTTTATCCCAGTTCTCTTCAATGCTCACAGCTGCAGCCCATCAAGGACAACCAGGACCTGTGGGGCAAAGCCTCTAGACAGATATTCAAATAGAATCCATTTCCTCTACTCTAGCCAGTAAGTACTACCCTACAAGTCCTCAGAACCCCAAAGGCCACCTTTCATCTGACACCCAGACCCTGGGGAAAGGACTTCTTTTTCCCATGGCAAATGGCCTCCCTTGGCAGCCACTCACCCTGGCAGAAAGTGGGAGCCTAGCTAGAATGATGCAATCGTTGCTGGATTTTTCCAAAAGAAAAGCTGGCAGCAACTAGGGCCCTGGAAGTACTTAGAGCCTCAAACGCCACCTTGAACATATTCCTGAGACCCTGGGGAAAGGACTTCGTTTTTCCCATGGAAAATGGCCTTCATTTGTGGCCACTTGGCCTGGCAGGCAGGGCAGTGCCAAGCCAGGAATCTACAAACTCTGCTGGATCCTTCCAGAACGAAAGCTGCCAGCAACTAGGACCCTGCAAGTCCTTAGAGCCCCAGATGCCACCAGTCATCTGACACCCAGAGCCTGGGCCAATGACTTCGTTTTCCCCATGGAAAATGGCCTCCATTTCTGGCCACTCGCCCTGACCAAGAGGGTGGTGCCCAGCAAGAAATTTGCAAGCTTTGCTGGATTGCTCCAAATCGAAAGCTACCACTTGTTGTTGTTCTATTTCTCTAGAGTCCCATCATGCTGTTCTCAGATTGCTAAAGTCCATACCTCCTCGGTGTGTTCTTATGGCTGCAGATCTTCACAGCACAGACGCTTTCTTCTGCATGCTGTTCTTTCCCAGTTCAGGGCTCCTTCAAGGCTCTCCCTGAATGGCTACGCCGCCCCCTTTTATCCCAGTTCTCTTCAATGCTCACAGCTGCAGCCCATCAAGGACAACCAGGACCTGTGGGACAGATATTCAAATAGAATCCATTTCCTCTACTCTAGCCAGTAAGTACTACCCTACAAGTCCTCAGAACCCCAAAGGCCACCTTTCATCTGACACCCAGACCCTGGGGAAAGGACTTCTTTTTCCCATGGCAAATGGCCTCCCTTGGCAGCCACTCACCCTGGCAGAAAGTGGGAGCCTAGCTAGAATGATGCAATCGTTGCTGGATTTTTCCAAAAGAAAAGCTGGCAGCAACTAGGGCCCTGGAAGTACTTAGAGCCTCAAACGCCACCTTGAACATATTCCTGAGACCCTGGGGAAAGGACTTCGTTTTTCCCATGGGAAATGGCCTTCATTTGTGGCCACTTGGCCTGGCAGGCAGGGCAGTGCCAAGCCAGGAATCTACAAACTGTGCTGGATCCTTCCAGAACGAAAGCTGCCAGCAACTAGGACCCTGCAAGTCCTTAGAGCCCCAGATGCCACCAGTCATCTGACACCCAGAGCCTGGGCCAATGACTTCGTTTTCCCCATGGAAAATGGCCTCCATTTCTGGCCACTCGCCCTGACCAAGAGGGTGGTGCCCAGCAAGAAATTTGCAAGCTTTGCTGGATTGCTCCAAATCGAAAGCTACCACTTGTTGTTGTTCTATTTCTCTAGAGTCCCATCATGCTGTTCTCAGATTGCTAAAGTCCATACCTCCTCGGTGTGTTCTTATGGCTGCAGATCTTCACAGCACAGACGCTTTCTTCTGCATGCTGTTCTTTCCCAGTTCAGGGCTCCTTCAAGGCTCTCCCTGAATGGCTACGCCGCCCCCTTTTATCCCAGTTCTCTTCAATGCTCACAGCTGCAGCCCATCAAGGACAACCAGGACCTGTGGGACAGATATTCAAATAGAATCCATTTCCTCTACTCTAGCCAGTAAGTACTACCCTACAAGTCCTCAGAACCCCAAAGGCCACCTTTCATCTGACACCCAGACCCTGGGGAAAGGACTTCTTTTTCCCATGGCAAATGGCCTCCCTTGGCAGCCACTCACCCTGGCAGAAAGTGGGAGCCTAGCTAGAATGATGCAATCGTTGCTGGATTTTTCCAAAAGAAAAGCTGGCAGCAACTAGGGCCCTGGAAGTACTTAGAGCCTCAAACGCCACCTTGAACATATTCCTGAGACCCTGGGGAAAGGACTTCGTTTTTCCCATGGGAAATGGCCTTCATTTGTGGCCACTTGGCCTGGCAGGCAGGGCAGTGCCAAGCCAGGAATCTACAAACTCTGCTGGATCCTTCCAGAACGAAAGCTGCCAGCAACTAGGACCCTGCAAGTCCTTAGAGCCCCAGATGCCACCTGTCATCTGACACCCAGAGCCTGGGCCAATGACTTCGTTTTCCCCATGGAAAATGGCCTCCATTTCTGGCCACTCGCCCTGACCAAGAGGGTGGTGCCCAGCAAGAAATTTGCAAGCTTTGCTGGATTGCTCCAAATCGAAAGCTGCCACTTGTTGTTGTTTTATTTCTCTAGAGTCCCATAATGCTGTTCTCAGATTGCTAAAGTCCATACCTCCTCGGTGTGTTCTTATGGCTGCAGATCTTCACAGCACAGACGCTTTCTTCTGCATGCTGTTCTTTCCCAGTTCAGGGCTCCTTCAAGGCTCTCCCTGAATGGCTACGCCGCCCCCTTTTATCCCAGTTCTCTTCAATGCTCACAGCTGCAGCCCATCAAGGACAACCAGGACCTGTGGGGCAAAGCCTCTAGACAGATATTCAAATAGAATCCATTTCCTCTACTCTAGCCAGTAAGTACTACCCTACAAGTCCTCAGAACCCCAAAGGCCACCTTTCATCTGACACCCAGACCCTGGGGAAAGGACTTCTTTTTCCCATGGCAAATGGCCTCCCTTGGCAGCCACTCACCCTGGCAGAAAGTGGGAGCCTAGCTAGAATGATGCAATCGTTGCTGGATTTTTCCAAAAGAAAAGCTGCCAGCAACTAGGGCCCTGGAAGTACTTAGAGCCTCAAACGCCACCTTGAACATATTACTGAGACCCTGGGGAAAGGACTTCGTTTTTCCCATGGAAAATGGCCTTCATTTGTGGCCACTTGGCCTGGCAGGCAGGGCAGTGCCAAGCCAGGAATCTACAAACTCTGCTGGATCCTTCCAGAACGAAAGCTGCCAGCAACTAGGACCCTGCAAGTCCTTAGAGCCCCAGATGCCACCAGTCATCTGACACCCAGAGCCTGGGCCAATGACTTCGTTTTCCCCATGGAAAATGGCCTCCATTTCTGGCCACTCGCCCTGACCAAGAGGGTGGTGCCCAGCAAGAAATTTGCAAGCTTTGCTGGATTGCTCCAAATCGAAAGCTGCCACTTGTTGTTGTTCTATTTCTCTAGAGTCCCATCATGCTGTTCTCAGATTGCTAAAGTCCATACCTCCTCGGTGTGTTCTTATGGCTGCAGATCTTCACAGCACAGACGCTTTCTTCTGCATGCTGTTCTTTCCCAGTTCAGGGCTCCTTCAAGGCTCTCCCTGAATGGCTAAGCCGCCCCCTTTTATCCCAGTTCTCTTCAATGCTCACAGCTGCAGCCCATCAAGGACAACCAGGACCTGTGGGACAGATATTCAAATAGAATCCATTTCCTCTACTCTAGCCAGTAAGTACTACCCTACAAGTCCTCAGAACCCCAAAGGCCACCTTTCATCTGACACCCAGACCCTGGGGAAAGGACTTCTTTTTCCCATGGCAAATGGCCTCCCTTGGCAGCCACTCACCCTGGCAGAAAGTGGGAGCCTAGCTAGAATGATGCAATCGTTGCTGGATTTTTCCAAAAGAAAAGCTGCCAGCAACTAGGGCCCTGGAAGTACTTAGAGCCTCAAACGCCACCTTGAACATATTCCTGAGACCCTGGGGAAAGGACTTCGTTTTTCCCATGGGAAATGGCCTTCATTTGTGGCCACTTGGCCTGGCAGGCAGGGCAGTGCCAAGCCAGGAATCTACAAACTCTGCTGGATCCTTCCAGAACGAAAGCTGCCAGCAACTAGGACCCTGCAAGTCCTTAGAGCCCCAGATGCCACCAGTCATCTGACACCCAGAGCCTGGGCCAATGACTTTGTTTTCCCCATGGAAAATTGCCTCCATTTCTGGCCACTCGCCCTGACCAAGAGGGTGGTGCCCAGCAAGAAATTTGCAAGCTTTGCTGGATTGCTCCAAATCTAAAGCTGCCACTTGTTGTTGTTCTATTTCTCTAGAGTCCCATCATGCTGTTCTCAGATTGCTAAAGTCCATACCTCCTCGGTGTGTTCTTATGGCTGCAGATCTTCACAGCACAGACGCTTTCTTCTGCATGCTGTTCTTTCCCAGTTCAGGGCTCCTTCAAGGCTCTCCCTGAATGGCTACGCCGCCCCCTTTTATCCCAGTTCTCTTCAATGCTCACAGCTGCAGCCCATCAAGGACAACCAGGACCTGTGGGGCAAAGCCTCTAGACAGATATTCAAATAGAATCCATTTCCTCTACTCTAGCCAGTAAGTACTACCCTACAAGTCCTCAGAACCCCAAAGGCCACCTTTCATCTGACACCCAGACCCTGGGGAAAGGACTTCTTTTTCCCATGGCAAATGGCCTCCCTTGGCAGCCACTCACCCTGGCAGAAAGTGGGAGCCTAGCTAGAATGATGCAATCGTTGCTGGATTTTTCCAAAAGAAAAGCTGGCAGCAACTAGGGCCCTGGAAGTACTTAGAGCCTCAAACGCCACCTTGAACATATTCCTGAGACCCTGGGGAAAGGACTTCGTTTTTCCCATGGAAAATGGCCTTCATTTGTGGCCACTTGGCCTGGCAGGCAGGGCAGTGCCAAGCCAGGAATCTACAAACTCTGCTGGATCCTTCCAGAACGAAAGCTGCCAGCAACTAGGACCCTGCAAGTCCTTACAGCCCCAGATGCCACCAGTCATCTGACACCCAGAGCCTGGGCCAATGACTTCGTTTTCCCCATGGAAAATGGCCTCCATTTCTGGCCACTCGCCCTGACCAAGAGGGTGGTGCCCAGCAAGAAATTTGCAAGCTTTGCTGGATTGCTCCAAATCGAAAGCTACCACTTGTTGTTGTTCTATTTCTCTAGAGTCCCATCATGCTGTTCTCAGATTGCTAAAGTCCATACCTCCTCGGTGTGTTCTTATGGCTGCAGATCTTCACAGCACAGACGCTTTCTTCTGCATGCTGTTCTTTCCCAGTTCAGGGCTCCTTCAAGGCTCTCCCTGAATGGCTACGCCGCCCCCTTTTATCCCAGTTCTCTTCAATGCTCACAGCTGCAGCCCATCAAGGACAACCAGGACCTGTGGGACAGATATTCAAATAGAATCCATTTCCTCTACTCTAGCCAGTAAGTACTACCCTACAAGTCCTCAGAACCCCAAAGGCCACCTTTCATCTGACACCCAGACCCTGGGGAAAGGACTTCTTTTTCCCATGGCAAATGGCCTCCCTTGGCAGCCACTCACCCTGGCAGAAAGTGGGAGCCTAGCTAGAATGATGCAATCGTTGCTGGATTTTTCCAAAAGAAAAGCTGGCAGCAACTAGGGCCCTGGAAGTACTTAGAGCCTCAAACGCCACCTTGAACATATTCCTGAGACCCTGGGGAAAGGACTTCGTTTTTCCCATGGGAAATGGCCTTCATTTGTGGCCACTTGGCCTGGCAGGCAGGGCAGTGCCAAGCCAGGAATCTACAAACTGTGCTGGATCCTTCCAGAACGAAAGCTGCCAGCAACTAGGACCCTGCAAGTCCTTAGAGCCCCAGATGCCACCAGTCATCTGACACCCAGAGCCTGGGCCAATGACTTCGTTTTCCCCATGGAAAATGGCCTCCATTTCTGGCCACTCGCCCTGACCAAGAGGGTGGTGCCCAGCAAGAAATTTGCAAGCTTTGCTGGATTGCTCCAAATCGAAAGCTACCACTTGTTGTTGTTCTATTTCTCTAGAGTCCCATCATGCTGTTCTCAGATTGCTAAAGTCCATACCTCCTCGGTGTGTTCTTATGGCTGCAGATCTTCACAGCACAGACGCTTTCTTCTGCATGCTGTTCTTTCCCAGTTCAGGGCTCCTTCAAGGCTCTCCCTGAATGGCTACGCCGCCCCCTTTTATCCCAGTTCTCTTCAATGCTCACAGCTGCAGCCCATCAAGGACAACCAGGACCTGTGGGACAGATATTCAAATAGAATCCATTTCCTCTACTCTAGCCAGTAAGTACTACCCTACAAGTCCTCAGAACCCCAAAGGCCACCTTTCATCTGACACCCAGACCCTGGGGAAAGGACTTCTTTTTCCCATGGCAAATGGCCTCCCTTGGCAGCCACTCACCCTGGCAGAAAGTGGGAGCCTAGCTAGAATGATGCAATCGTTGCTGGATTTTTCCAAAAGAAAAGCTGGCAGCAACTAGGGCCCTGGAAGTACTTAGAGCCTCAAACGCCACCTTGAACATATTCCTGAGACCCTGGGGAAAGGACTTCGTTTTTCCCATGGAAAATGGCCTTCATTTGTGGCCACTTGGCCTGGCAGGCAGGGCAGTGCCAAGCCAGGAATCTACAAACTCTGCTGGATCCTTCCAGAACGAAAGCTGCCAGCAACTAGGACCCTGCAAGTCCTTAGAGCCCCAGATGCCACCAGTCATCTGACACCCAGAGCCTGGGCCAATGACTTCGTTTTCCCCATGGAAAATGGCCTCCATTTCTGGCCACTCGCCCTGACCAAGAGGGTGGTGCCCAGCAAGAAATTTGCAAGCTTTGCTGGATTGCTCCAAATCGAAAGCTGCCACTTGTTGTTGTTCTATTTCTCTAGAGTCCCATAATGCTGTTCTCAGATTGCTAAAGTCCATACCTCCTCGGTGTGTTCTTATGGCTGCAGATCTTCACAGCACAGACGCTTTCTTCTGCATGCTGTTCTTTCCCAGTTCAGGGCTCCTTCAAGGCTCTCCCTGAATGGCTACGCCGCCCCCTTTTATCCCAGTTCTCTTCAATGCTCACAGCTGCAGCCCATCAAGGACAACCAGGGCCTGTGGGGCAAAGCCTCTAGACAGATATTCAAATAGAATCCATTTCCTCTACTCTAGCCAGTAAGTACTACCCTACAAGTCCTCAGAACCCCAAAGGCCACCTTTCATCTGACACCCAGACCCTGGGGAAAGGACTTCTTTTTCCCATGGCAAATGGCCTCCCTTGGCAGCCACTCACCCTGGCAGAAAGTGGGAGCCTAGCTAGAATGATGCAATCGTTGCTGGATTTTTCCAAAAGAAAAGCTGGCAGCAACTAGGGCCCTGGAAGTACTTAGAGCCTCAAACGCCACCTTGAACATATTCCTGAGACCCTGGGGAAAGGACTTCGTTTTTCCCATGGGAAATGGCCTTCATTTGTGGCCACTTGGCCTGGCAGGCAGGGCAGTGCCAAGCCAGGAATCTACAAACTCTGCTGGATCCTTCCAGAACGAAAGCTGCCAGCAACTAGGACCCTGCAAGTCCTTAGAGCCCCAGATGCCACCAGTCATCTGACACCCAGAGCCTGGGCCAATGACTTCGTTTTCCCCATGGAAAATGGCCTCCATTTCTGGCCACTCGCCCTGACCAAGAGGGTGGTGCCCAGCAAGAAATTTGCAAGCTTTGCTGGATTGCTCCAAATCTAAAGCTACCACTTGTTGTTGTTCTATTTCTCTAGAGTCCCATCATGCTGTTCTCAGATTGCTAAAGTCCATACCTCCTCGGTGTGTTCTTATGGCTGCAGATCTTCACAGCACAGACGCTTTCTTCTGCATGCTGTTCTTTCCCAGTTCAGGGCTCCTTCAAGGCTCTCCCTGAATGGCTACGCCGCCCCCTTTTATCCCAGTTCTCTTCAATGCTCACAGCTGCAGCCCATCAAGGACAACCAGGACCTGTGGGACAGATATTCAAATAGAATCCATTTCCTCTACTCTAGCCAGTAAGTACTACCCTACAAGTCCTCAGAACCCCAAAGGCCACCTTTCATCTGACACCCAGACCCTGGGGAAAGGACTTCTTTTTCCCATGGCAAATGGCCTCCCTTGGCAGCCACTCACCCTGGCAGAAAGTGGGAGCCTAGCTAGAATGATGCAATCGTTGCTGGATTTTTCCAAAAGACAAGCTGGCAGCAACTAGGGCCCTGGAAGTACTTAGAGCCTCAAACGCCACCTTGAACATATTCCTGAGACCCTGGGGAAAGGACTTCGTTTTTCCCATGGAAAATGGCCTTCATTTGTGGCCACTTGGCCTGGCAGGCAGGGCAGTGCCAAGCCAGGAATCTACAAACTCTGCTGGATCCTTCCAGAACGAAAGCTGCCAGCAACTAGGACCCTGCAAGTCCTTAGAGCCCCAGATGCCACCTGTCATCTGACACCCAGAGCCTGGGCCAATGACTTCGTTTTCCCCATGGAAAATGGCCTCCATTTCTGGCCACTCGCCCTGACCAAGAGGGTGGTGCCCAGCAAGAAATTTGCAAGCTTTGCTGGATTGCTCCAAATCGAAAGCTGCCACTTGTTGTTGTTTTATTTCTCTAGAGTCCCATAATGCTGTTCTCAGATTGCTAAAGTCCATACCTCCTCGGTGTGTTCTTATGGCTGCAGATCTTCACAGCACAGACGCTTTCTTCTGCATGCTGTTCTTTCCCAGTTCAGGGCTCCTTCAAGGCTCTCCCTGAATGGCTACGCCGCCCCCTTTTATCCCAGTTCTCTTCAATGCTCACAGCTGCAGCCCATCAAGGACAACCAGGACCTGTGGGGCAAAGCCTCTAGACAGATATTCAAATAGAATCCATTTCCTCTACTCTAGCCAGTAAGTACTACCCTACAAGTCCTCAGAACCCCAAAGGCCACCTTTCATCTGACACCCAGACCCTGGGGAAAGGACTTCTTTTTCCCATGGCAAATGGCCTCCCTTGGCAGCCACTCACCCTGGCAGAAAGTGGGAGCCTAGCTAGAATGATGCAATCGTTGCTGGATTTTTCCAAAAGAAAAGCTGCCAGCAACTAGGGCCCTGGAAGTACTTAGAGCCTCAAACGCCACCTTGAACATATTACTGAGACCCTGGGGAAAGGACTTCGTTTTTCCCATGGAAAATGGCCTTCATTTGTGGCCACTTGGCCTGGCAGGCAGGGCAGTGCCAAGCCAGGAATCTACAAACTCTGCTGGATCCTTCCAGAACGAAAGCTGCCAGCAACTAGGACCCTGCAAGTCCTTAGAGCCCCAGATGCCACCAGTCATCTGACACCCAGAGCCTGGGCCAATGACTTCGTTTTCCCCATGGAAAATGGCCTCCATTTCTGGCCACTCGCCCTGACCAAGAGGGTGGTGCCCAGCAAGAAATTTGCAAGCTTTGCTGGATTGCTCCAAATCGAAAGCTGCCACTTGTTGTTGTTCTATTTCTCTAGAGTCCCATCATGCTGTTCTCAGATTGCTAAAGTCCATACCTCCTCGGTGTGTTCTTATGGCTGCAGATCTTCACAGCACAGACGCTTTCTTCTGCATGCTGTTCTTTCCCAGTTCAGGGCTCCTTCAAGGCTCTCCCTGAATGGCTAAGCCGCCCCCTTTTATCCCAGTTCTCTTCAATGCTCACAGCTGCAGCCCATCAAGGACAACCAGGACCTGTGGGACAGATATTCAAATAGAATCCATTTCCTCTACTCTAGCCAGTAAGTACTACCCTACAAGTCCTCAGAACCCCAAAGGCCACCTTTCATCTGACACCCAGACCCTGGGGAAAGGACTTCTTTTTCCCATGGCAAATGGCCTCCCTTGGCAGCCACTCACCCTGGCAGAAAGTGGGAGCCTAGCTAGAATGATGCAATCATTGCTGGATTTTTCCAAAAGAAAAGCTGGCAGCAACTAGGGCCCTGGAAGTACTTAGAGCCTCAAACGCCACCTTGAACATATTCCTGAGACCCTGGGGAAAGGACTTCGTTTTTCCCATGGAAAATGGCCTTCATTTGTGGCCACTTGGCCTGGCAGGCAGGGCAGTGCCAAGCCAGGAATCTACAAACTCTGCTGGATCCTTCCAGAACGAAAGCTGCCAGCAACTAGGACCCTGCAAGTCCTTAGAGCCCCAGATGCCACCAGTCATCTGACACCCAGAGCCTGGGCCAATGACTTTGTTTTCCCCATGGAAAATTGCCTCCATTTCTGGCCACTCGCCCTGACCAAGAGGGTGGTGCCCAGCAAGAAATTTGCAAGCTTTGCTGGATTGCTCCAAATCTAAAGCTGCCACTTGTTGTTGTTCTATTTCTCTAGAGTCCCATCATGCTGTTCTCAGATTGCTAAAGTCCATACCTCCTCGGTGTGTTCTTATGGCTGCAGATCTTCACAGCACAGACGCTTTCTTCTGCATGCTGTTCTTTCCCAGTTCAGGGCTCCTTCAAGGCTCTCCCTGAATGGCTACGCCGCCCCCTTTTATCCCAGTTCTCTTCAATGCTCACAGCTGCAGCCCATCAAGGACAACCAGGACCTGTGGGACAGATATTCAAATAGAATCCATTTCCTCTACTCTAGCCAGTAAGTACTACCCTACAAGTCCTCAGAACCCCAAAGGCCACCTTTCATCTGACACCCAGACCCTGGGGAAAGGACTTCTTTTTCCCATGGCAAATGGCCTCCCTTGGCAGCCACTCACCCTGGCAGAAAGTGGGAGCCTAGCTAGAATGATGCAATCGTTGCTGGATTTTTCCAAAAGAAAAGCTGGCAGCAACTAGGGCCCTGGAAGTACTTAGAGCCTCAAACGCCACCTTGAACATATTCCTGAGACCCTGGGGAAAGGACTTCGTTTTTCCCATGGAAAATGGCCTTCATTTGTGGCCACTTGGCCTGGCAGGCAGGGCAGTGCCAAGCCAGGAATCTACAAACTCTGCTGGATCCTTCCAGAACGAAAGCTGCCAGCAACTAGGACCCTGCAAGTCCTTAGAGCCCCAGATGCCACCAGTCATCTGACACCCAGAGCCTGGGCCAATGACTTTGTTTTCCCCATGGAAAATTGCCTCCATTTCTGGCCACTCGCCCTGACCAAGAGGGTGGTGCCCAGCAAGAAATTTGCAAGCTTTGCTGGATTGCTCCAAATCTAAAGCTGCCACTTGTTGTTGTTCTATTTCTCTAGAGTCCCATCATGCTGTTCTCAGATTGCTAAAGTCCATACCTCCTCGGTGTGTTCTTATGGCTGCAGATCTTCACAGCACAGACGCTTTCTTCTGCATGCTGTTCTTTCCCAGTTCAGGGCTCCTTCAAGGCTCTCCCTGAATGGCTACGCCGCCCCCTTTTATCCCAGTTCTCTTCAATGCTCACAGCTGCAGCCCATCAAGGACAACCAGGACCTGTGGGACAGATATTCAAATAGAATCCATTTCCTCTACTCTAGCCAGTAAGTACTACCCTACAAGTCCTCAGAACCCCAAAGGCCACCTTTCATCTGACACCCAGACCCTGGGGAAAGGACTTCTTTTTCCCATGGCAAATGGCCTCCCTTGGCAGCCACTCACCCTGGCAGAAAGTGGGAGCCTAGCTAGAATGATGCAATCGTTGCTGGATTTTTCCAAAAGAAAAGCTGCCAGCAACTAGGGCCCTGGAAGTACTTAGAGCCTCAAACGCCACCTTGAACATATTCCTGAGACCCTGGGGAAAGGACTTCGTTTTTCCCATGGAAAATGGCCTTCATTTGTGGCCACTTGGCCTGGCAGGCAGGGCAGTGCCAAGCCAGGAATCTACAAACTCTGCTGGATCCTTCCAGAACGAAAGCTGCCAGCAACTAGGACCCTGCAAGTCCTTACAGCCCCAGATGCCACCAGTCATCTGACACCCAGAGCCTGGGCCAATGACTTCGTTTTCCCCATGGAAAATGGCCTCCATTTCTGGCCACTCGCCCTGACCAAGAGGGTGGTGCCCAGCAAGAAATTTGCAAGCTTTGCTGGATTGCTCCAAATCGAAAGCTACCACTTGTTGTTGTTCTATTTCTCTAGAGTCCCATCATGCTGTTCTCAGATTGCTAAAGTCCATACCTCCTCGGTGTGTTCTTATGGCTGCAGATCTTCACAGCACAGACGCTTTCTTCTGCATGCTGTTCTTTCCCAGTTCAGGGCTCCTTCAAGGCTCTCCCTGAATGGCTACGCCGCCCCCTTTTATCCCAGTTCTCTTCAATGCTCACAGCTGCAGCCCATCAAGGACAACCAGGACCTGTGGGGCAAAGCCTCTAGACAGATATTCAAATAGAATCCATTTCCTCTACTCTAGCCAGTAAGTACTACCCTACAAGTCCTCAGAACCCCAAAGGCCACCTTTCATCTGACACCCAGACCCTGGGGAAAGGACTTCTTTTTCCCATGGCAAATGGCCTCCCTTGGCAGCCACTCACCCTGGCAGAAAGTGGGAGCCTAGCTAGAATGATGCAATCATTGCTGGATTTTTCCAAAAGAAAAGCTGGCAGCAACTAGGGCCCTGGAAGTACTTAGAGCCTCAAACGCCACCTTGAACATATTCCTGAGACCCTGGGGAAAGGACTTCGTTTTTCCCATGGAAAATGGCCTTCATTTGTGGCCACTTGGCCTGGCAGGCAGGGCAGTGCCAAGCCAGGAATCTACAAACTCTGCTGGATCCTTCCAGAACGAAAGCTGCCAGCAACTAGGACCCTGCAAGTCCTTAGAGCCCCAGATGCCACCAGTCATCTGACACCCAGAGCCTGGGCCAATGACTTTGTTTTCCCCATGGAAAATTGCCTCCATTTCTGGCCACTCGCCCTGACCAAGAGGGTGGTGCCCAGCAAGAAATTTGCAAGCTTTGCTGGATTGCTCCAAATCTAAAGCTGCCACTTGTTGTTGTTCTATTTCTCTAGAGTCCCATCATGCTGTTCTCAGATTGCTAAAGTCCATACCTCCTCGGTGTGTTCTTATGGCTGCAGATCTTCACAGCACAGACGCTTTCTTCTGCATGCTGTTCTTTCCCAGTTCAGGGCTCCTTCAAGGCTCTCCCTGAATGGCTACGCCGCCCCCTTTTATCCCAGTTCTCTTCAATGCTCACAGCTGCAGCCCATCAAGGACAACCAGGACCTGTGGGACAGATATTCAAATAGAATCCATTTCCTCTACTCTAGCCAGTAAGTACTACCCTACAAGTCCTCAGAACCCCAAAGGCCACCTTTCATCTGACACCCAGACCCTGGGGAAAGGACTTCTTTTTCCCATGGCAAATGGCCTCCCTTGGCAGCCACTCACCCTGGCAGAAAGTGGGAGCCTAGCTAGAATGATGCAATCGTTGCTGGATTTTTCCAAAAGAAAAGCTGGCAGCAACTAGGGCCCTGGAAGTACTTAGAGCCTCAAACGCCACCTTGAACATATTCCTGAGACCCTGGGGAAAGGACTTCGTTTTTCCCATGGAAAATGGCCTTCATTTGTGGCCACTTGGCCTGGCAGGCAGGGCAGTGCCAAGCCAGGAATCTACAAACTCTGCTGGATCCTTCCAGAACGAAAGCTGCCAGCAACTAGGACCCTGCAAGTCCTTAGAGCCCCAGATGCCACCAGTCATCTGACACCCAGAGCCTGGGCCAATGACTTTGTTTTCCCCATGGAAAATTGCCTCCATTTCTGGCCACTCGCCCTGACCAAGAGGGTGGTGCCCAGCAAGAAATTTGCAAGCTTTGCTGGATTGCTCCAAATCTAAAGCTGCCACTTGTTGTTGTTCTATTTCTCTAGAGTCCCATCATGCTGTTCTCAGATTGCTAAAGTCCATACCTCCTCGGTGTGTTCTTATGGCTGCAGATCTTCACAGCACAGACGCTTTCTTCTGCATGCTGTTCTTTCCCAGTTCAGGGCTCCTTCAAGGCTCTCCCTGAATGGCTACGCCGCCCCCTTTTATCCCAGTTCTCTTCAATGCTCACAGCTGCAGCCCATCAAGGACAACCAGGACCTGTGGGACAGATATTCAAATAGAATCCATTTCCTCTACTCTAGCCAGTAAGTACTACCCTACAAGTCCTCAGAACCCCAAAGGCCACCTTTCATCTGACACCCAGACCCTGGGGAAAGGACTTCTTTTTCCCATGGCAAATGGCCTCCCTTGGCAGCCACTCACCCTGGCAGAAAGTGGGAGCCTAGCTAGAATGATGCAATCGTTGCTGGATTTTTCCAAAAGAAAAGCTGCCAGCAACTAGGGCCCTGGAAGTACTTAGAGCCTCAAACGCCACCTTGAACATATTCCTGAGACCCTGGGGAAAGGACTTCGTTTTTCCCATGGGAAATGGCCTTCATTTGTGGCCACTTGGCCTGGCAGGCAGGGCAGTGCCAAGCCAGGAATCTACAAACTCTGCTGGATCCTTCCAGAACGAAAGCTGCCAGCAACTAGGACCCTGCAAGTCCTTACAGCCCCAGATGCCACCAGTCATCTGACACCCAGAGCCTGGGCCAATGACTTCGTTTTCCCCATGGAAAATGGCCTCCATTTCTGGCCACTCGCCCTGACCAAGAGGGTGGTGCCCAGCAAGAAATTTGCAAGCTTTGCTGGATTGCTCCAAATCGAAAGCTACCACTTGTTGTTGTTCTATTTCTCTAGAGTCCCATCATGCTGTTCTCAGATTGCTAAAGTCCATACCTCCTCGGTGTGTTCTTATGGCTGCAGATCTTCACAGCACAGACGCTTTCTTCTGCATGCTGTTCTTTCCCAGTTCAGGGCTCCTTCAAGGCTCTCCCTGAATGGCTACGCCGCCCCCTTTTATCCCAGTTCTCTTCAATGCTCACAGCTGCAGCCCATCAAGGACAACCAGGACCTGTGGGGCAAAGCCTCTAGACAGATATTCAAATAGAATCCATTTCCTCTACTCTAGCCAGTAAGTACTACCCTACAAGTCCTCAGAACCCCAAAGGCCACCTTTCATCTGACACCCAGACCCTGGGGAAAGGACTTCTTTTTCCCATGGCAAATGGCCTCCCTTGGCAGCCACTCACCCTGGCAGAAAGTGGGAGCCTAGCTAGAATGATGCAATCGTTGCTGGATTTTTCCAAAAGAAAAGCTGGCAGCAACTAGGGCCCTGGAAGTACTTAGAGCCTCAAACGCCACCTTGAACATATTCCTGAGACCCTGGGGAAAGGACTTCGTTTTTCCCATGGGAAATGGCCTTCATTTGTGGCCACTTGGCCTGGCAGGCAGGGCAGTGCCAAGCCAGGAATCTACAAACTCTGCTGGATCCTTCCAGAACGAAAGCTGCCAGCAACTAGGACCCTGCAAGTCCTTACAGCCCCAGATGCCACCAGTCATCTGACACCCAGAGCCTGGGCCAATGACTTCGTTTTCCCCATGGAAAATGGCCTCCATTTCTGGCCACTCGCCCTGACCAAGAGGGTGGTGCCCAGCAAGAAATTTGCAAGCTTTGCTGGATTGCTCCAAATCGAAAGCTACCACTTGTTGTTGTTCTATTTCTCTAGAGTCCCATCATGCTGTTCTCAGATTGCTAAAGTCCATACCTCCTCGGTGTGTTCTTATGGCTGCAGATCTTCACAGCACAGACGCTTTCTTCTGCATGCTGTTCTTTCCCAGTTCAGGGCTCCTTCAAGGCTCTCCCTGAATGGCTACGCCGCCCCCTTTTATCCCAGTTCTCTTCAATGCTCACAGCTGCAGCCCATCAAGGACAACCAGGACCTGTGGGGCAAAGCCTCTAGACAGATATTCAAATAGAATCCATTTCCTCTACTCTAGCCAGTAAGTACTACCCTACAAGTCCTCAGAACCCCAAAGGCCACCTTTCATCTGACACCCAGACCCTGGGGAAAGGACTTCTTTTTCCCATGGCAAATGGCCTCCCTTGGCAGCCACTCACCCTGGCAGAAAGTGGGAGCCTAGCTAGAATGATGCAATCGTTGCTGGATTTTTCCAAAAGAAAAGCTGCCAGCAACTAGGGCCCTGGAAGTACTTAGAGCCTCAAACGCCACCTTGAACATATTCCTGAGACCCTGGGGAAAGGACTTCGTTTTTCCCATGGAAAATGGCCTTCATTTGTGGCCACTTGGCCTGGCAGGCAGGGCAGTGCCAAGCCAGGAATCTACAAACTCTGCTGGATCCTTCCAGAACGAAAGCTGCCAGCAACTAGGACCCTGCAAGTCCTTACAGCCCCAGATGCCACCAGTCATCTGACACCCAGAGCCTGGGCCAATGACTTCGTTTTCCCCATGGAAAATGGCCTCCATTTCTGGCCACTCGCCCTGACCAAGAGGGTGGTGCCCAGCAAGAAATTTGCAAGCTTTGCTGGATTGCTCCAAATCGAAAGCTACCACTTGTTGTTGTTCTATTTCTCTAGAGTCCCATCATGCTGTTCTCAGATTGCTAAAGTCCATACCTCCTCGGTGTGTTCTTATGGCTGCAGATCTTCACAGCACAGACGCTTTCTTCTGCATGCTGTTCTTTCCCAGTTCAGGGCTCCTTCAAGGCTCTCCCTGAATGGCTACGCCGCCCCCTTTTATCCCAGTTCTCTTCAATGCTCACAGCTGCAGCCCATCAAGGACAACCAGGACCTGTGGGACAGATATTCAAATAGAATCCATTTCCTCTACTCTAGCCAGTAAGTACTACCCTACAAGTCCTCAGAACCCCAAAGGCCACCTTTCATCTGACACCCAGACCCTGGGGAAAGGACTTCTTTTTCCCATGGCAAATGGCCTCCCTTGGCAGCCACTCACCCTGGCAGAAAGTGGGAGCCTAGCTAGAATGATGCAATCGTTGCTGGATTTTTCCAAAAGAAAAGCTGCCAGCAACTAGGGCCCTGGAAGTACTTAGAGCCTCAAACGCCACCTTGAACATATTCCTGAGACCCTGGGGAAAGGACTTCGTTTTTCCCATGGAAAATGGCCTTCATTTGTGGCCACTTGGCCTGGCAGGCAGGGCAGTGCCAAGCCAGGAATCTACAAACTCTGCTGGATCCTTCCAGAACGAAAGCTGCCAGCAACTAGGACCCTGCAAGTCCTTAGAGCCCCAGATGCCACCAGTCATCTGACACCCAGAGCCTGGGCCAATGACTTTGTTTTCCCCATGGAAAATTGCCTCCATTTCTGGCCACTCGCCCTGACCAAGAGGGTGGTGCCCAGCAAGAAATTTGCAAGCTTTGCTGGATTGCTCCAAATCGAAAGCTGCCACTTGTTGTTGTTCTATTTCTCTAGAGTCCCATCATGCTGTTCTCAGATTGCTAAAGTCCATACCTCCTCGGTGTGTTCTTATGGCTGCAGATCTTCACAGCACAGACGCTTTCTTCTGCATGCTGTTCTTTCCCAGTTCAGGGCTCCTTCAAGGCTCTCCCTGAATGGCTACGCCGCCCCCTTTTATCCCAGTTCTCTTCAATGCTCACAGCTGCAGCCCATCAAGGACAACCAGGACCTGTGGGACAGATATTCAAATAGAATCCATTTCCTCTACTCTAGCCAGTAAGTACTACCCTACAAGTCCTCAGAACCCCAAAGGCCACCTTTCATCTGACACCCAGACCCTGGGGAAAGGACTTCTTTTTCCCATGGCAAATGGCCTCCCTTGGCAGCCACTCACCCTGGCAGAAAGTGGGAGCCTAGCTAGAATGATGCAATCGTTGCTGGATTTTTCCAAAAGAAAAGCTGGCAGCAACTAGGGCCCTGGAAGTACTTAGAGCCTCAAACGCCACCTTGAACATATTCCTGAGACCCTGGGGAAAGGCCTTCGTTTTTCCCATGGAAAATGGCCTTCATTTGTGGCCACTTGGCCTGGCAGGCAGGGCAGTGCCAAGCCAGGAATCTACAAACTCTGCTGGATCCTTCCAGAACGAAAGCTGCCAGCAACTAGGACCCTGCAAGTCCTTAGAGCCCCAGATGCCACCAGTCATCTGACACCCAGAGCCTGGGCCAATGACTTTGTTTTCCCCATGGAAAATTGCCTCCATTTCTGGCCACTCGCCCTGACCAAGAGGGTGGTGCCCAGCAAGAAATTTGCAAGCTTTGCTGGATTGCTCCAAATCTAAAGCTGCCACTTGTTGTTGTTCTATTTCTCTAGAGTCCCATCATGCTGTTCTCAGATTGCTAAAGTCCATACCTCCTCGGTGTGTTCTTATGGCTGCAGATCTTCACAGCACAGACGCTTTCTTCTGCATGCTGTTCTTTCCCAGTTCAGGGCTCCTTCAAGGCTCTCCCTGAATGGCTAAGCCGCCCCCTTTTATCCCAGTTCTCTTCAATGCTCACAGCTGCAGCCCATCAAGGACAACCAGGACCTGTGGGACAGATATTCAAATAGAATCCATTTCCTCTACTCTAGCCAGTAAGTACTACCCTACAAGTCCTCAGAACCCCAAAGGCCACCTTTCATCTGACACCCAGACCCTGGGGAAAGGACTTCTTTTTCCCATGGCAAATGGCCTCCCTTGGCAGCCACTCACCCTGGCAGAAAGTGGGAGCCTAGCTAGAATGATGCAATCGTTGCTGGATTTTTCCAAAAGAAAAGCTGGCAGCAACTAGGGCCCTGGAAGTACTTAGAGCCTCAAACGCCACCTTGAACATATTACTGAGACCCTGGGGAAAGGACTTCGTTTTTCCCATGGAAAATGGCCTTCATTTCTGGCCACTTGGCCTGGCAGGCAGGGCAGTGCCAAGCCAGGAATCTACAAACTGTGCTGGATCCTTCCAGAACGAAAGCTGCCAGCAACTAGGACCCTGCAAGTCCTTACAGCCCCAGATGCCACCAGTCATCTGACACCCAGAGCCTGGGCCAATGACTTCGTTTTCCCCATGGAAAATGGCCTCCATTTCTGGCCACTCGCCCTGACCAAGAGGGTGGTGCCCAGCAAGAAATTTGCAAGCTTTGCTGGATTGCTCCAAATCGAAAGCTGCCACTTCTTGTTGTTTTATTTCTCTAGAGTCCCATCATGCTGTTCTCAGATTGCTAAAGTCCATACCTCCTCGGTGTGTTCTTATGGCTGCAGATCTTCACAGCACAGACGCTTTCTTCTGCATGCTGTTCTTTCCCAGTTCAGGGCTCCTTCAAGGCTCTCCCTGAATGGCTACGCCGCCCCCTTTTATCCCAGTTCTCTTCAATGCTCACAGCTGCAGCCCATCAAGGACAACCAGGACCTGTGGGGCAAAGCCTCTAGACAGATATTCAAATAGAATCCATTTCCTCTACTCTAGCCAGTAAGTACTACCCTACAAGTCCTCAGAACCCCAAAGGCCACCTTTCATCTGACACCCAGACCCTGGGGAAAGGACTTCTTTTTCCCATGGCAAATGGCCTCCCTTGGCAGCCACTCACCCTGGCAGAAAGTGGGAGCCTAGCTAGAATGATGCAATCGTTGCTGGATTTTTCCAAAAGAAAAGCTGGCAGCAACTAGGGCCCTGGAAGTACTTAGAGCCTCAAACGCCACCTTGAACATATTCCTGAGACCCTGGGGAAAGGACTTCGTTTTTCCCATGGAAAATGGCCTTCATTTGTGGCCACTTGGCCTGGCAGGCAGGGCAGTGCCAAGCCAGGAATCTACAAACTCTGCTGGATCCTTCCAGAACGAAAGCTGCCAGCAACTAGGACCCTGCAAGTCCTTAGAGCCCCAGATGCCACCAGTCATCTGACACCCAGAGCCTGGGCCAATGACTTTGTTTTCCCCATGGAAAATTGCCTCCATTTCTGGCCACTCGCCCTGACCAAGAGGGTGGTGCCCAGCAAGAAATTTGCAAGCTTTGCTGGATTGCTCCAAATCTAAAGCTGCCACTTGTTGTTGTTCTATTTCTCTAGAGTCCCATCATGCTGTTCTCAGATTGCTAAAGTCCATACCTCCTCGGTGTGTTCTTATGGCTGCAGATCTTCACAGCACAGACGCTTTCTTCTGCATGCTGTTCTTTCCCAGTTCAGGGCTCCTTCAAGGCTCTCCCTGAATGGCTACGCCGCCCCCTTTTATCCCAGTTCTCTTCAATGCTCACAGCTGCAGCCCATCAAGGACAACCAGGACCTGTGGGACAGATATTCAAATAGAATCCATTTCCTCTACTCTAGCCAGTAAGTACTACCCTACAAGTCCTCAGAACCCCAAAGGCCACCTTTCATCTGACACCCAGACCCTGGGGAAAGGACTTCTTTTTCCCATGGCAAATGGCCTCCCTTGGCAGCCACTCACCCTGGCAGAAAGTGGGAGCCTAGCTAGAATGATGCAATCGTTGCTGGATTTTTCCAAAAGAAAAGCTGGCAGCAACTAGGGCCCTGGAAGTACTTAGAGCCTCAAACGCCACCTTGAACATATTCCTGAGACCCTGGGGAAAGGACTTCGTTTTTCCCATGGAAAATGGCCTTCATTTGTGGCCACTTGGCCTGGCAGGCAGGGCAGTGCCAAGCCAGGAATCTACAAACTCTGCTGGATCCTTCCAGAACGAAAGCTGCCAGCAACTAGGACCCTGCAAGTCCTTAGAGCCCCAGATGCCACCAGTCATCTGACACCCAGAGCCTGGGCCAATGACTTCGTTTTCCCCATGGAAAATGGCCTCCATTTCTGGCCACTCGCCCTGACCAAGAGGGTGGTGCCCAGCAAGAAATTTGCAAGCTTTGCTGGATTGCTCCAAATCTAAAGCTACCACTTGTTGTTGTTCTATTTCTCTAGAGTCCCATCATGCTGTTCTCAGATTGCTAAAGTCCATACCTCCTCGGTGTGTTCTTATGGCTGCAGATCTTCACAGCACAGACGCTTTCTTCTGCATGCTGTTCTTTCCCAGTTCAGGGCTCCTTCAAGGCTCTCCCTGAATGGCTAAGCCGCCCCCTTTTATCCCAGTTCTCTTCAATGCTCACAGCTGCAGCCCATCAAGGACAACCAGGACCTGTGGGACAGATATTCAAATAGAATCCATTTCCTCTACTCTAGCCAGTAAGTACTACCCTACAAGTCCTCAGAACCCCAAAGGCCACCTTTCATCTGACACCCAGACCCTGGGGAAAGGACTTCTTTTTCCCATGGCAAATGGCCTCCCTTGGCAGCCACTCACCCTGGCAGAAAGTGGGAGCCTAGCTAGAATGATGCAATCGTTGCTGGATTTTTCCAAAAGAAAAGCTGCCAGCAACTAGGGCCCTGGAAGTACTTAGAGCCTCAAACGCCACCTTGAACATATTACTGAGACCCTGGGGAAAGGACTTCTTTTTCCCATGGAAAATGGCCTTCATTTGTGGCCACTTGGCCTGGCAGGCAGGGCAGTGCCAAGCCAGGAATCTACAAACTCTGCTGGATCCTTCCAGAACGAAAGCTGCCAGCAACTAGGACCCTGCAAGTCCTTAGAGCCCCAGATGCCACCAGTCATCTGACACCCAGAGCCTGGGCCAATGACTTTGTTTTCCCCATGGAAAATTGCCTCCATTTCTGGCCACTCGCCCTGACCAAGAGGGTGGTGCCCAGCAAGAAATTTGCAAGCTTTGCTGGATTGCTCCAAATCTAAAGCTGCCACTTGTTGTTGTTCTATTTCTCTAGAGTCCCATCATGCTGTTCTCAGATTGCTAAAGTCCATACCTCCTCGGTGTGTTCTTATGGCTGCAGATCTTCACAGCACAGACGCTTTCTTCTGCATGCTGTTCTTTCCCAGTTCAGGGCTCCTTCAAGGCTCTCCCTGAATGGCTAAGCCGCCCCCTTTTATCCCAGTTCTCTTCAATGCTCACAGCTGCAGCCCATCAAGGACAACCAGGACCTGTGGGACAGATATTCAAATAGAATCCATTTCCTCTACTCTAGCCAGTAAGTACTACCCTACAAGTCCTCAGAACCCCAAAGGCCACCTTTCATCTGACACCCAGACCCTGGGGAAAGGACTTCTTTTTCCCATGGCAAATGGCCTCCCTTGGCAGCCACTCACCCTGGCAGAAAGTGGGAGCCTAGCTAGAATGATGCAATCGTTGCTGGATTTTTCCAAAAGAAAAGCTGGCAGCAACTAGGGCCCTGGAAGTACTTAGAGCCTCAAACGCCACCTTGAACATATTACTGAGACCCTGGGGAAAGGACTTCGTTTTTCCCATGGAAAATGGCCTTCATTTCTGGCCACTTGGCCTGGCAGGCAGGGCAGTGCCAAGCCAGGAATCTACAAACTGTGCTGGATCCTTCCAGAACGAAAGCTGCCAGCAACTAGGACCCTGCAAGTCCTTACAGCCCCAGATGCCACCAGTCATCTGACACCCAGAGCCTGGGCCAATGACTTCGTTTTCCCCATGGAAAATGGCCTCCATTTCTGGCCACTCGCCCTGACCAAGAGGGTGGTGCCCAGCAAGAAATTTGCAAGCTTTGCTGGATTGCTCCAAATCGAAAGCTGCCACTTCTTGTTGTTTTATTTCTCTAGAGTCCCATCATGCTGTTCTCAGATTGCTAAAGTCCATACCTCCTCGGTGTGTTCTTATGGCTGCAGATCTTCACAGCACAGACGCTTTCTTCTGCATGCTGTTCTTTCCCAGTTCAGGGCTCCTTCAAGGCTCTCCCTGAATGGCTACGCCGCCCCCTTTTATCCCAGTTCTCTTCAATGCTCACAGCTGCAGCCCATCAAGGACAACCAGGACCTGTGGGGCAAAGCCTCTAGACAGATATTCAAATAGAATCCATTTCCTCTACTCTAGCCAGTAAGTACTACCCTACAAGTCCTCAGAACCCCAAAGGCCACCTTTCATCTGACACCCAGACCCTGGGGAAAGGACTTCTTTTTCCCATGGCAAATGGCCTCCCTTGGCAGCCACTCACCCTGGCAGAAAGTGGGAGCCTAGCTAGAATGATGCAATCGTTGCTGGATTTTTCCAAAAGAAAAGCTGGCAGCAACTAGGGCCCTGGAAGTACTTAGAGCCTCAAACGCCACCTTGAACATATTCCTGAGACCCTGGGGAAAGGACTTCGTTTTTCCCATGGAAAATGGCCTTCATTTGTGGCCACTTGGCCTGGCAGGCAGGGCAGTGCCAAGCCAGGAATCTACAAACTCTGCTGGATCCTTCCAGAACGAAAGCTGCCAGCAACTAGGACCCTGCAAGTCCTTAGAGCCCCAGATGCCACCAGTCATCTGACACCCAGAGCCTGGGCCAATGACTTTGTTTTCCCCATGGAAAATTGCCTCCATTTCTGGCCACTCGCCCTGACCAAGAGGGTGGTGCCCAGCAAGAAATTTGCAAGCTTTGCTGGATTGCTCCAAATCTAAAGCTGCCACTTGTTGTTGTTCTATTTCTCTAGAGTCCCATCATGCTGTTCTCAGATTGCTAAAGTCCATACCTCCTCGGTGTGTTCTTATGGCTGCAGATCTTCACAGCACAGACGCTTTCTTCTGCATGCTGTTCTTTCCCAGTTCAGGGCTCCTTCAAGGCTCTCCCTGAATGGCTACGCCGCCCCCTTTTATCCCAGTTCTCTTCAATGCTCACAGCTGCAGCCCATCAAGGACAACCAGGACCTGTGGGACAGATATTCAAATAGAATCCATTTCCTCTACTCTAGCCAGTAAGTACTACCCTACAAGTCCTCAGAACCCCAAAGGCCACCTTTCATCTGACACCCAGACCCTGGGGAAAGGACTTCTTTTTCCCATGGCAAATGGCCTCCCTTGGCAGCCACTCACCCTGGCAGAAAGTGGGAGCCTAGCTAGAATGATGCAATCGTTGCTGGATTTTTCCAAAAGAAAAGCTGGCAGCAACTAGGGCCCTGGAAGTACTTAGAGCCTCAAACGCCACCTTGAACATATTCCTGAGACCCTGGGGAAAGGACTTCGTTTTTCCCATGGAAAATGGCCTTCATTTGTGGCCACTTGGCCTGGCAGGCAGGGCAGTGCCAAGCCAGGAATCTACAAACTCTGCTGGATCCTTCCAGAACGAAAGCTGCCAGCAACTAGGACCCTGCAAGTCCTTACAGCCCCAGATGCCACCAGTCATCTGACACCCAGAGCCTGGGCCAATGACTTCGTTTTCCCCATGGAAAATGGCCTCCATTTCTGGCCACTCGCCCTGACCAAGAGGGTGGTGCCCAGCAAGAAATTTGCAAGCTTTGCTGGATTGCTCCAAATCTAAAGCTACCACTTGTTGTTGTTCTATTTCTCTAGAGTCCCATAATGCTGTTCTCAGATTGCTAAAGTCCATACCTCCTCGGTGTGTTCTTATGGCTGCAGATCTTCACAGCACAGACGCTTTCTTCTGCATGCTGTTCTTTCCCAGTTCAGGGCTCCTTCAAGGCTCTCCCTGAATGGCTAAGCCGCCCCCTTTTATCCCAGTTCTCTTCAATGCTCACAGCTGCAGCCCATCAAGGACAACCAGGACCTGTGGGACAGATATTCAAATAGAATCCATTTCCTCTACTCTAGCCAGTAAGTACTACCCTACAAGTCCTCAGAACCCCAAAGGCCACCTTTCATCTGACACCCAGACCCTGGGGAAAGGACTTCTTTTTCCCATGGCAAATGGCCTCCCTTGGCAGCCACTCACCCTGGCAGAAAGTGGGAGCCTAGCTAGAATGATGCAATCGTTGCTGGATTTTTCCAAAAGAAAAGCTGGCAGCAACTAGGGCCCTGGAAGTACTTAGAGCCTCAAACGCCACCTTGAACATATTCCTGAGACCCTGGGGAAAGGACTTCGTTTTTCCCATGGAAAATGGCCTTCATTTGTGGCCACTTGGCCTGGCAGGCAGGGCAGTGCCAAGCCAGGAATCTACAAACTCTGCTGGATCCTTCCAGAACGAAAGCTGCCAGCAACTAGGACCCTGCAAGTCCTTAGAGCCCCAGATGCCACCAGTCATCTGACACCCAGAGCCTGGGCCAATGACTTCGTTTTCCCCATGGAAAATGGCCTCCATTTCTGGCCACTCGCCCTGACCAAGAGGGTGGTGCCCAGCAAGAAATTTGCAAGCTTTGCTGGATTGCTCCAAATCTAAAGCTACCACTTGTTGTTGTTCTATTTCTCTAGAGTCCCATCATGCTGTTCTCAGATTGCTAAAGTCCATACCTCCTCGGTGTGTTCTTATGGCTGCAGATCTTCACAGCACAGACGCTTTCTTCTGCATGCTGTTCTTTCCCAGTTCAGGGCTCCTTCAAGGCTCTCCCTGAATGGCTAAGCCGCCCCCTTTTATCCCAGTTCTCTTCAATGCTCACAGCTGCAGCCCATCAAGGACAACCAGGACCTGTGGGACAGATATTCAAATAGAATCCATTTCCTCTACTCTAGCCAGTAAGTACTACCCTACAAGTCCTCAGAACCCCAAAGGCCACCTTTCATCTGACACCCAGACCCTGGGGAAAGGACTTCTTTTTCCCATGGCAAATGGCCTCCCTTGGCAGCCACTCACCCTGGCAGAAAGTGGGAGCCTAGCTAGAATGATGCAATCGTTGCTGGATTTTTCCAAAAGAAAAGCTGCCAGCAACTAGGGCCCTGGAAGTACTTAGAGCCTCAAACGCCACCTTGAACATATTACTGAGACCCTGGGGAAAGGACTTCTTTTTCCCATGGAAAATGGCCTTCATTTGTGGCCACTTGGCCTGGCAGGCAGGGCAGTGCCAAGCCAGGAATCTACAAACTCTGCTGGATCCTTCCAGAACGAAAGCTGCCAGCAACTAGGACCCTGCAAGTCCTTAGAGCCCCAGATGCCACCAGTCATCTGACACCCAGAGCCTGGGCCAATGACTTTGTTTTCCCCATGGAAAATTGCCTCCATTTCTGGCCACTCGCCCTGACCAAGAGGGTGGTGCCCAGCAAGAAATTTGCAAGCTTTGCTGGATTGCTCCAAATCTAAAGCTGCCACTTGTTGTTGTTCTATTTCTCTAGAGTCCCATCATGCTGTTCTCAGATTGCTAAAGTCCATACCTCCTCGGTGTGTTCTTATGGCTGCAGATCTTCACAGCACAGACGCTTTCTTCTGCATGCTGTTCTTTCCCAGTTCAGGGCTCCTTCAAGGCTCTCCCTGAATGGCTAAGCCGCCCCCTTTTATCCCAGTTCTCTTCAATGCTCACAGCTGCAGCCCATCAAGGACAACCAGGACCTGTGGGACAGATATTCAAATAGAATCCATTTCCTCTACTCTAGCCAGTAAGTACTACCCTACAAGTCCTCAGAACCCCAAAGGCCACCTTTCATCTGACACCCAGACCCTGGGGAAAGGACTTCTTTTTCCCATGGCAAATGGCCTCCCTTGGCAGCCACTCACCCTGGCAGAAAGTGGGAGCCTAGCTAGAATGATGCAATCGTTGCTGGATTTTTCCAAAAGAAAAGCTGGCAGCAACTAGGGCCCTGGAAGTACTTAGAGCCTCAAACGCCACCTTGAACATATTACTGAGACCCTGGGGAAAGGACTTCGTTTTTCCCATGGAAAATGGCCTTCATTTCTGGCCACTTGGCCTGGCAGGCAGGGCAGTGCCAAGCCAGGAATCTACAAACTGTGCTGGATCCTTCCAGAACGAAAGCTGCCAGCAACTAGGACCCTGCAAGTCCTTACAGCCCCAGATGCCACCAGTCATCTGACACCCAGAGCCTGGGCCAATGACTTCGTTTTCCCCATGGAAAATGGCCTCCATTTCTGGCCACTCGCCCTGACCAAGAGGGTGGTGCCCAGCAAGAAATTTGCAAGCTTTGCTGGATTGCTCCAAATCTAAAGCTGCCACTTGTTGTTGTTCTATTTCTCTAGAGTCCCATCATGCTGTTCTCAGATTGCTAAAGTCCATACCTCCTCGGTGTGTTCTTATGGCTGCAGATCTTCACAGCACAGACGCTTTCTTCTGCATGCTGTTCTTTCCCAGTTCAGGGCTCCTTCAAGGCTCTCCCTGAATGGCTACGCCGCCCCCTTTTATCCCAGTTCTCTTCAATGCTCACAGCTGCAGCCCATCAAGGACAACCAGGACCTGTGGGGCAAAGCCTCTAGACAGATATTCAAATAGAATCCATTTCCTCTACTCTAGCCAGTAAGTACTACCCTACAAGTCCTCAGAACCCCAAAGGCCACCTTTCATCTGACACCCAGACCCTGGGGAAAGGACTTCTTTTTCCCATGGCAAATGGCCTCCCTTGGCAGCCACTCACCCTGGCAGAAAGTGGGAGCCTAGCTAGAATGATGCAATCGTTGCTGGATTTTTCCAAAAGAAAAGCTGGCAGCAACTAGGGCCCTGGAAGTACTTAGAGCCTCAAACGCCACCTTGAACATATTCCTGAGACCCTGGGGAAAGGACTTCGTTTTTCCCATGGAAAATGGCCTTCATTTGTGGCCACTTGGCCTGGCAGGCAGGGCAGTGCCAAGCCAGGAATCTACAAACTCTGCTGGATCCTTCCAGAACGAAAGCTGCCAGCAACTAGGACCCTGCAAGTCCTTACAGCCCCAGATGCCACCAGTCATCTGACACCCAGAGCCTGGGCCAATGACTTCGTTTTCCCCATGGAAAATGGCCTCCATTTCTGGCCACTCGCCCTGACCAAGAGGGTGGTGCCCAGCAAGAAATTTGCAAGCTTTGCTGGATTGCTCCAAATCTAAAGCTACCACTTGTTGTTGTTCTATTTCTCTAGAGTCCCATAATGCTGTTCTCAGATTGCTAAAGTCCATACCTCCTCGGTGTGTTCTTATGGCTGCAGATCTTCACAGCACAGACGCTTTCTTCTGCATGCTGTTCTTTCCCAGTTCAGGGCTCCTTCAAGGCTCTCCCTGAATGGCTAAGCCGCCCCCTTTTATCCCAGTTCTCTTCAATGCTCACAGCTGCAGCCCATCAAGGACAACCAGGACCTGTGGGACAGATATTCAAATAGAATCCATTTCCTCTACTCTAGCCAGTAAGTACTACCCTACAAGTCCTCAGAACCCCAAAGGCCACCTTTCATCTGACACCCAGACCCTGGGGAAAGGACTTCTTTTTCCCATGGCAAATGGCCTCCCTTGGCAGCCACTCACCCTGGCAGAAAGTGGGAGCCTAGCTAGAATGATGCAATCGTTGCTGGATTTTTCCAAAAGAAAAGCTGGCAGCAACTAGGGCCCTGGAAGTACTTAGAGCCTCAAACGCCACCTTGAACATATTCCTGAGACCCTGGGGAAAGGACTTCGTTTTTCCCATGGAAAATGGCCTTCATTTGTGGCCACTTGGCCTGGCAGGCAGGGCAGTGCCAAGCCAGGAATCTACAAACTCTGCTGGATCCTTCCAGAACGAAAGCTGCCAGCAACTAGGACCCTGCAAGTCCTTAGAGCCCCAGATGCCACCAGTCATCTGACACCCAGAGCCTGGGCCAATGACTTCGTTTTCCCCATGGAAAATGGCCTCCATTTCTGGCCACTCGCCCTGACCAAGAGGGTGGTGCCCAGCAAGAAATTTGCAAGCTTTGCTGGATTGCTCCAAATCTAAAGCTACCACTTGTTGTTGTTCTATTTCTCTAGAGTCCCATCATGCTGTTCTCAGATTGCTAAAGTCCATACCTCCTCGGTGTGTTCTTATGGCTGCAGATCTTCACAGCACAGACGCTTTCTTCTGCATGCTGTTCTTTCCCAGTTCAGGGCTCCTTCAAGGCTCTCCCTGAATGGCTACGCCGCCCCCTTTTATCCCAGTTCTCTTCAATGCTCACAGCTGCAGCCCATCAAGGACAACCAGGACCTGTGGGACAGATATTCAAATAGAATCCATTTCCTCTACTCTAGCCAGTAAGTACTACCCTACAAGTCCTCAGAACCCCAAAGGCCACCTTTCATCTGACACCCAGACCCTGGGGAAAGGACTTCTTTTTCCCATGGCAAATGGCCTCCCTTGGCAGCCACTCACCCTGGCAGAAAGTGGGAGCCTAGCTAGAATGATGCAATCGTTGCTGGATTTTTCCAAAAGAAAAGCTGCCAGCAACTAGGGCCCTGGAAGTACTTAGAGCCTCAAACGCCACCTTGAACATATTACTGAGACCCTGGGGAAAGGACTTCTTTTTCCCATGGAAAATGGCCTTCATTTGTGGCCACTTGGCCTGGCAGGCAGGGCAGTGCCAAGCCAGGAATCTACAAACTCTGCTGGATCCTTCCAGAACGAAAGCTGCCAGCAACTAGGACCCTGCAAGTCCTTACAGCCCCAGATGCCACCAGTCATCTGACACCCAGAGCCTGGGCCAATGACTTTGTTTTCCCCATGGAAAATTGCCTCCATTTCTGGCCACTCGCCCTGACCAAGAGGGTGGTGCCCAGCAAGAAATTTGCAAGCTTTGCTGGATTGCTCCAAATCTAAAGCTGCCACTTGTTGTTGTTCTATTTCTCTAGAGTCCCATCATGCTGTTCTCAGATTGCTAAAGTCCATACCTCCTCGGTGTGTTCTTATGGCTGCAGATCTTCACAGCACAGACGCTTTCTTCTGCATGCTGTTCTTTCCCAGTTCAGGGCTCCTTCAAGGCTCTCCCTGAATGGCTACGCCGCCCCCTTTTATCCCAGTTCTCTTCAATGCTCACAGCTGCAGCCCATCAAGGACAACCAGGACCTGTGGGACAGATATTCAAATAGAATCCATTTCCTCTACTCTAGCCAGTAAGTACTACCCTACAAGTCCTCAGAACCCCAAAGGCCACCTTTCATCTGACACCCAGACCCTGGGGAAAGGACTTCTTTTTCCCATGGCAAATGGCCTCCCTTGGCAGCCACTCACCCTGGCAGAAAGTGGGAGCCTAGCTAGAATGATGCAATCGTTGCTGGATTTTTCCAAAAGAAAAGCTGGCAGCAACTAGGGCCCTGGAAGTACTTAGAGCCTCAAACGCCACCTTGAACATATTCCTGAGACCCTGGGGAAAGGACTTCGTTTTTCCCATGGAAAATGGCCTTCATTTGTGGCCACTTGGCCTGGCAGGCAGGGCAGTGCCAAGCCAGGAATCTACAAACTCTGCTGGATCCTTCCAGAACGAAAGCTGCCAGCAACTAGGACCCTGCAAGTCCTTAGAGCCCCAGATGCCACCAGTCATCTGACACCCAGAGCCTGGGCCAATGACTTTGTTTTCCCCATGGAAAATTGCCTCCATTTCTGGCCACTCGCCCTGACCAAGAGGGTGGTGCCCAGCAAGAAATTTGCAAGCTTTGCTGGATTGCTCCAAATCTAAAGCTGCCACTTGTTGTTGTTCTATTTCTCTAGAGTCCCATCATGCTGTTCTCAGATTGCTAAAGTCCATACCTCCTCGGTGTGTTCTTATGGCTGCAGATCTTCACAGCACAGACGCTTTCTTCTGCATGCTGTTCTTTCCCAGTTCAGGGCTCCTTCAAGGCTCTCCCTGAATGGCTACGCCGCCCCCTTTTATCCCAGTTCTCTTCAATGCTCACAGCTGCAGCCCATCAAGGACAACCAGGACCTGTGGGACAGATATTCAAATAGAATCCATTTCCTCTACTCTAGCCAGTAAGTACTACCCTACAAGTCCTCAGAACCCCAAAGGCCACCTTTCATCTGACACCCAGACCCTGGGGAAAGGACTTCTTTTTCCCATGGCAAATGGCCTCCCTTGGCAGCCACTCACCCTGGCAGAAAGTGGGAGCCTAGCTAGAATGATGCAATCGTTGCTGGATTTTTCCAAAAGAAAAGCTGCCAGCAACTAGGGCCCTGGAAGTACTTAGAGCCTCAAACGCCACCTTGAACATATTCCTGAGACCCTGGGGAAAGGACTTCGTTTTTCCCATGGAAAATGGCCTTCATTTCTGGCCACTTGGCCTGGCAGGCAGGGCAGTGCCAAGCCAGGAATCTACAAACTGTGCTGGATCCTTCCAGAACGAAAGCTGCCAGCAACTAGGACCCTGCAAGTCCTTACAGCCCCAGATGCCACCAGTCATCTGACACCCAGAGCCTGGGCCAATGACTTCGTTTTCCCCATGGAAAATGGCCTCCATTTCTGGCCACTCGCCCTGACCAAGAGGGTGGTGCCCAGCAAGAAATTTGCAAGCTTTGCTGGATTGCTCCAAATCGAAAGCTGCCACTTCTTGTTGTTTTATTTCTCTAGAGTCCCATCATGCTGTTCTCAGATTGCTAAAGTCCATACCTCCTCGGTGTGTTCTTATGGCTGCAGATCTTCACAGCACAGACGCTTTCTTCTGCATGCTGTTCTTTCCCAGTTCAGGGCTCCTTCAAGGCTCTCCCTGAATGGCTACGCCGCCCCCTTTTATCCCAGTTCTCTTCAATGCTCACAGCTGCAGCCCATCAAGGACAACCAGGACCTGTGGGGCAAAGCCTCTAGACAGATATTCAAATAGAATCCATTTCCTCTACTCTAGCCAGTAAGTACTACCCTACAAGTCCTCAGAACCCCAAAGGCCACCTTTCATCTGACACCCAGACCCTGGGGAAAGGACTTCTTTTTCCCATGGCAAATGGCCTCCCTTGGCAGCCACTCACCCTGGCAGAAAGTGGGAGCCTAGCTAGAATGATGCAATCGTTGCTGGATTTTTCCAAAAGAAAAGCTGGCAGCAACTAGGGCCCTGGAAGTACTTAGAGCCTCAAACGCCACCTTGAACATATTCCTGAGACCCTGGGGAAAGGACTTCGTTTTTCCCATGGGAAATGGCCTTCATTTGTGGCCACTTGGCCTGGCAGGCAGGGCAGTGCCAAGCCAGGAATCTACAAACTCTGCTGGATCCTTCCAGAACGAAAGCTGCCAGCAACTAGGACCCTGCAAGTCCTTAGAGCCCCAGATGCCACCAGTCATCTGACACCCAGAGCCTGGGCCAATGACTTTGTTTTCCCCATGGAAAATTGCCTCCATTTCTGGCCACTCGCCCTGACCAAGAGGGTGGTGCCCAGCAAGAAATTTGCAAGCTTTGCTGGATTGCTCCAAATCTAAAGCTGCCACTTGTTGTTGTTCTATTTCTCTAGAGTCCCATCATGCTGTTCTCAGATTGCTAAAGTCCATACCTCCTCGGTGTGTTCTTATGGCTGCAGATCTTCACAGCACAGACGCTTTCTTCTGCATGCTGTTCTTTCCCAGTTCAGGGCTCCTTCAAGGCTCTCCCTGAATGGCTACGCCGCCCCCTTTTATCCCAGTTCTCTTCAATGCTCACAGCTGCAGCCCATCAAGGACAACCAGGGCCTGTGGGGCAAAGCCTCTAGACAGATATTCAAATAGAATCCATTTCCTCTACTCTAGCCAGTAAGTACTACCCTACAAGTCCTCAGAACCCCAAAGGCCACCTTTCATCTGACACCCAGACCCTGGGGAAAGGACTTCTTTTTCCCATGGCAAATGGCCTCCCTTGGCAGCCACTCACCCTGGCAGAAAGTGGGAGCCTAGCTAGAATGATGCAATCGTTGCTGGATTTTTCCAAAAGAAAAGCTGGCAGCAACTAGGGCCCTGGAAGTACTTAGAGCCTCAAACGCCACCTTGAACATATTCCTGAGACCCTGGGGAAAGGACTTCGTTTTTCCCATGGAAAATGGCCTTCATTTGTGGCCACTTGGCCTGGCAGGCAGGGCAGTGCCAAGCCAGGAATCTACAAACTCTGCTGGATCCTTCCAGAACGAAAGCTGCCAGCAACTAGGACCCTGCAAGTCCTTAGAGCCCCAGATGCCACCAGTCATCTGACACCCAGAGCCTGGGCCAATGACTTCGTTTTCCCCATGGAAAATGGCCTCCATTTCTGGCCACTCGCCCTGACCAAGAGGGTGGTGCCCAGCAAGAAATTTGCAAGCTTTGCTGGATTGCTCCAAATCGAAAGCTACCACTTGTTGTTGTTCTATTTCTCTAGAGTCCCATCATGCTGTTCTCAGATTGCTAAAGTCCATACCTCCTCGGTGTGTTCTTATGGCTGCAGATCTTCACAGCACAGACGCTTTCTTCTGCATGCTGTTCTTTCCCAGTTCAGGGCTCCTTCAAGGCTCTCCCTGAATGGCTACGCCGCCCCCTTTTATCCCAGTTCTCTTCAATGCTCACAGCTGCAGCCCATCAAGGACAACCAGGACCTGTGGGACAGATATTCAAATAGAATCCATTTCCTCTACTCTAGCCAGTAAGTACTACCCTACAAGTCCTCAGAACCCCAAAGGCCACCTTTCATCTGACACCCAGACCCTGGGGAAAGGACTTCTTTTTCCCATGGCAAATGGCCTCCCTTGGCAGCCACTCACCCTGGCAGAAAGTGGGAGCCTAGCTAGAATGATGCAATCGTTGCTGGATTTTTCCAAAAGAAAAGCTGCCAGCAACTAGGGCCCTGGAAGTACTTAGAGCCTCAAACGCCACCTTGAACATATTCCTGAGACCCTGGGGAAAGGACTTCGTTTTTCCCATGGAAAATGGCCTTCATTTGTGGCCACTTGGCCTGGCAGGCAGGGCAGTGCCAAGCCAGGAATCTACAAACTCTGCTGGATCCTTCCAGAACGAAAGCTGCCAGCAACTAGGACCCTGCAAGTCCTTAGAGCCCCAGATGCCACCAGTCATCTGACACCCAGAGCCTGGGCCAATGACTTCGTTTTCCCCATGGAAAATGGCCTCCATTTCTGGCCACTCGCCCTGACCAAGAGGGTGGTGCCCAGCAAGAAATTTGCAAGCTTTGCTGGATTGCTCCAAATCGAAAGCTGCCACTTGTTGTTGTTCTATTTCTCTAGAGTCCCATAATGCTGTTCTCAGATTGCTAAAGTCCATACCTCCTCGGTGTGTTCTTATGGCTGCAGATCTTCACAGCACAGACGCTTTCTTCTGCATGCTGTTCTTTCCCAGTTCAGGGCTCCTTCAAGGCTCTCCCTGAATGGCTACGCCGCCCCCTTTTATCCCAGTTCTCTTCAATGCTCACAGCTGCAGCCCATCAAGGACAACCAGGGCCTGTGGGGCAAAGCCTCTAGACAGATATTCAAATAGAATCCATTTCCTCTACTCTAGCCAGTAAGTACTACCCTACAAGTCCTCAGAACCCCAAAGGCCACCTTTCATCTGACACCCAGACCCTGGGGAAAGGACTTCTTTTTCCCATGGCAAATGGCCTCCCTTGGCAGCCACTCACCCTGGCAGAAAGTGGGAGCCTAGCTAGAATGATGCAATCGTTGCTGGATTTTTCCAAAAGAAAAGCTGGCAGCAACTAGGGCCCTGGAAGTACTTAGAGCCTCAAACGCCACCTTGAACATATTCCTGAGACCCTGGGGAAAGGACTTCGTTTTTCCCATGGGAAATGGCCTTCATTTGTGGCCACTTGGCCTGGCAGGCAGGGCAGTGCCAAGCCAGGAATCTACAAACTCTGCTGGATCCTTCCAGAACGAAAGCTGCCAGCAACTAGGACCCTGCAAGTCCTTAGAGCCCCAGATGCCACCAGTCATCTGACACCCAGAGCCTGGGCCAATGACTTCGTTTTCCCCATGGAAAATGGCCTCCATTTCTGGCCACTCGCCCTGACCAAGAGGGTGGTGCCCAGCAAGAAATTTGCAAGCTTTGCTGGATTGCTCCAAATCTAAAGCTGCCACTTGTTGTTGTTCTATTTCTCTAGAGTCCCATCATGCTGTTCTCAGATTGCTAAAGTCCATACCTCCTCGGTGTGTTCTTATGGCTGCAGATCTTCACAGCACAGACGCTTTCTTCTGCATGCTGTTCTTTCCCAGTTCAGGGCTCCTTCAAGGCTCTCCCTGAATGGCTAAGCCGCCCCCTTTTATCCCAGTTCTCTTCAATGCTCACAGCTGCAGCCCATCAAGGACAACCAGGACCTGTGGGACAGATATTCAAATAGAATCCATTTCCTCTACTCTAGCCAGTAAGTACTACCCTACAAGTCCTCAGAACCCCAAAGGCCACCTTTCATCTGACACCCAGACCCTGGGGAAAGGACTTCTTTTTCCCATGGCAAATGGCCTCCCTTGGCAGCCACTCACCCTGGCAGAAAGTGGGAGCCTAGCTAGAATGATGCAATCATTGCTGGATTTTTCCAAAAGAAAAGCTGGCAGCAACTAGGGCCCTGGAAGTACTTAGAGCCTCAAACGCCACCTTGAACATATTCCTGAGACCCTGGGGAAAGGACTTCGTTTTTCCCATGGAAAATGGCCTTCATTTGTGGCCACTTGGCCTGGCAGGCAGGGCAGTGCCAAGCCAGGAATCTACAAACTCTGCTGGATCCTTCCAGAACGAAAGCTGCCAGCAACTAGGACCCTGCAAGTCCTTAGAGCCCCAGATGCCACCAGTCATCTGACACCCAGAGCCTGGGCCAATGACTTTGTTTTCCCCATGGAAAATTGCCTCCATTTCTGGCCACTCGCCCTGACCAAGAGGGTGGTGCCCAGCAAGAAATTTGCAAGCTTTGCTGGATTGCTCCAAATCGAAAGCTGCCACTTGTTGTTGTTCTATTTCTCTAGAGTCCCATCATGCTGTTCTCAGATTGCTAAAGTCCATACCTCCTCGGTGTGTTCTTATGGCTGCAGATCTTCACAGCACAGACGCTTTCTTCTGCATGCTGTTCTTTCCCAGTTCAGGGCTCCTTCAAGGCTCTCCCTGAATGGCTACGCCGCCCCCTTTTATCCCAGTTCTCTTCAATGCTCACAGCTGCAGCCCATCAAGGACAACCAGGACCTGTGGGACAGATATTCAAATAGAATCCATTTCCTCTACTCTAGCCAGTAAGTACTACCCTACAAGTCCTCAGAACCCCAAAGGCCACCTTTCATCTGACACCCAGACCCTGGGGAAAGGACTTCTTTTTCCCATGGCAAATGGCCTCCCTTGGCAGCCACTCACCCTGGCAGAAAGTGGGAGCCTAGCTAGAATGATGCAATCGTTGCTGGATTTTTCCAAAAGAAAAGCTGCCAGCAACTAGGGCCCTGGAAGTACTTAGAGCCTCAAACGCCACCTTGAACATATTACTGAGACCCTGGGGAAAGGACTTCGTTTTTCCCATGGAAAATGGCCTTCATTTCTGGCCACTTGGCCTGGCAGGCAGGGCAGTGCCAAGCCAGGAATCTACAAACTGTGCTGGATCCTTCCAGAACGAAAGCTGCCAGCAACTAGGACCCTGCAAGTCCTTACAGCCCCAGATGCCACCAGTCATCTGACACCCAGAGCCTGGGCCAATGACTTCGTTTTCCCCATGGAAAATGGCCTCCATTTCT